>NC_134177.1:29935538-30262876 GCF_964188355.1 Buteo buteo
TGGTTATTCTTTTGCATGATGAAATCAAATTGATAATATGGTACCAATTTAAGTCCTTCAGTTTCCCCATCCTCACTTTATTTGAAAGATGAGTATATGCTTGTTGGTCACACTCCAGATAGCCCAATTACATGAAGGGGTTTCTAATATTTACAGTTTGTAGCAAGTGTGGTCTTATGCAGAAAAAAAACAGGAAGTATTTTTCTTAAAATTTTCACCCAAATAAGAGTTTTCCATCACCTATCTTCTTAAGACTTGAGTGTACTTAAAGAGAGGACCTCAGACATGAATCTCTACATCTTAAGCATATAGTTCTGCTCTGTAGTTTTGCCTATCACTGGTGAAGTTTCACTGGTCCTACTATCTCTGCTAGTACAACCCAAGGAATTTACTGGTTTTGAACATTCTTCATATTGCTTTAGGGGTGAGCCATCAGCACTGCTGTTCCTGAGTCCACCTGTGTGTTGTATAATCATGGTGAGCTTCTGAGACCTCTGGAGGTGTCCCCCATAGTTTCTTGTGCTGAACTAAGCTGAGCAGCCTGAAAAATCCCTTTCCATGAATAGTTGGATACTGTGCCTGTTCTTTTGCGAGGTAGAAAGGATGAAAGGCACTGGAGGACTGCTGTTCCTTGCATGATTTAAATCTTCCAAAAAGTGGCTAGTTTAGTAGGTCAAATGAACACAGCAGTTGGGCCTAGACACCACCCTGCAGCCCCAGGTGAATTAGCTAGCAAGAAGTTAAAGCTTTCTCACTTCTCGTATATGTAAGCAGCAACTGGATTGGGGCAATAACCTGCCTTAAAATTGTCCTCACTACCATCACACTCTGCTCAGAATAGATCTAAGCAAGATAATAGCTGAATCATTGGTAGCTGTTAACACACTTGCTGTAGCTAGTACCCATGAAACTGCACCAGTGATATTACAGAAGTGGTAGGAAATCCTGGTTAAGTGTGTGCAGATAAGAATCCCACGTGCGAGACCATCTCTTAGATACTTACTGGCTTTGCTAATTCAGTTTTCTTCAAGCTGCTTTGCTTTTTGTTGCTGTAAGTTACCCTAAACTTTTAACTGGGATATACTGCATGCACTGTAACATTGATGAGGGGATAGGCCTAATTATAACAGTAGAACTCTTCCATCTTCTGACCAATATGCACGGTAGATTACAGTAATAGTAGCTGCTTTTGTCACTGCTTTAGGAGAACACGTGGCTAGGCACTGTTCTCTCACCAGCCTTTAAATGGTCTTTCAGTTAAGGGCACAAAGAGCAGCATGTCTTTTGGTGCAGCAGTATGTGGCCACTGCAAAGACCGGTCTTGTAAGCCTATTCTGTGGAATTTTTTTCACAGCATAAAACACAAGAAATACTCATCTAGGTGCAGTTCAGTATGTTATGCAGATTCTTCTCAGCATAAAGCATTCAGGTCTGTTCCTATAATCTTAGTCACAGGCCAGATCTAATGCTAAATCTGAGTAGCTGTGTATCTGCAGCCTCCTGAGAAGATGGTGGAGGAACACACAGCTGCATAGCTACTAGTAAATTTGGAAAGACTGTAACTAGCAGGCAGTAGGTAATATTCTTTCAGTGGCCACTCTCAAGTTCAGCAATGGAAAATGCATGTATGTAGAGGTGAATGGAATTACTTTTGTACTGCAAGTAGAGATTTAGTGTGTGCTCTTACTTTGTCTTATGTTAGAAATTTAGTAGACCTAGTAAACTTCAGTGTTCAAAGGACAATTGATATCATTCTCTCTGATAAGCTGTTCAGTTCTCTAGGATTTGGATTATGTCCTTATCTTCAGAGCATTTCCCAAAACTGGGGGGGGGGGAATCATCATAATCTCTGATCTCTATGTTAGTGGAGGGTGATGTTTTCTTAGTATCTCTTAAATTACTATTTTTTCACAATTATTTTTTTTATACTCCTGCTGCCCATAGCCTGCAATGTGCAGAGTTACAGCAGTATTATATGAATAATACTGATATACCTTCTGTGGAACAGTGGAATTGAAGGAGTAGGAGAAAGAACTATAAATAGTTTAAATGAATGCATCTTCCTCTACTTCTTTGAGTCCACTTTTTAAAAACTAAGTAGAATATAATGCAGACTTATGAATTCTCCTTAGTGTGTTGATAGGCTGAAAGGTTGGGTTTTGTTTTTTGTTTTTTTTTCTTAAATAAAGTCAAGGTCTCAGTCAGAAATAAGCTGCATGCTTTTTTCCATTGCTGTAAATAGACATGCTGGCCAAATTAATCCTAGGTATTACACCACTGGAGAGTATAGATTTATATCAAGGTTGAACTTGGCTCAGAAGTCTACGCTTACTAAAAGCTGTTGTCTCATTATATACATTTATAGTTTACATTTATATTTATACGTACTGATTTAAAATCACTAATATTCACTGAGTACACTTGAAAATGGTTTTGCTTTTAGAAACCACAGTATGTGAAGCTTGTTTGTATTCAAAGGGTCTGTTAATCACTTGCAATCTTTATAGCAACCTAATCTCCTCTCTAGGGTTTGTATCCTGGTCTTTATTTTTACAGCAGTCTGTGCAATGTAGGCAAATATTGTTCAACCTTCTGTACAGAGAGTTTCTAGATGTTGCATGTTTTGTATTCGATGATGTGACTGACACTTTTTTAAAAAGTGGTTGGATGGTGAAGCAATAGATTGGAGGCAAACATGTAATAAACATGGTTGTACTAGCCTGTAAAGCACTATTAAGTGCTGAGGATGGTATAGACTGAGTAAAAGAATTAGCAGCTACTTGCCTTGGTTCAGGCCTTGATGAGCAGTGTGGATTCTGCACCATGTGGAGCTCTCATTTTATCACAGATTGCTTGTTCTAACCAAAACATGTGGTCATGGATTGAAATGTTGTAATACTGTACTTTTTTATGTTTCTGTAATAAAGTTAACTGTAATACGGTTTAAATCTTCACAGAAAAAACAAATGTAAAAAGGTTGTATATTGTACAGTAAAAAAAAAAAAAAAAAATTACATTTGCAGTTGAGCCAGAGAGCATTATGCACTCTGAGGAACTCTGGGGATTGCCCAAATCTGCTGCAATGTCATGACGAATTCACATTTTGGACCTGTGCTGCTTCCGTGGTGCTATGTTGGTTGATAAGGATGTGCAGAAAGGGGTATCATCCTTTTAGAGGCTGTGCTGTACAAATTGTGAAATTGTGTTGTGAATATGACAAGTAGATGGGATGTTGTGATCATTTACACACTGCAGTGGATGTTTGGTAGGTTTAGGTTACATGGATCTAGAGTGAATATTCAATTTTCTTGTTAAAAAAGACAGTATGGTTGATTTTCTGCAGTGTTTATTTAAAAACCAGAAACAATACAGTTTGACTGCAAAATTTCTTTTTGTACAGGTGAAGTATTGAATGCTTCTCACTTATAGCCAGTTAGATCAGACATAGGATGACAAAACAACTCAAAGTCATATCTCAAATTTTTCCATTGCCAGCAATGGATATTGCAGCAGGAATATCTAATTGCATGCAAAAGGATCAACTATTCTGACAAGTGTGGCACTCATTTAGATGCACAAAGAGAGTGGGGGTCTTCCCTGCCACCCATGTACAAAATTCCCATTAGTGTTTGAATTTCACAAACACACATCTGAGGGAACAAGAGAACCATTGTGCATTCATTGGCAAATTTGAGAGATCTAGCAGAACTGCTTTTCCAGCACTGCCAGATCGTGTCTCAAGGAACTTGGTGTGAATGCTTTAAGACATGTCCATGTTTCACTGTGAGCAAGGGAGGGCTTGTCATTGAGGAAGGACTACTTGTTCTCTGATGGGGTAAGCACCTAAGCTTACTACCACCACAGTGCATATATTCTTTACGCACTCTGAGCACACCCTGCTTCCCATAGGACCAAATTTGTGTGTTTACAAAGGTCTGAGGGATGAACAAGTGCTGAATCAAATTCATGAAATGAATTCAGGAAATAGAAATGATCAGGAGAAATTAAAGCTATTATTTTTGTCTCATGAACAAATGTCTGCATAACTCCAAGCTGAGAACATTTTTATAGAACAGAAAAGTCTCTTTTCAACACATCTGTTACACTGAGTTCTTCAATTCTGATTTGCACTGAATAGCACATCTATAACTTGAAATAGGAGCAACTGTGTAAAAGTAATGGACCCAAAATCCAGACTCATTTCGGAGTTTGTTTATGCTTATTAGAAACTGCATAGTAGAAAGCAGTGATTAGTTTCCAAGTGCATTATAAAATGTGGAAGAAAGAACACTATTTAATTTAACCAAGGCAATGGTAAACCAGTGAACAGCCTGCTAATTTAGCAGCACACAGGAATGACAGTTATATTCTGACAGTAACTGGCTGTCATAGTCTACTGTAACTTGCAGCACGTAACCTAGTGATAAAAGGATGAAACCCAGCATCTCACCTTTCAAGGTGTCCAGTTATCCTACTACTAAAGGGCATTTCTCCACTTCTAGAATTTCCAATAGGAGGAAAAAAATAACATTACCTTTGTTTGCAAAGACTCAATGAGTTTATGCATTTGGTAAGAGCATATACAAGGGGCCATTTCCTTTCCAAAAGGAAGACAGCTCTTAATGTGTCTTCTCTTTAAGAACAGAGGAGAGTTAGAGTATCAGAAGAGACTCTCATATTAGGTTCCTCTGTCCCCATATTACATTAAAATCCAGCTAAACTTTCTCTAAATCCAAAATCTGATTGGAATTCTCTTACTACATCTAAGACAGACAAATGTTACAGATATTTGAAAGCACACGCTCACTTGAACTTCTCTTGTGGTAATATTTCAGCAACACAGTTCATTCAGTGTGTGATCAGAAGACTGATCATCAAGATTAGTATTTTGTAAAAGGCATTTCTTCTGGGAGGTGAGATTACAGGTAGTTTGGCACAGGTAGAGGTCATGGGTTCTATTTCTGCTCTCAGGCTGGGAGGTTCTTCTGCTTGTTTACAGCATTCATTAGCAGGCGTACATAGGATGTTAACAGGTCATCCATTTTGTAACCCTGTCAGAAAAGAAAAAAGCCTTAAGTCTCTCAAAGAACTCCAGAAGCAAAAATAACTCTATTTTCCTCCCTGTTTTATCTTCTTCTTAGGTTCTTGCCTGCATGGACATCTCCTCTTCCAACAGCTGTCACTGTTTTGATAATTATTCATCTATTCCTCCGTTTGGTCTCCCCTTCATAGATTTACAAAACTTTACAGAGCATAGCTCTACTGTGTCCTTGTCATTCATTCTATAGATTGACATCTTGTACTTAGGAATCCAAGCATTTCTGTGAGCAAAATTAGCCCTTAAATGTTTTTATGTTATCTTTACAAATTTACCTTTAAATATCAACACAGTGATGCTTGTCTGAGTCTGTGGACAATCTGAAACCAATTCTTAAAAAGGTGGTACCGCTCATTGAAAAGTGTAAAATCTTACAAGGATGGTGTTACTGCATAGATGGATCAAATCATGCAAGACAAAAAGCCTCTAGTGTAGTTTTGTGGGTAAATGCAGTCTTTTCTTAATGTCTCAGATAGATAGAATATTGATGTCTGGGAAGAATTTGGGAAATTACTGTTTTTCCTTGTCTCCACCTTACGTCATTGCATCAGATGGCATTATATAGCACTGAACCAGTTCTAAACTGTAATTTTCTTGACATAGCAGTGATGCTTTTTGTATCTGCACTGGTTTTAACATCTGTTTTGGCAACATTGTTTTGTAGCAATTCTGGATGTAAAGGAAAAATTAAGAGTTTCTTGTGCATAAGTTGACAAAACTTCTTACCAGAGATGTTTCGCATAAGATCCGGCTTCCTCGTACCAGGTTCCCTATTGTCATGTGAAAGTATGTGCTCCCACTGCTCCAATTGGAGATTTTATTGAAGGGGTAGACTGTTAAAATATCCTGTAAGGGGAAAACAAACTGAACTATAGAACCTTTCTCAAATGAAATTGGACTGTCATGTAAGAAAACCTGCAGAGCCAGAGAATTCTTTTTCTTCCCCACTTCATTTATAAACACAGTGAATCAAGGTAGGTCTTGCATCCAGACTGGTGATATATTGTATTTTCACCAAGCAAGTGAGTCTTAATCACTCTAATGAGACTTCTTTTCATTATATATTGATCTTTGCCTTAGCACACTGCAACTATATTTACAATAATCTAAAACTGGCTGGATATTTGTTTTCTTATTATGGTAAGAGCAGACTATTTGGGTTAGAGAGCTGGTAAACACTGTCATTTGACTTGATCTTTTAGACAGCTTGGGTTTCCTGCAAAGCATTTTTCTGAAGCAGGTTCCCTAGTGCACTGTCCATCCATCTGCCTGATCTTATCACTTTGCCCAGGTCCATCATGATTACCACTTCTTTTTTCAGAGATGCTCTACACTGTTTCCTTTCCAGTGTAGAAACTGTAATGAAGCAATTTGAGGCTATGACATTTTCTTTGGTTTCACACAGAAAATTAATAGAGGGACTCTATCCTCTCCTACCATTCAGGGAGAAGGTCCTGTTGCTGTCCCTAAATTAGCACAGTCAATTAAATCCTTCCTTAGATAGACGCTTGAGAAGGAACCTTAAAAGTTACCTTTGTCTTCTGATGTATCAGTGAGACTCCTTGCTTGTTGATTGCAATCAGCACAATCTCCGGGAAATTTGGCTCTGAGGTTTGCTATAAATGAGTAACAGAGCAAGATAAGGAGAAAATAAAGAAATTATCCATATCAGGTGCATAGTGACCTTTAACAGTGTCCAGTACTGCTTGTTCTCTTTACCAAATAAACACTGAAACTTAAAGCTCTTCAATATTATGTAACTATTGCTAAGGATTACTTTTTTGGCCATGTATTGATGACTTGAGCAGCTGCTACATAAAAGCAGAATCAGGTCTGGTATTGCCTAGGCTATCTGATAATAGGATCGATGGTTGGTTGTAAACCAGTTAATAGCCTAGTGAGAAGAAATGAAGGTAGCAAGTGGGAAACGATTCCTGGAGGTATTCACTGCAGAATGAGAAGATTAGTACAGTTCTGTTCTGAGGGAAGAGTCCCCAGAGATACAAGATTTGGTAGCATTTTGTTGTGGAGAACAAAGGCAGGACAATTAAGTATCTACGTAACTGAAAGCCTTCCATCTACTAAATAATTGTAATATTAGGTATTACAACTGGAACAACAACATAGCCAGTATATAACAGGCAACATAGTTCAGAATGGATAAAGAACCTGTCTCCCTACTTTCATGGAGCTGAGTTTTCCTCAGTAGATGATGGGAATTCAGCTTTATAATGTATTCTTACTTACACAGATACGGAATTATAGTCAGTCCATATCCCCCAGTGCTGGTCTACTACCAAAGCCATTCATACAGTCCTTTAAACATACCTTCACCTCAAAGAAGGCTGATCCAAATGTTGGCCACCGGTGTATCATTTTCAAGAAGGCAATCTTGGCCTCATCCACAGTTTTTCCTTCATGTTTACTATATGCTGCAGTAATGCTCTGTTTAGAAAAAAGGATATAAAGCCTATTCAGTTGGCTACAGGCAGGTTTCCAATGTCCAGCATTAGCACCAAAGACAGCATCAGATCATCACCAAGATCAGTCTTTTGCCCACAGCAACAGAATACTGTAAAAATGCAAATAGCCTACCACGCCATGGGGCAAGGTGGAGGCAGAACCTCCCCAGTATTCGTTACTAATGAGTTGGGTGAAGGAAGTCCAGGAGCCCAAGGGAATGGATTTCAGGGCAGAGGGGCAATATGGGGTGAAACAAAATTCAGAAAGCCCATGTTCAACACCCACAGACATGTATCACATTTTCTGCTGAATCGTGTAGGGTGAATTTTCCCTCTGTATTTGAAATAGTGTCCTGTATCTTCCTTAGTGGAGTAAGTGATAAGTACCTGGTGAAACTTTCTTGCCTTTTGGTGGATAAAAGAGCCTTTTGCTGTGAGTAGCATGCACATGGTACAAAGCAACTGATTTGCTGGCCAAATTATGAAATATTTAGGACACATCTTAATTTTCTGTTTTGCTACAAGGTCCTCAAATCCCCAGACCAATCACTGAATTTCCTGTCTCTAACTCTTCTTCTGGGCACTGAAAATAGATTTGTATCTCCAAGAAAGATGCACATCTCAAATCAATTGTCCAGGGCTGCAGATATCTTTCAGAGCTTTGGTAGAGAGGATACAAAATCTGGATTGTAAGAAGAAAACAGCAACATCCAATAGTGTCCCTCCATAGTGCTTTCAAAGACTATCAGATCAAAAAGGTAGCATGGCTCAATATCTTCTCTCATAAAGCTCTGTGTCAGTAGTATGAGTAATGAAAGCTGATGTTCTTACCTTCTTCCATTCATCTGATGAGATTGCTCGGAGCAGATTGTCTGGCACCAGCTCCTTCAGGATTTTGGGGATGGTTGCCAGCTGTGTGCGGTCATTGTTGAAGCGCACTTTATAAATCAGCCCTGCCAGCTGGACAGCTTCATCCTTGGAACATTTGTGGTAGCCTCTGAGGTACTTCGGCAACTCCTGGAAGAGACCAGCTTTGAATCCACACAGAATGGGCTGAAGCAAACACTGACTTATGCATTCTAAATCTGTGAGGTCAGGATGTGAGTCATGCCAAACACAGTCCAAGAACATCCCAAGAACTTCTGACTCCTTCTGGAGGTTCTCTGGATGATTCTTAAAGGTCCTTTCCAACCCAAACCATTCTATTATTCTCCATACAATTACAGAGCAAGACAAGCACCTCCAGGGAACAATTAGGTAAGGGAACTGTGCTCCTAACATAAGCAGTAAAGCTAAGGTGTGAACCGTGAGAAATGAATCTGCTCCTGAGGCTAAGCTGTGCCCTACAGAGGTATTCGTATTCCTCTGGAGGCTCTATAATGCAGGCCTTGGAGAGGGAGATGGTAATACTCTAGCAGGTGTACTTTCTCAGGAGTATTTCTTGGATGACATTGCCTGCCATTATGTTTATGCTTTAGGGAGCTGGTTACCTGGTGGTAATGAAAAATAGAATCAGCTTTCAGGTCCTTCCCAGGAGTTACATTCAGCCATAGCTTTCTCATGAAGTATACCTCATAAGCCACAGACATAGCAGCCCCTAAGGAAACATCTTGTTAGTATTCTCTGTATCGCTGTACAGTTCTGCAGCTTTTAAATGGCTTGTGAGTTTCGTCAGAAATGTAATTCTGGTTTTAATAGTAACAAAATTAGTAACAAAAAAGTACAAAAGGCCATTTTAGATGACTGAGAAAGTGATTAGTTGTCGGTTCCTGGACACTGATCATGCAGTGATCTAAGGTGCAGGCTCTTCAGAGATGGAGGAAAAAGTTGAGGATGCCTGCAGTATGAGTGTTTGTTATTTCCTGGTGCTCATGACAGCTGCCTGCCAATGTGCAGCACACCTGAATTCTATTCTACTTATGCAGGTACATTCCCTGATGGCTGTGTTAACAGAAATGAATTGTGATTTAGTGCACCCACATCTCTATGCTGTGATTTTCAGAGCTCCTAGCAGCTCTATCAGCTGTGAGGAGAAGAGAGAAGTTAGAAAGTCTTAGATATGTAGATAGTGCTTCAGGAAGCTGAACCTCAGCTATCCTGAAATAAGCTAAGATCAGGATAAATTAATATGGAATTTGAGTGGAGTTTGAGTTTGATGTAGATTTCAAAATGTTTGTTATACATGGGGTGAAGTGCAAAGAATTGCTGTCATTAGTTATATTGTTTTATTCTAACAAGTGTCCCCCTGGCAATACAACTTGTGCTTTGGTATCATCAGGTAATAATCTAGACAACAATTTTCTAACAATCCAAGGAATGGGTGTGGCGCTGTGTAAAGAACCTGTTTACATGTGTTGGCTCATACCTGATCTGGCAATGCATGAGACTTGGACTGTAAAGACGATGAACCTATCTAACTTGTGTGCATGCAGCTGTGTGTTTTGGATGCAACAGGTCAAAAAATCCTGGGTACCAATTAAAATTTCTGGAGAGATCCCCCCACAAAGATGTTCTGGTGTTTCTGATAGCCAGTGCTTGGCTGCATCAGGTCACTGATCTTACTGCTGGTGCAGGCAATAACTGTGTATGTACAAACAAAAATGATATAAGGCTCTGCCACATGCTTCCCAAGATGGAGTAAATCCTACTGGATAAATTTGCTGCTTCCCCAGTTCAACACAGTGTCTCATGCAGTTTCTTGTCATGCTGGCTTTCTCCTTACCATCTTTCCCTGGTTTGTTCCTCCTGTTCCAGTCTGTCACCTGCCTTAGTGAGTCAAAGAAGTAGTCTGCTTCATTCTGACTGATCACCTGAAAAAGAGGCCAAGCAATGAAGGGGGGAAAGGAGGGACTAGAGGATCAAATAAAACACTGCCTGTGCCAACATACCCAAGTATAAGGCTGAATTTTCTTTCCCTGTCTACAGTGACAGAGCACAATTATGGCAGGAAAAACAGAGGCAAGGGGAAAGAAGTAGAGAAATAGGAGAAGGAAGGCTCAAATGATGTACATTTCATATAGGGATTTTTATTGCATCTTCTGTTCCTTTTTTCTTTCCAACCTGCTTATTGACGTCAAGCTAAAGATGCCTACCTTATTCTTAGCCATCTCCTCTTTGTAAAATACTGGCACATACTGGGTTCCTCTTTTCAGGAATGCAGCACATCAGGCACTCCCCATGCTTGGAATCAGTGCTGCTTTTGCCTTGATCACAGCTCCAGAGAGAAAGGACCTCTCAGAAAGGCAGCCAACCCAAGCTTCAGCTCAGACAAGGCAAGGTCAGCCACTGGTGCTGGTCAGCCACTGCTGTCCCTAATAGTAAAGGGTACTGTACATGTGCAGCACATCTCCTGGGCGAAGCCTGAGTGGGAAAGGGCTGAATCCAGCAGTATGCAACATGGAATTTGCTACCATCCCGGCAGCTGCAAGAAAGTGGTTGTCTCCTCTGCTTTTAGTACCACCTGTATACCGGCAGACTGATAGCAACTCTGCATCTCCATCCAGCCCCTTCAAGAGACTCAAAATAATTGTCAGGTGCTAAAAGTTTGAGCCTAGGTTGTATCCCCTCAGTAAGACAGAAGCAGTAATGACCTACTCTGTTGCTTGGCTTCATATATGGTTGTTTAGGTGGCCTGGTAAATAAGTAAGAGAGGAGCAGGGAGTCTGGCTACCCTGCCATAGTCAAGAAGAGTTACCTTGTCTGCAATCTTCACAAAGAGGCTGAAACCTTCCCAGGAGCTCAGCTGTAATTTGGAAGCTATGTTCTGACACAGAATCCGGATTTTGGTGTTTGTTCCCACATCAAATGTCTATGAGATAACAAGGCTCTTGTTACACAGAGGACAGGAAGAAATTAGAACACTGAATGTCTTGAAACGTGCTCCTGCATGAACACATCATGGCGGGGAAAATGGTCAAGGCTGGGAAAACAAGTTCTCACCTGTTCTGTTTCATTGGGGAAGCAAATCTTGTGGGAGATCTTAGTGTTGTTCTGTAAGATGGCCTCAACCTCCACAGGATGAGGTGCCCACTTCCTGGAGCCACTCCTGGAAAATGCCACCACCATCATAAGAGAGATCCGTGCTGCATGTTTAATCTTTGAGGAGTTGAACAACAGTATTCTATCTGAACAACAGACTCCATCCAAAATGTGTGATGGGGTGGGCTCCAATGGAACTTCACCTCAGTGCAAATTCAGTGTAATAAAAGCAAGAAACTGAGGGTCTTATTAGCCTGTATATTAAAAGTCTGTTCTACTCGGCAAGGAGGTTGCAGGGATAAGGCACCTTCCTAGCCAGTACCATTACTCCTTCTATATATTCAGCAACATTTTTCCTTACTGTTATTGAAGTGTGAAGATAGTGGCTACAAGGAGACATACATTTTATTTAATTCTTGCATCAGCAAAAAGATATGCATTCAGACACAAAATGAGTTACAGCTCAGGAGCCAAGTACCAGAAAAGTTTGGAGGGCCACTAGAAGCATTACATTTTATATAAGAGCTGGCATGTAATCACTGATTCAAGAGGTGCTTAAGCTGTACAATCCCAGTTCTTGGAAATTATACCTCAGAGCAGAGCTGTCTTTTAAAGCAAAGGAACTGGCCCTGAAGTCTGAGTCATGCAAAAACCTTGATACAGTTAAAATGAGGACAAATCTAGCACATTACCTTCTGGGGCTGGTATTTTCCTGCCCTCGGTGGCACAGAGCAGGCTGTTTAGAGATGTTGTACACCACACCTTATGGGCCAAACTCCTCTCTCACACTGGGCCAATCTCTCAGGAAGAGAGCTTAGTCTGGCATCCAGCTTTAGTTGTGTGGCTTTGAAAACATTTTTTTCTATTAAATAAAGTGGCAGTTCCTTTTGGAGGAAAAAAAACCCTGACTGTAACCAAGTTGAACAGCATGTGCTTTGGTACTGTGCAGGCACTGTAAGGAGTGTGGACCTACCCAACTCAGTCATCTATTCCTGGACTTGCTGCAGAGGGAGGTCATAGGAGACCAAGAAAACACAGCAGTTTGGCTGGAGGCACAGGGCCATCTCTCCTTGCAGCCTCAGCTCAGAATTCATTGCCAAGGCAAGATCTGCTTAACAGCCATCAAGGTGCTCGCTGATTCCCTTGCCAGGAGTCTGGGGATGAAGCTGTAAAGCTGTTTATGGAGGAAAAATTATACCCAAGGGCTCAGCTGGCTTCCACTCCACATATTGTAGGTCAGTCCTTTGAGCTGCCTGCTCTCCCCTTTCCAAAGAGAGTAGGTTACTTAACAGGGAGTAGTTGGGCTAGATGATCATTGTAGGTCCCTTCCAACTGAAATATTCTATTCTATTCTATTCTATTCTATTCTATTCTATTCTATTCTATTTAGAGCAGATGCAGGTTCAATCTTAGGAAAAGAAATACTCTTAGAAAACAACATTTGTCTTTGTTCCTCTTCCCATCCCCCAGGCTCCAGATCTGAGGCAGTTTAGCAGATAGAATTCTTCTCCCAAACAGCCCATTCTGCTTTTCCCTCCATGTTTCCCCACTCTAAAGAAGCTCTATACAGCTCAACAGGGCTTAGAGCATGAATAGCACATGATATAGGGAGGCAGGAAATTTTCAGTCTTCTCTATAGAAAAAAATAATGAATAGCATTCCTCGCCATGCATTTTTCAGGCACTTCAAAGGCGAGTTCAATGTGCAGTGACATTTCCCAGCAGTGCCAAAACCCATCCACTGCAAGGGGGACAGCCACTGTGTTAGCATTCCCCTTGAGCCTGACCCACAGAGCTCACAGACCAAATGCAGGGCCCAGCCTAAGAGAAGGGGGAGGATGGAGGAACTGGAGGGAGAAATCATTAGGCAGCTTCTTTGCTGAAGAGATCTGTGGCAGGCAGGTGGTAACTCACAGCAGGATCAAAAGGGAGAAGGCTGGGGTTAACCTTGATGCCAAAGCACTGTGTTCTCAGACCAACAAGCTGGGTAATTCCAGTGCCTGGCAGAATCTAGGGAAACCTTCCCCCTACAGTTCAGCTGATCCTTCCTGAAATCCTGGTAGCCCTTCTACTCTCTCTGTTTGTGTCATGTTCATTATACCAACAAGTCATTCAGAAGGTCAGGAAGCACTGTGGTTTGGAGGCCTTATTGCTTCAACCCTCACCAGGACTGGGGTAATGCCTAGTGGTCTGAGAAGTGCCTTGCTTTGAGCAGCCATGTAAGTGTCAGGGCTTTGCTCATTTGGGTTTCTTCAAAGAACGGGAATTGATTATGTTGATCCTCTCTTCCCAGCATGGATCTTCTTTGCTTCACTGTCAGAAAACCAACAGAGCCACGTTAGCACTCTGCAAAGGTCAGTGACTTCAGTGGTGCCACCCCACTATGAGTAAAACCTAGTATTTTTAGCTGCACATTTGCAGCTCTGTGCTACTGACATTCAGCAAACTCAAGACTGATCTTCAGGCACACATAAGAGGGACAAGGACATGCTGCCTCACCAAAGGAAAGAAAGGTCAGGTCCTCATCAGTGACAATGCAGGATTTCATTTCAAGCTGCATGCCCTTTAGGATGTTTGAAATACCCAGCTCTGGGAGTCAAGTGATTATGTATGATGTTGAACTTTTAAAAATGTTGCTAACTCTGTGAAAGAAAAACGTGAAACTGTGACACAGACCTCTCTTAGTGGTTCAAAGTCTGTAAGGGAGTTAAAAATAATTATCACTTTAAAAAAAAAAAAGGGATGTAAAGAGGGAAAGGAAAGGAAGAGCCTCAATTTTTTAGCCTGTGAGCTTTTTGGCACCTGATTCATGATTTTTGAGCTGGCTATATGCTGGATCATTTACCTCATCACTGTCTGAATCCTCCGACTGCACTCCAGGGCCAGTGTTTCTTTCTGACGTGTCTCCATGAACTTCTGGGCATGTTTCAGCAGTGACTTGCTGGGTGGGAACAGGCCAGTGCAGAGCCAAAGGAGCTGCCAGCCCTTGGTCACACTGTACCTGTGAACACAAAGCAAATGGTTCTGCTATAGCCACATAAAATTCTTTGTTTGACCACACACCAGCTACAGGGAAGAGAAACAGAACATACGCTCATACATATGGTATGTTGTGCCATTCAGCAGAGAGCTGCAAATCAACAGAGACTTCACACAGGATCTGGCAGCCATTTTCTGTGCAACAACCACAGCCTGTAAGTGAGGACAATGCTAAATCCTGGCTGATGAATATTCATGACAGTTGCAAATTTCATGAATAAATATAAGCTCCAGTTTAACAGTCATCTTGGCAGCAGTGATCCTGGTGCCACCCTCTTGGAAAGCCACTGTCAATTTGCTGTTCAAGCTCACATGTATTTGGATTGTGCTTTATCAGGTGTTTGTATTCACCTGCCCTCTGTGCTAGCCAGCTTGCACAAGCACTTCGCATGCAATCGACTTTCCCTCACACATGGTCCTGGTCTGAAACATGAGCATGTGGATGGCATTGTATAATGAGGTAGTTACAGTTCTAAAACACTCCAGATGAAGTTTATACAATTTTCAGGCAGAAAGCCAGTTCTTCCAGCCTCTGGACCTGTGAAATCTGCCAGTTGAAGTTCTTCTGGCATCTCACCCTCACCAGGAAGAAAGGTTCTGCAGCCAGGAGGTGGTCAGTCATTCTACCTTCAACACCAGGAGCAGAACAAACTTCAGCTCTGTCCCAGGGATTGCTCTGAAACACTAAATGGTGTGAAGTGGTTTTAGTTGGGAAAGTAAGCAGGTCTGCCTCTGAATGGGCACCAAAGTCTGCTGAATAAAGAGGTCCTGGCTTCTTTATTCCCATTTACTTTTCTAATTTTGCAGAGGAAGACACACTATTTTAATCCCATTTATACTCTATAGATCAGTGGTGTTCATGTCTATGTGAGAGCGGGACACGGTCCACAGCACAGTAGCCTGGGAAGGATGAACGATTTGTTGCTCTGGCTGTTCTAATGAAAATATATGGAAATAGCCACCTTTCAAGCATTGTTTTTTCCACACCAGTGATCCCTCTCAAAACAGTGAATGACCCATGGGACTAAATTGGTAGAGTACATCAGACATGGCACTGGCACCATGGTTACAGACTATGCATTAAATAGCCTGTAAGATTTACTGCACACAAGGAATTTTACTATTTAATAGTTACACGCATGGTAAAGGTTCCACTAAGTTTAATATTTGTGGAACAGTAAGAAAGAAAATAAGCAAATAGAAGCTCCTTCTCTAACTTTTGCAGTGACACAATGCAGCTAGAAACAGACAAACCATTTTGTTAATAATTAGTGTTACTTTAAGCTTCTTTTTGCAATTCAGTTCCCCTGGAAGTAGGTCAAATTACCATTTTATGAGTGGGGAAGAAAACACCAGCCTGTTTTGGAGACTTATACATGGGCAGGGACCTGTGTAACCAACCTTTTCTGCAAGGCAGTTGTGTAACCTAATTAATATAACTACTCAAAGGTATTCACTGGTGGTAAAAGATCTGGTGTGAACTATGTGCTTATAGGAGGGAAATATTGTCATTGGGAAACCTAAAACAAATGGAGGGCAGAGCAGCGACTGAAAGCATGCAAGAATTCTATGCAGTGCCATATTTTTTCCACAGACTGCCTTGGGAGTAAGAGGGCTTCGGTAACACTTTGCTTGCCTCACACAATACTGCACAGACATGAGCATTGAATGCTGATGGGAGCAAAGCAGCAGCTCAAGGGAGACAAGTAATAGTCCTGCTCTGTGGCCTCTCACTGCCAGTCAGTGGTCCTGAGTGCTCCGTAAAGGTAAGCCCCACAGCACTGCCTGGAAAAAGGGGGAAGGGAAGGTGTCACTCCAACATTTGGGCATCCTTCCCCTCTGTCCCCACCCCATCACAAGTGTAGCAGGGGTTCCTGATCACCAGCTGTACTTGACCCCTGGGTCTGCAGAAGCAGGGTATGTGCACCCGGTTAAGTACCTGTTTCTGTTCTCAGTCAGTTGCTTCATAATCTGACAGTAAATCTCATCCCGCAGGACCTCCTCCTGGATAGCTGCTACAAATATCTGGTCAGTGACTTCCACAGAGGAGTGTGTCTGTTTTGAGGGATAGTCTCCCATGAATTTCATGATGGGTGAATGTGCTGTTAAGGACAAAAGCAGGCCAATTTTGGAAGGTAAATGGGAAGTCTCACCTGGATCCTAACATGTCAGTGACTCTGTTGATGTCTAAGTAGCAAATACTGGGAGGACAGTCTGGAACATATTCTCCACCTGTCCTCTACCCCCTTTCCATGTGCAGCAGTCACTGCTTGGCTGTGATTTGTACCGTATTAGCTGCTTGCTCTGAGCATATGCAGTAAATCTCACCCACTCCTAAAGCCACGTTCTGAGTTCAGTGAGCCATCAAGAGTTGTGGAGCATTTGGAGGGAACAGGACCTTTCCTCTGTAGACAAGGGAAACAAAGTTGATACCCCCCACCTTGATGTAAACATATCCCCTATAATGTGGATGCGGTACTATCTCAATGGAGGCAAGTTTAGTGGAGGTAGCTAGCTCTTCCTTCCCCTGAGCGTTCTCAGGTCCCAAAGAGAAGAGTCAAAGGATATCAATGAAGGCCTGGCAGGCTAAATCCCGAAGATCAGGGTCTGTGCATGCTCTCTTCAGCAAGGGCTGTTTCAAGGGCTCCTTAGAGTGTGCCCACAGTTGACTGCGCCCGCGGGATTTCTGGAGAACAGCTTTGCTGATGGATTCCTTCTCAGGAGTCCTGTATGAAGACAAATGCAGACAATACAAAATTACTGGATCAGTATTGCTATGAACATAGGAGGTCATTATCACAAAGACTTATCTCTAGGCATGTTCTTTCCCAAGACAGTGATCTCCCATCTTGTTTGATTATGCAGGTCAACAAGAACAGGAAAATGTAGTTTCTTGTAGATCCAGAAGGGAGAAGGCTTGCAAAAAGAAGAGAGGATTTAGAAGACTAATTTTTCACCTACTCGCCAAGGCCTGAAATGTTGTGTATGCTCACTAGCTGGTAAGTGCTGAAGAAGAGGTGAGAACTAAGAATAGGGCCTCCTGGAAAGAAATAAGTCCAGCTGGGGTTCTTCTACTCTTTCCTTTGCATTTCTGCAGACAAAAGATACAAGTAGGCCATGTGCCAGAATCTCTGCACGTCCAAAGTCATACTTAATTACAGGGAACAAAGAAAAGAAACCCAATCAGAAATGGGAGAAGCTGTTACATCCTAGGCTTTAAGGATCACTGAAGATCAACAAGAACTTTCCTAGGGTGCACACTACACAGAGAGCTTCACCTGAAGTGTTCATAGGAGAACTCCTCCAGGGTGTAAGGCTTCACTTTGAGATCCTCCTCATCAGGTTCATCCATGTAGGAGTTCTGTGAAGCTGTCCTCCTCTGGTCTGGAGACATCATCAGCAAGCTCTGGAATGACACAGCCTCGTAGAGATGTCACATGGACACAGGTCTTTGCACAGATTGTCAGGTGTTACTCAGCATATATGTGCAGATGGCATATACTAAACTTGAGTACTCTGTGCTGCAGGAGAGCTTCTGTCCCCTAAGCAGCATCTTCAGAGACTCAAGAAAGACTTGGGAATAGTTGACTCAAGGGAGTAATTTGCATAGTCTCAACAGTGGTGGCCATCAAAATGTATGTGATTATCCAAAGCACAACACTTGTTAAAAATGCACCTGCTTATCACTGGTGTGTTTTTCCCCCACTTTTTCAGCTTTTTACTTGTTAGCCCAGTATCTAATATAGTGAATCTCCAAAACTGAAGACAAAATTGTTAGCAGAGTGATCAATGGGAAACCTTGACTCCCTCAAAGAGCATACTCTTTTAAAGTAACCTGCTGCACTTAGAGCTTCCCTTGAGCCCAGTCAAGCCCAATTAAGCCCAGTATGAATACAGGAAAATTCAACTGCACACCCATTTCCATTAATTGCTACCAATTCCAGGCACTGAAATCCCTAATGGTGAATAGACCATTTTTTTGGAAGTCATTGCTTTTGTGCAACTGCAGTCTTCTCCTTAGAGTTTGGACTAGGTTTGATTTTGTTTTCAGACAGGACAAAATGAAATGCTTTGCTTCAATGGGAGATATAGAACTTGTCTGACTTTGGAGGAACAACTAACTTCCAGTTATAAATTTAATCATATTTAACACTGTTATTATCATTTATCTTCTAGTCTTTTCAAAGAGAGTGCTCAGCTTTTCTTACCAGTACTTGACTAGAGGGTTTTGTGAGAGAAGGAATGGTGTAGATCTCTTCCAAAAATACATTCCCTGTTTTGCCTGTCCTTTCATTCTGGGCACAGGTCCAGCCAGAGTTTGCATCCAGCCTTTTGTCTTCGATGAAGATTAGCAAGTCTCCCTTCTTGAAGGACAGGATGGCAGGATCTTCTGGAAAACAGAATAAGGGAGTACTGTTCAGGCTTGACAGTCCAGGAAGATGCAAAGGGATTGCAACATGAAAGACAAGGGAATTGTGTTTTGAAGGTCTGAATTCAATTAGCAATAGAAAGTGATTTGTGTAAATATGACTAATTATCCAGTAACACTTCAGAGAAATCACTTAAATTTCCTCTGACAGGCTGATTTTGATCCACTGAGGGCAATGGCAAAAATCCATTTGTTCCAAATTGATGCTGCCTTTGTGTCTAGAACTGGCAGCAAAGTATGAAAAGAAAGTAGTTGTAAGTAGGTGAAGTTAATGTTTACAATTTAATCCCCTCTCCTCTGTTCCAGCCAACTATATTCCACAGAAAATTCCAGTTTAGCACCTCTGTGAAATTTTTCTGGAAAGTATTTCCAGGGAGCCCAGATCCAACTTCCTACTACAAGAAGGCTGAGTTATTGGACACTGTACTATCTAAATAAAATATGCAAAGAAGTAGAAGGAGGAAGGAAAGTTAATTTGTATGCAAAGGTATTGAATCACATTGCCTTATGCTCTGTATTGCTGTGCTGATCACTATGCATCCCTCCTGGAGCAAATGGACTCTTGCTCAAGTTCTCTCTCTTCTCTTCGAGCTCTTTTAAATGAGTGCTGTGGGTTCTCTCAAGATTTCTTCCCTAGCCTGTAGAAAAGTTATAAGTCTTACCTTGGGATTTTTTCTCATGCATTGCCACAGCAAATCGTGATCTCTTCTTCAGTCCTTCCAGGAACATGACAACCAGTTCAGCAATGACAACACTGTTTACAGATGTTAGGACAAACTCCTCGCCACGAAGTGTGATGAGAGTGCAGCTCTGTCCAAATGACTTCACTGCCCTATGTATTATTGAACAGATTGTTACCAGAGCATCTGAAAAACTTACAGACCCATCTGCAATCACATCCAAGGCACCTACACCTTCTTGCAGACAAATCCCTTACAGTGAGTGTTGGTAGTTATAAATTTGCCTTCTCATGAGCTGGTAGGTGTGAAGGACTGAAGTGTTTCAGGTTCACTCTGGACTCCACCATGTTTTGTACAGAAGTACTTCATTATAGACAAAAGAACACCCTTCTTTTGGAGTAACTGAGCAACTAATTAAATCTGTGACAGTCCTCACAGAGGTACTTTTGTGTATGTAAGACCCTATTCTCTGAGTGATCTGATGCAAGGATATGTGCCCTGAGCAAGCCAATGGTTACCCTCTTTCCCTCAGTTATCCTGTTCAGGTCCATCACACCTGAGAAGTATATGAACTCCTAGCATGCATAATAGACGATGGCTTAACTATCGTAGTTATTTGGGCCATTCTTGTCTTGATGCATGTCTGTGCTTCCTTATACCTTTCTGACTGAACACAATCATCTTTCCTTCCATCAGCTGGGAAGATTCATCCATTTCAGTATTTCCTTTACAGGCTGCTCACAACTTGTCCCCTTCTGTTTCCCAGACCTAGACTAAACCACCTTTCCAGGCTCAGATCAAATCACCTAGGGGGACGGCAGAGAAAGTACACCTCCCTCCTATATGGAAAACCCTTTCTGAGTATGGGCAGAGATGCCTTCCTCAGATCTTGTCTTTCTGGGGCAGTCACCTGTTTGTGTGGATGCCAGTTATCTCTGGGAAGGTCAGCTCAAGGAGCCGCTTTTCTGACTCATCCAAGAAGCAGATACCTTTCCAATTTATGGCAACAATAAAGTGGTTCTTGGGCAAGCTGGGACCTGAAAATGCAGAAAAAACTTATCAATGCTTTACAAGTCCTTCTCTATTGATCTTATATCTGTCCTCTACTCCCAAGCTCCCAAGATTACCTGAAAATTTAGTGACTTCAAAGAATCGGGAAAAAAGCAAAGGCCACTGAAAGCGAGCAAAATCTACAAGTTGTTCCTTCACAGTCTGACGGGACAGACGGTCCTGCGTGTATGGAGCCTGCAGTATAAAAAGATATGCAAGGTTTTCTCGGTAAAATCTGGTTTGCATGATCTGCAGACAATAAAGAGCAGGCCTGATCCCAGAGGTTCCCAACAGTCCTCTGCTGTCACTGGCGTCAAGGGTAACTGGAGAAAGTCAAATCAGGAACAGCCTCCAGGGGCCCAAGCCACATGCAGCTGAGGATGCCCACAGGCATGTGGCTTCCAAATTTCCCTCAAATTCCCACTGACTGATCTGTTCAGAATCTAACACACTTTGGGTGCCAGGGAAATAATTCAGGTAATCCATTTCCAGATCAAAACCAATATTCCATCTCATACCCATCCTGACTCAGTTGTCAGATGGGAGATAAAAAGCCTTAAAAGATAACCTATTCAGAGATTTAAATATACTTTTTTCATTCTGCCCCCTGCCCCTGTTAAGTCCAACATGGAAGAGTGAGTGGAAAGGTTCTCCACTCCCCCAGCCCTAATTAACTATTTAGGATATACAAACTGAGATGTTTTTCCTTCTTCCCCCAACAGACTATTCATAAATGGAAATGGTGAAAGAAGCAGAAGCTGGTACTTGAGAGTGGTTACCCAGCAGTGCCAAACAAACCTCTTACCTTAGCATGTGCATAGGTTATAAGGCTCACCCACTTTTCCAGGGGCTTGGACTTCAGCTGTTTCACTGGGATACAGTCATGGAGCACCTTCTGCACAAGTTCATTGTGGATGGAATCTCCAAACTGGATGTAACAATATTTTGCACCTATCTCCACCAAATCCTCCTCCTGAAACAATTAATCCATTAAAAGAGGCCTAGAAAGATGTCACAGAGTCCAGATAGACTTGTTCAACCTTGAAGCCAGTTTAGGAATAGGGTTTTCTCCATTTTTGTCTGGATAACTCTTGACAGTCATCCAGCATAAGGAGAAATTAACTTCACACAATCATAGCATCAAAGAGATTATTAGCAAAAATATTTTAAAAGGACCCAAACTGCCCCTTTGGACATGCCTCCAACTGCCACATGAACTGAAAGTTGCAGGGAAAAAAAATGTATTAATTACAAGTGGCAGAGTGACAGCTGGTACAATCACCTGGACAGGAATTGGTCATTAAAGGGCAGAAAACTCAGGAGGAATACAGGGATCTTGTAAGGTCATGCAGAGAGGAAATTAGAAAGGCAAAATCTCAGCTAGAACTCAATCTGGCCACTATTGTAAGAGACAACAAAAATGTTTTTACAAATATGTTAACAATAAAAAGAGCCAAGGAGAATATCTATCCTTTAATGGATACAGAAGGGAACATTGCCATCAGAGATGAGGAAAAGGCTGAGCTACGTAATGCCTTCTTTGCCTCAGTTTTTAATAGTGAGACCAGTTATCCTCAGGGTACTCTGCCCCCCCCGAGCTGGAAGGCAAGGATGAAGAGCAGAATATACCCACCTTAATCCAGGAGGAAATAGTGACCTACTACACCATCTGGAAACTCACAAATCTATGGGATGAGACGGGATCCATCCAAAAGTACTGAGGGAGCTGGCAGAGGTGCTTGCCAAGCCACTCTCCATCATTTATCAGCAATCCTGGTCAACAGGGGAGGTCCCAGACAACTGGAGGCTTGCCAGTGTGACTCCCATTTACAAGAAGGGTCAGAGGGAGGATCCAGGGAACTACAGGCCTGTCAGCTTGACCTTGGTACCGGGGAAGATTATGGAGCAGTTTGTCTTGAGTGCGCTCGCATGGCATATGCAGGACAACCAGGGGATCAGGCCCAGCCAGCATGGGCTCACAAAAGGCAGGTCCTGCTTGACCAACCTGATCTCCTTCTATGACCAGGTGACCCACCTAGTGGGTGAGGGAAAGGCTGTAGATGTTGTCTACCTGGACTTCAGCAAGGCCTTTGACACTGTCTCTCACAGCATACTCCTTGAGAAGCTGGCGGCTCATGGCTTAGACAAGGGTACTCTTCGCTGGGTAAAAAACTGGCTGGATGAACGAGCCCAGAGGGTTGTGGTGAATGGATTTAAATCCAGTTGGTGGCAGGTTGCAAGTGGTGTTCCCCAGGGCTCAGTACTGGGGCCAGTTCTGTGTAATATCTTTATCAGTCATCTGGTTGAGGGGATTGAGTGCACCCTCAGCAAGTTTGCAGATGACACCAAGTTGGGAGGGAGGGTCGATCTGCTCAAGGGTAGGATGGGCCAAGGCCAATTGTATGATGTTCAACAAGGCCAAGTGCCGGGTCCTGCACTTGGGTCACAGCAGCCCCATGCAGCGCTACAGGCTTGGGGAAGAATGGCTGGAAAGCTGCCTGGCAGAAAAAGACCAGGGGGTGCTGGTTGACAGCCAGCTGAATATGAGCCAGCAGTGTGCCCAGGTGGCCAAGAAGGCCAATGGCATCCTGGCCTGCATCAGAAATAGTGTGGCCAGCAGGAGCAAGGAGGTGATTGTCCCCCTGTACTCAGCACTGGTGAGGCCGCACCTCAAATACTGTGTTCACTTTTGGGCCCCTCACTGCAGGAAAGACATTGAGGTGCTGGAGCGTGTCCAGAGAAGACCAACAGAGCTGGTGAAGGGTCTAGAGCACAAGTCTTATGAGGAGCGGCTGAGGGAGCTGGGGCTGTTTAGTCTGGAGAAAAGGAGGCTGAGGGGAGACCTTATCACTCTCTACAACTACCTGAAAGGAGGTTGTAGTGAGATGGGTGCTGGTCTCTTCTGTCAGGTGGCTGGAGATAGGACAAGAGGAAATGGCCTCAGGTTGGGCCAGGGGAGGTTTAGATTGGATATTAGGAAAAAATTCTTCACCAGAAGGGTTGTCAAGCATTGGAACAGGCTGCCCTGGGAAGTGGTGGAGTCACCATCCCTGGAGGTGTTCAAAAAGCACATAGGCAAGGCACTTCAGGACATGGTTTAGTGGGCATGGATGATGGTTGGACTCAATGATCTTGAAGGTCTTTTCCAACCTAAATGATTCTATGATTCTGTGATTAAGAATGGAAAGGTTGTTCACAGCCACTAGAAACTTCATTCATCTTCCTGCTTTTTAATGTGGGAAATGTTAATATAGTTTTGTCTCTTTAGGAGTATGAATAAGGAGACCCACCTTCTCACAACGGTATTCTCCAAAGCGGATGCCGCGAATGACTTGGTGGTAAATGAGATCAGTGCTCACAGGATCCTCCTGTGAATTGTGCCAGGGGGTGAAGATTTCCTTCCGGAAGTAGAGCCGCCAGGGCGCATTGCGTTCATGTGTGCCCTGCTCCTTCACTAGCTGTTCACACTGAGAGATGGCATCCAGAACATGATCTCGTCCCCCACCCAGTGACCAGACCTAGAACAAAGGGACACTGCATTTACTGGCATGCCTCCTTTGTATCTGAGTGAAAGACAATAAACCCAAAGCTCCTGATCTCCTGACAGCAAGAAAAACTCTGAAAAGGTAAGCAGATGGATGTGCAAGTTGTACTTTGGTAAATGTGTGTATTTTTATGCACAGTGATGGTATTGGGAAAAGTAAGTTGGAAGTTACGACAAAGCAGCTCTGGTTTGTGATGTTCTATTTGTCTCCTTGTACTTTGCTTATCCCCTGTATATGCCCTTAAGCACACATGCAAGTGTTCCTGTAATCTAAACAAAAATGCCACCTCTGAATTAATTTCATTGCTATTGATGCCTAATCGAGCATCCTGCTGTGTATGTCTGGTTTACAGTATTACTGTAAAAAAAACACCAAAGGGAAGGAGAGGCTAAAATGCCACCATGTGAGCTAACAGCAGCAGCCCTGACAGGGACCTTGGCTTTCAATGCCACATGACAGGGGCTGAATCAGCAGCACTGTAACACGGAACAAGAAAGTAACGTGCAGCAATGTAGGTGGGAAATGCGTCTTTGAGCACAGATCCCTAGCATGTGAGACCTGCTAGTTTCACCCTGCTCCAGCAGTTCTGCAGTGCTGCATGCATGATGAGCAAGTGGGATCTCAGAACATGGTGGGAGACCATAGTGCTGCACTGCCCATGCATGGGAGCAGGGACACTAGTCAATTATGTGACCTGGCAAAGGAAACCTTACAGGCCTGCAGCAGGAATTGCTAAGAGGCTAGCCAACAGAAAGGCAGAATAGGATTATCAGGTCCTGAGATTCAGCTGGGATTCAGAACTGATTTGGTTTGAGCATAGGACTGGGACGGGGTGCCAGGAGTCAGAGGGAGTCCTCAGTGAGGCTGGGTGGACAGCAGCAACTCCACAGAAAGAGAAGGGAGCTTTCATTCTATTTTTCTACACTTTACCTTATCAAACACAGCAATGTAGAGTGAAAAACCAAACACATCCCTCAGTTTGGTTTTATCTGCTATGAACTGACAGATCTCTTTGGCAATGGAAGCAGAGTCTGCAGGGACAGTGATGCTTTGGCCATTCATCAGGGTGACATTAAACATAATGGGTTTCTTCTGCTTTGTTGCCTGTAAGTCAGAGTTAAATGAGAGAAACAAATTATGGGAAAACCTTACTTTTCTGTGAAGAATGAAGACAGCATTTAGATTTAAGAGCTCCACACACTGTACACCCTAGTCAACAATCTTTAAGTGAATCTCCAACACCCACACAGTTTCTTCAATGCATGGTGAGTCTTAAATATAAATTACAAACCTGGAGCAGCACTGGACTCAAGTTCTCTGCTCCCCACAACTCAGGGGAGCTGATTATCACATAACAGTGTGGACTGACAGACTTTTCGTGAGCCTTGTTTGGCCTGATGACTTTTGGGTACAGCCTTACATGCATCAGTGGAGAGACAGCCTGCAGCAAGTACTTTGCCCAGGGAGATGTGTGTTAGGCAACAGGGTCTCTCAGATTTAGGAAGGAATTGAACTGAGGTCTTCACTTGAAGGGGGTGTGCGCACATGTGTGTGTGTTTGTGCGACTTCTAATTACTAGGGTGACATTAAAAGGAAGAGGGAAGGCAATATAGTCCTATCATACACACTTCCTCCCTCCATTTTAAAAGCATAAGCCCTACTCAGTGCTTTCCACAAATGATCGTAAGAGCTTCCCCCAGAGGTGGTTCTGGCCTGTGGCTCCTGAGTGGATGGAGGTTATCTCCCTGCAAATCATGTGTTGCAGCTTTTAAATTACATCCTCCACTGGATTTAGGTTAACTGAATGGCCAGAAGAGGTATGTCTAAGAAGCTGCCCAGACCAAGGCAGCTGGCTTTAATCCCCTTGTGCAATTGATTTCCATGACTGGACTTAGGAAGATCTGTTAGCACAGGCTAGTAAACACAATCCAGTATAAAATGACACAGATCAATATAATTAAGCAAAAAGGGAGTTGCTACCTGAAGTTCCAGCCAGCTCGGAGGTTCAGTCCGTGCTCCATTGACATAGGTACGTCTCAGACGTTCAGCACAATATGGTGCATAGCCTGTGGGCCCATGGTGGATGAAATTCAACAGGTACTATATGCATAGAGCATAAGAAAGAGTTAGGAAATACTAATCCTCATAAAACATTAGAAACCTTCTGCAGCTGATACACTAGACTACAGTGACCAGTCAGCTTACAGTTCACCAGAAAGTATTAAAGGTTAGGGTTGGAATTAGTGTTTGAGACACCAAGTTTTCCCTCATTCTGCAGAGCTTTTAGTCTAAAGAGGAAGACTTGTGTCAGTCTATTCACCATGTTTAACTACATGATAAATATCAGACAGTGGAGACTTTATTCTTATGACTAGGTTAGAGCAAGGGTTAGTGTTTCCAATTGAAGAGCCTGAAGTCTTGTGACATTCTGTATAAACAAAAGTGCTGGGAAGAGGGCTAATTGCAGGTTAGGATTGATGATGATGGTTATTTGTAGTTTTACTAAGTTCTCTGGCAATATCAATAGTGGAAGTCCATGATTAAGATTGGACATTGGAAGAGAAGGGTTGGATAAACTGAGCTTTTGGAGTTTGTATGGCTCTGGTGTCTGGATGACATGGTGTAAGCATGGACTTGTATTTACATACCTGTATTTAGTGCAAGCATGGGTCAGTCACCTGGTTATTTTAATGATTAAGAATATTCCTAGAGATAGGGTATAGTCACGTCTTTCACAAATTCTGCACGGTTCACAGTCTTTGGATGAAGACTGGTGTCAAAACATGTCTATGGCTTGTGTCTTGTTTGTTCCAAGTAGTGTCCATTTAGCAGCATTTATGATTAGATTAATCATTTCAGCTAGGATGTCAATAAAGCAAGGCTGAAGATTCAGGAATATCTATGGATTCTGTTTGCCTCTAAGATCTAGGAGGAAGGCTGATGTCAAGTTGGAGTCACCGGTTGTTGTTTTTTTTCTCCTCTGGTGAAGTGGATTTATCATCCATTTAAATTTGGAAATTAATGAATGATGAAAAAGCCCAAATCTTTGCTGGATTTTGTAGGGCATGGAGATGTAAGGTAAGAACTGGTAAAATATGGGGGTGATTTTATACTGGTGTCTTGACTATATTTAATCACTAGGATTGTAACTGGAGACACCTTTTAAATGTTGGAAAGGCAGAACTGGAGAGGTTAAAATTTGCCAGATTCTTTGCAGATTACAGATCTAAAATGAGGGCTGCGATCAACAACAGAATCCAACTTGTATGATGTGTAATGAAAAAGAATTAAATGTGAGTACTGCAATCATTTCTTTAAATTCCCAGATAAGCATATGAGATGAGATAGTTTCTGCTAAAACCACAGCACCAGATGTTATGGCAGCCAAACGGTTTATGTGGCTGTCTGTATCAAAACATCAAAATACACAAGAAACAAGATCAGCTAAGGCATTTAAGCTTCTGTAGGAAAAGTTAGTAGCGTACCTTCACAAATGTGTCTGAAGGAGGAAAGCAACCAAGGCAAAGTGACAGAAGGATCCAGCCTCGAGCATAGCTGCTCCTGTTGCTGTTTTCAGTGAGTTGTTTGCAAATCTGGCAATAAATCTCATCTCTGTAATAAAACACGTGAAAGCAACAGATAATGATTCACTGTCTGACCTGTCTTTGGCTACGCTTCCACTGCAAGCTTGGCATGATTGCAGCATGATGTAGATCTGAACTAGGTTTAACCCATTAGCTAGGATACCAATTGTAATGTACCACAGGAAATAACTGAGTCATTGGCTTTGGCAGGGAAAGACTCAAGGTATACTTAGTGCCCTTTGCCAGCCCTTGTCACTCAAGCAGTTCAAGTGCAATTCTCATGCTGGATTACCTCCTGTGACAAGCAGGGGACTGTGCAGGGATAACAACTGCTGGGTCATCCAGCTGTGAAATGGCATCGTTGTCCCTCCACATGTGAAACTTGGTCTAAGCTCTCTACAGTATGTGGTTTGTATCTCATGGCTCTTGTCTGTCTGCTTATATGTGGATTTGGGGATAAAGACAGGAGGACACCTGCTTAATTTTATATTTTTAGTAAACTTGGAGTGAGTCCTTGGACAGGAATGGAGGAAAGGGTGCTTCAGAATGAGCTTCTGAAAATGTAAGTTGCCTGCAGTGAGGACATATGGGAAACAGAGGCAA
The DNA here is from genome assembly GCF_964188355.1 of Buteo buteo. Taxonomy (NCBI): domain Eukaryota; kingdom Metazoa; phylum Chordata; class Aves; order Accipitriformes; family Accipitridae; genus Buteo; species Buteo buteo. The sequence continues at coordinate 29,964,006 of NC_134177.1, forward strand.
AATTCTGTATACAAACAAAACTGCTATTTAAAAATCATCTTAAATTTTCTGGACTCTTGGAACACACATTTGGCAAGTCTGATGTGGGAGGACACGAGGTAGGTGAGGGTTTTGTTCCCAGATAGGACATACAATAAAACACAGACTGAGGGAGTAGATACTTAGCCTGTGGCTGTTACGATACACTGATTGAAGGCAATTTTTTCCAGCTGAGGATCTGCTTCGGGGAGCATCTTGACTAAAACAAAGCACCTATGTAGAGAGGAATGCAGCCCATGACTGAGGTCAAGGCATGGCCTGTGCCTATGGGCTTTGTTACAGAGAAGTGTTGCATAAGCTAAAATGGGCTAAAATGGAGGAGGGAATTCACAGGGTCAGGTCAGAACCAACCCTTATCCTCACACCATGCTTGGCCTAAGGTCCACCCTCACACCGCTTGTCAGCAGGATTTCTTCTAGTGGCTGATACAGTCAGCAAACCAGACCTTAAACTGTCTCTGACCTGGGGACATTGCCTGAGGGCTCAACAACAGGCTGTTGGGAAACTGAGGTTATGCACACCTCTCATACACCTAGTGTACATTAAGTCCATATTTCTTACTCTTCTGAGTGTTTCTTCTCCCTCATACTGGGGCTGTGTTCCACCTTCAAGTGTTACTGCGTTACAACCCTGGCTCTGCCCCACTGCATATCTGTGGGGTATTCAGAAAGCCATACATGGAGGCAGCTGACCTAAACCACAACATGAAGATACCAGAAAAGGCAGTAAGGGAGGCATTCTCTGTCCCCTCTGATAAAGGTCAAGCGTTCTCCAAAGAGGTGTGTGGCCTACAGTGTCATTCCTATGTGACTAGCTTGGGCTTTCAGTCAGAAATCCCCACAGATAAATGTGAGACACTTCCAGGATTTGGAAAATGCCCTGGGACTGTGGAAAGGGGATGCTGGATTTCCTTGATTAAATCCGTGCCTGGTCCTAGAAAGGAGGTACAAATTTCCTACCTGATGGCAGGACGCAGAATTGCATTGCCAATAATGAAGTGCAGTTTTTCTAGGTTGGACATAGGTCTCTCAGAGATTGAGCTGTCCTCTTGGAAAGCCTCTTCTCCACTTCTCAGCTGGTCTGTCACCTGAAAGAAACCAAGAAGAACCCCAGAGTGCTCTAGAAACCTTCCCTCTTACTAGGCAGCTCTCCCAGAAATGAGAGACATTCCTTCTCTATCTTTCTGGCAGGAGAAGTTAGGAACAGGCCATATTTCCCCCCTTGCCTCTCAAGCTAACTCATAAAATGCAGTGTTATGGTGCTATTAACTGGCTAGGAGAACTTTCTTGTACTGTCCTGTACAGCCCTAAGCACATGGTGGTTCTCAGTCTGCCCAGGGCTTTGGGCAAACTGTTCTGTCATACCAGAAATTCTCAATAATAAATTGTTGCCTCTGTGCAGGGGTCACTCTCCAGCAGGGAGGGATGGAGTTAATCTGCCAGAGAATGAATGACAGCAGTGCACATGGGGATAGTTTCAAAAGAAGAACAGTGCACCAGGTATCCCATACACAGGGCTGCACTGGCTTGGCAGGGGAACAAGTTCCCATCTGGGAGGTTGCTGTCACATAAGATCTGTCAGAAGGTGAAGACAGGGTTCCAGGCAAGAAGACTTAGGGGAAGCAATTTATTTCCACCTCTTACCTTCCCTGTCAACTTGGATGACCGTTTCAGCTTCAGGGAAGAGATCCCCTTTGAAATTTTGTTATCCTTCCTGCTGTCTCTCTACAACACACAGTACCATTATAAGAAATTAGTTTAATGCACAGCAAGAATGATTCATTAAGGAAGGAAAGATGCTCAAATGGAGATGTTTTTGTTTGCTCCCTCCTGCCAGAAGGAGCTGCAGTGTCCTTCCAGGACTGACAGGGGCACTTTTGCACTTCTGGCATTTCAAGTACAGTAGCATGAAATGATTCTCACTCTTGGTAGAACAGCACAGAAACCAAAGAAAGCAAACGAAAATACAAACATAGCCTGCTCCTCTCACCATATTTGGGCTGTCGTTCCTGAACTGGACCTGGTTTTTCCTGCCAAGTGTGTCATATATCTGTGTCATCACGGAGCTGGTCTTGGTGGTGGCATTCTTGGCAAACATTGCTGGCTCTGGCAGGTCCCCCATGAACCTCAGGATGATAACCCACACAACTAGAGAAGCCTGTAGCAGCAGAAAGCACAGTCAGACACTGCCAAGAGAACCAATGGCCTCATGCCATTTCTGCCTGTTTAGATAAGAGCATTTTCTTCCTTTACCCAGTCCAAGTTGTTAAAATTCCCATCTCTTCCCACCATTTACACCAGGAGTTTACTTTCATGTCAAACAACATGAAAGCAACATTCACAACACTTTCATGCTAAAGGAGGAGGGTGCAGATGTAGTGGGAATGTCAGATTTACTCTGTGATTGCTGAGCCCTCACCATTCCCTTTACTGGCACCTTGCAGGTGTGATGTAGCTGGAGTGAGGTGGAGAAACCTTGGCTGAACTGCACTCTGCATTTACCCACCTGGAGAGATAAGCAGTGGAGTGAACTCTTCCAGGAGCCCTCATGCCCAGAACTAGAAAGCCAAGTAATACCAAAGTTTTTGCAGTATGGGATCCTCTATTCTGCAAGACTGCCTAGCATCAAGAACTCCCCTCCTCAATCCCCCCATGGTTCAACAGGAAAATTGGAAACCTGAGCCTCCCCCTTCTGTCCTAACTTACAGACCAGCAACCCTAACAAGAGCAGAGAGATGGGCGAGCTCTGATGCTTCTCTTCATTCCATTTTTGCCCCCAAAGAGTATCTGGAGAAGTCAAAACTTCAGAGTTCCCTCTTTAGGCAGACTAAAGGTGACCAGAGATCTTGTGTCAGGCAGGTATCTGTGTGAAGTGCCTGCCTGCAAAGTGCCAAAAAATGCTGATGGGAACTACTTCTTTCACACAAGTGGTTAGGACTATCTGCTTGGCTCTAAAATCTATGGTTCCCAGTGTTGTGCCAGAGGCAGGGGGACCCAAGGATGGGGGGAGCTGTAGAAGCCAGGGCTGTGGAGAGAGCAGGTTCAACAACAAAAAGGAGCAAGCTACCAGGACATTGTCCTTGTCATCATGGTAGAGTAGTGGGTGCCGCAGCTGCCTCCGGATATGTGTATGTGTAGAAGACCCCTGGAAATAAGTAGCTGCAAACTTTGGGAAGGTGTACTCTTCCAAGCCATCTGCTTCCTCTTCTAGCTCCACACTCATGGGAACCATGTCCAGGTCGACCTCGTCCAGCTTGTTACGTTTTGTTTCCAAGTCCTGTGCAAAACATGAGGAAGAAGCATATTTTCTTTCCCTGTACTCTGATATTCTTAATTTATGTTCTTTTTTTCTTTTTTTTTTCCTCGGCCATAGGTCCTCCAGAATTTGGCTTCCCAGCTAACCCCAAAGCCATTTTCAGCTGCTACCAACAGACCACTGGGATGCAGAGCTTGTCCTTTCCTGTCTTGGTCTTCAGCAAGAACATTGCTGATGGAAAATCCAGGTGTTATCTTCTCACTCACATCATGCACTAACCCAGACCATTCTACTCTACCTACCCCTCCCTACCCGATTCCATCCTCCACAGCTGTCAAGACCAGTATATCTCAAATTTTGCTTTTAAGAATATGGGATAACTTGGGTCATAAACTTCCAGCTTGTTTCAGCCAGAAAATCACTGAGAGCACTGTCAGCAGAACATGTGGTTGGTGCCAAAATGCAGAGAATGGCACTATTTGGGGAGGGGTTGCTGGGCTAAAGAAACAAATGTGCAGTAGCTTTTAAAGACACATAGTCCCCAAACTGTACGTGACCAAAAACTTTTTGGAACTGATCTCTGAAAGCACATCCCGAAGCGACTGTCTGCATGATTAATTTGGGTGATTCTTTCACTGTACAGAAGTTCATTAAACAGAATTGACCACTGATGGAATTCCAACAGTCAATGGACTTAGACAAAGGATGAACATGACCCATTATCAATCTGCAGCTCTGTACCTCAAAACCCAGAGGAGCCTGTCCTTCTTGGCCTCCAATCATAGAAGGTAAAAACCCAAAAATTTTGTCCACCATTTCTTGGTCACTGATAACATCATGATTTGTTGGTTTATTGGCAAGAGCATTCCTCCTTTGTCCTGCTTCCGCCTCCTCTCTCTCCAGAGCAGTCAGGTGTTCCTTTAAACAGAGAAGCTAGTTAGGCATGACTGGAACATCACTCTGCTAGAATGAATGAGTGCTAGGATGAAACACTATTACAAAGGTGTTATGATAGTGAGGTCCAGCTCTGCTAGTGCAATGTTGGAATGTGAAGTCAACTGTTGCTTGTGCTAAGCAGTCACAAAGACCTAGCACACCAGCAGAAGACCTTGCTCTTACAGCTGTCCTTATAGACTGTTGGCCTATTGGTAATGATGTGCCATTTTCCAAAAACTTTATCAATAAGACATAATACAGGAAAACCACAGAATTCCTAACCGTAGAAAACCCCATATTATTTAAAAATGTTTTGTGTCAGGGAACTGTAATAGCATTGTGCATGTTTGGCTAAAGTGCCAGCTCTTACTGCAAACAGAAATGTGCATGTGTTTGCCTTGTCCCATTTCTAAAGCATCATTACAAATTGGTTTACAACTATGTCTGCTTTTTATTAAAATATAGCACTGCTGAGATCTTTGAGCAAGTCTGCAGATGTGAGCTGGTCAAGCTCTCTTGTCAGCCAAGGAACATAGCATTCAGTGTTCCTCCGCCAACATATCTACCTTTTCTAATCTCATAGCTTCTTCCCTTGTTTTCACTGGTCCAAGGACTTGGATGAGATGTTTTTCTTCTTCTAAGCAGATATTCCTGGATTCCAGTTTGCACTTGTTTTGTGGACAACAGGACCATTCTGTGACTGTTTCCACAACTGCTGAGACAGCTCCGTTCTGTTATTAACAACATGTCCACAGCAGGACTTTATCCCAACAGGGACTCAGTTCTCAATTTGGCCTTTTAGGGAACAGACTACAGGCAGAAATCTGCACACTGGCTTTGTCATGTTTGTACAGCATTAATACAGAAAGGAAGTCACAGAAAGGCCTCCCATGTGCTATGGACCACCAAGGCACTAAGTACAGGATTTTCTCTGGCAGTGCATACCAAAACACACTGCATTAGGATTCCCTTTTGAATGGATCTCTAAGTGACATTATCAGGCCTTGCTGGAGAAATGGATCTTCCCTTGCAGGAGTGACTGATATGCAGGTGCATCTTATCTTTTCTCCTCCCTTTTGTCAAAAACATTTCAGCTGTCAGTGAAGTTTTGATCCATGATAATGAACACAGAAAGCAAACATAAACAAGATCAGTCAGCTTAAAACTCTGCTTTCATGCTTGACAAGCTCAGAATAAAATATCCCAAACTAAATATTCACATCCACTGCTATGCTATGGCAACACTTACTGGTCATTAAATCAGAACTTCATCAGAACTTCATAGAAACATCACATTCACAAGGTATCTGTGAGCATACCTCCCTCTTCATCCTCTGGTAGATTCGGCGAGCAAACATGCCCCTTGTATATGCCTGTATAATGCGTACAGCTTTCTTCTGCTCTGCTATCTTTTGACGCATTAGATAACCACGGCACATGGCTTGAAGCCTAATGATATGAGCCCTGGTTGCTTCATATTGTTTAGCAAGCTGCCGGCTCCGGTAGAGGGCCTGTAGGCGCCCAAAACCCAGCATAACCTGTAGGAGGTGGAAAAAAAAGAAGTGGTTATGGTTCAAAACCATTGAGACTAGGAGTAAGTTGGGATGAGTAGAGGATAACAAAATTCGGTAACTGGATAAAGACACTGGAAGGGGCTAATGTGATACTGACCTTCATGCTTTATTTTCTGCTAGTAATAGGCTTTTAAAACTAGATTATATAGAGTTCTTTTGGGGACCTGTTCTAGGGAGTGGCTCCAGAAAGTGGCAATGGTAGCCTGGGATTATGACAAGGGAAGGAAGAAAGCAGAAATGAAGCCAAGTGAATGATAAAAAAAGCATGTGCTTGGAGAGACGGGTGTGACAATCCCAAGACAAGCAGCAAAGGAGGATGGGGCAGAGTGCGGGACAGCAGCCTGGCTCTTCAGACAGGAATTGCATCACTGATGCAGAACAGAAAATGTTTCTGGCCGAAACTGGCAGTTTCCCTTCCTGCCCCTCATGAATGGGATGTATGGGACATATTAATAATAATCCTTGCCACACAAATACACAATATGTGAGTGCTCCCGATACGGTGTAGCTGTCCTTACCCAGAAAACCCACCATCTATAGAAGAACAGCCAATATTTTTACTAATGTGAGATTGATATAATGTTTTTTCTGATAATTTTTTACAGATTACCAGTTTTCCTCTAACAGTTGTGGAAGACACTTTGCTCACAGTATGGTGGTGATGCACAAATGCTAGCCTTGGACTTCTGACTAGAAGTGTGGGATCACTCATATGTCAGGTCACCAGAGCCAGGCCTGCCAGAGGTTAGTTGGGTTATTATTTCACCAGAAAGTAGAAATATCACAGATTCAGCAAGCCCTGAGAGGTCCCAGAGACCTCCTTGGACTTTACACCCTTCTTTACATCCTGCCATCTTGCCTCTCCTCCCTTCAGTTGTGAATATCTTCATTCCTAATACTCCACTCGGTCTGGCAGGGCATAGTATATAAACACACACACAAAAACGTATATATGTGTGTATATATATACATAAATATATATATTTATATATACACCTGCATCTTACCATTCGGAAATCCTTCCGGCAGCAGTAGCCTCGCCAGGCTGACTGAATGGCTACAGCAGACTTCCTCTGTTTCAGAAACCGCTTTCTAAGCAGACAGACAAGTGAGGTAACAATAGGTTATTTCTGCTGCTTCTTATGATAACAGTAAAGAGTAAGGTGGCATTTTTTTTCCTTTTATGGGATGTCTACAGTCTGATCTCAGCCTTGTCTGCTGTCTAGGAACACTAGAGGCAGGAAAGCTGTTGTTAAACTAACTAGCTCAATTACATGGTTCAGCGGTAGACTTGGCAGTGTTAGGTTTATGGTTGGACTCGGTGATCTTAAAGGTCTTTTCCAACCTAAACGGTTCTATGATTAGTAGACATTTTGCCAGGGCAAGTTTGAAGGTCAGCAAGGGTTGTTCTTCCTGCTTCTGAGTAGCCCAAGAAAAGTATTATGTTGCAGCAGAAAGATCAGTATGATCAGTTACTTTTGTACAACATGCTTCAAAATTATCCTCATTCAAACATTTTGTCTGCTTACATGTTCTCCATGCTGATGGAAATGGCAGAATAGGCTGTTTTGCCTGACCTTCTCTGTAAATGAAGGCCTTAGGAGATTTCACCTAGGCTCAGCTCATTCTGCAAGTGAAGCAGCACCATGAATCAGTTGAGCTCACAAAGTGTTTTTCTATTTGCTTTGCTATTCATTTGCTAGTAGAAAGGATGAGATAGAAGTATTACTAATCCACCTTGATACATCTGAGCTGACTTTGCCCTTAATGCTGAAAAAATACTCATTGCAACTGCAGACCAAATTCATTGCTGTGGTAGGAGAGCTCTGTAAGAACTGAAAAAGACCTCGCATCAAGCCTGGATAACTCCCCCACCCGATGACCACTTACTCCCCAGTGTCCTAACTGCCAGGACTAGGAGCCCATCTGAGCAAGATGAACTTCCCATGGTAAAAGCTGTCACACTGTGGCTGTCAGAAGTGGCATATAGCTCTGATGGCTTAAAAATAAAAGTGAGGTGAGGCTTTTAGGGAGAGGTGATACTCTGCTAGATAGCAGGCAGAGTTTGACAAAAAGGGGGAAGTTTTGGGGCATGTGTTTTTAGTCTTTGCTTCTCTACTGTCAGGAATATATCTAAACCAAACCAAGATTCAGTCCTCTGTCATGGTTCTGGTTGGGGGATACAAGATTAATGAGTACAAATCATGATGTAAAGCATTTAATGAGGACAAACATTTACTTAACAGTGACTAAAGTTCACTTCCAAAGATATTTCAAACTAAACCAGACACAATGCAAGAATTGTGCATCTTTGCCAAAGAGAAGGACTAGCTGGTTTCTATCTGATTCTTTTCTATGTCTTGTATCAAAGAAGCATCCTAAATAAGAGTTCTTGTAGCTCTGGGAAGGACACAGATTCCATGGGGATTTCCTGAGCTCCAGATGCCTACTGTTTACTAGAAATACTAAGTGTAAATCCTCCTTCCAGCCCTTCCTCTTCATACAAGCTGCATGTGCCACAGCCCTGCATTTTGAAAAGCATAATGAAAATAAAGAAACTGAGCCAGAACAAATCTTTGTGCAAAATCTGCATAGATGCACTGTGCACAGTTACATGAGAAGCACTGAATATAGGGCTAGTGGAAGATACGGACTGATACATTTCATACTCAAAAACACTTCACAGAGTGTGTTAAAACTGCACCACAAAGATTACTGCTTCAAACAAAAGCAAATTCCCTTCTTTAAGATCACTCACCTGTCCTTCAATCCTCTCATCACCTTCTGGATAAGAAGAACCTTATCCGTGAGTATATTTTGGCGTTGCAGCTCCAATACTGTATCATGATGATCCTGTTAAAAGAAAGTATGGATATGCCAGCTGAGCAGACACCCCCACAACTTCTGAAAACTGGACACATGGTCTGAAAAAGGCCCAAAATCAGCATGATGTTATGCAAGCTGTGATTAAAATGCATTTATGGAACTGCAGTAGGAAGAGAGCACACCACCTGACCACACCATGTCTGGCAATAGCCATAAACAAGCAGAGAATCTGCCTGCAGTAAGACTGTTTTTACCTAGGGGTATGCTACAGGCAAGGAGGTCCCCTGCAACAGTGTGCTGGTATCCAGTTCTTTTCTATGCTCAAGGCTTGAGCAGAGACCAATACACTGCACTGTGCTGTTTCAGTTGCAACACTGGAGCACAGGAACAGGATCTCCTACACCAAGCTGTGTCCATTAAATTACTTGGCCTTCAGGAACAAAGATCCAGCCTCAGATTCAAGAGAGAGTTTATAAGAGAACCCAGTCCTTCTGGGTCACCACTCTTGTACAAGCAGATCAAGCTATACTGTGAAGCACCCATTTTTTCAGGAGAAGAAACAATAAACTGTCCTTTTTACTTACTTTAAGGAAAATCTTGGTCTTTCCAGCTTGCCAGCTTTCATCCTTGCCGAGCACTGCTTCGGAGATGCAGATACAGCTCTGTCGAGCATCATTCTTCAGCTGATGTGCAAAAGCATCATCACGTTAGGGCTTGGTTGTGAAACAGCAGCTGTACTATGTAAGGAACTATTGCCCTGCATTTCAAAGGGCAAAGAACAGAAACGGATGAGGTCTTACAGACCTCTGGGCTGACGGTATAATGAATGAAAGTGGTTCAGCTCAAATGGTCAAGAAAAGGAGGAACAGGACTGCATGGCCAAACGTTCCAGAGTTCAAGTGTGAGGAGGATGTTAGAGACCTCAGAAGTGTGTGATTATAGAAAAGAAACATCTGAGGGCAGTGGAGATGCCACCCTGCCTGGGATGTCTGTGGAGCAGGTCAAGGATAGCTGGACCTAAAAGCACCTCTACCATTTCAGCTGAGGTCCAAGTGAGTACTTAAGTATTTAGCTACAGTTACTGTGATGATAGTCCCTGTGATGAAAGCTCTCTCGGCTGTGCCAGCAATAATCCAAGAACTTTCTACTGTAGGAAAGACTAAAGCCTGATAAAGAAAAGTTAGATTAGCCTCAAACCAAGTTTTTGCATACAAACCTGTTCTTGAAGAGACCATGGCAAGAGAACTCTGTATCTCTCAAAGAACTCCTCAAAGCTGTAGCGAATTGGGTAACCAGCTTTCCTGATCTGAATGGTCTCCATCATCCCTGAATATCGCAGCTGTTTGATACACAGGTCCCGGTCAAACAACTGAAAGGGCAAGCAGACAAGGAGGAGACTTAGCACTGAAAGAAGGTACACATGCAGCATTCCTCAGAACATATCTATTAACCTCCAACCTCAGAGTGCCTGCAAAATGGCCTACTATGCTTTTTTAAATTGCACTTCTTATTTCTTTAGTGCACTAGATTAATTAATTACAGGCATAAACAAGTCACCCCAAAGGATCTTCAAATTTGTGTTTATCAGCAGTGGAAACAGTCCATTAACTTCAGTCTGGCTTTAGCAACATTTTCAATTCTAGAACTGCAATTTCAGATTAACAATAAATTGTTCGTATCATTTGGCAGGTGTGAATAACTGCAGTAGCCACTTAAGCCCTTTGGGCATACCTATGCAAAGCACAGCAAGCATGCTGCTAGTTTCTTGTAATGCAGATTAACATTAGGCTCACTAAGCCACATGCAGTACTTTTTAAAAATTATTAATTCACTTGATGCAACACCATACAAGGTTTTAGTATAGAACTGGGTCGTGATCTCCCAAGTTCTAGCCAAGCATCTTAATGATAAACTCACTCCTCTTCTCCTGTAGTGTCAAATCAAGCCACATCACACCTCTCTCAAACACCAACAGCTCTCCTACTCTCTCTCTCACTATTTCATTAGTATGATCATTGTTGGATCCTAAAGTTTTTCATTTGTTCCCTTGTTGAGGGGCTAGAAACTCTCCAGTTTTGTCTTTATCTTTACAGGAAAGGCTTTTACAACTCCTCTCAGGAATACACCTCTGTGCTTTTTTGCCATCTATTACTCTATGATGCTTTTAAGAGATGTTTTTGTAAATTAACAATGCTCTATCCTACCTATCTTTTTATTGAAATAATAGCCTGTACTCCAGCTCTTCTTGCCTGAAGTACAGATATAAAATGCTACACAGCAACTGACAGCTTTTTCTCATTAAAAAGTTTACTGAAGGCAAGACCTCATATTGTTAAAACATTACCAGTGGTTTCTTGTAGTCATTTGGCTTGATGCAGCGGATGAAGTATGGCTGGCACTGCTCAAGGATTTTCATTAGTTTTTCCAGGGATTGCTTGAACTGTCCTCCCAGAGTAGAGAGCCGTTTGGTGGTATCCAAGCCCTGGGAAGGGTAAGCACATGCTGACTGCTACATCATTCGCTGTCAGAGGGCCAATTAATACATCTTTGTATTTTTGTACAATGTAACACTATCACACAACTTCCAGGAAAAAAATTATTTACTTACATGGGAGATAAATCAGCCACCTGTATCTTATTAATTTGGGTTTATTCTTGCAAAGAAACCCCACTGAGCTACTTGCCCTACTTGGATATGAAGTTTCAGCAGTGGGGGTGGCTGTGGTAGAAGCAATTCCACCCACATGATCCCGCATAGGTCTGGCTCTTCCAACCAAGGCTGCATTTAGTGTAGGGCCTGGGTGCCAAGCTATTATTCATGGGTGTGTGCCTGAAAGCTTGGTGAAAAATAGCCAATCCTAAAGCAATAATAACATCCAGCCAGATATTTTGCTGCCATCTCATAGCTAACTGGGAATGCTAAAGATCCAGAACAGCTCATTCCATAGTGATTAGGATGACTGATTGTCTTGCTCATTAATACTACACTAAGCAGTGAAAAGGCAAACTTTACTGGAAGATAAGGTAAGAGCTACTCCATTTATGGCTGCATATAAAGTGTTTTATGTCTCACCACTCCTGGGCTGAATTTTGCTCCCAGTTGCAATAGAGTAACCCCAGAGGGATTGCACTTGGCTGCAGTTAGCTCCTGATCTCCCCAGCTTCTCTGAAAGCAGAGTTCCACCTATGTCTTTTTCACACAGATCATCACAATAGGCCTAAGCTTCTACCTCTTAGTAGGTTTTAAGGGCACATTAAATTAAGGTGACCACAGTGCAGATTCCAAGTAAAAAAAGGACTCCACTGGCCTTTCACATACAGGCATGGAGCTAATCATTGCAGCACAATACAGCTAGTTTGTTTGTTTGGGGAGTTTTGGTGGGTTGTGGGATTTTTGGGCTTTTTTTCCAAGTAAATAATTTAAAGTCCAGTGGCTCCCCTCACTTCCATGGTCCTTACGGTACCTCCTTCCACTGGTTCTTAGGTTTAAAGTGCCCTTTTTAACACTCAAGTAGCCACCTTCTGCTTTAACTACAGGGCAATGCTGCCCTCCAGCGACCAAACACTCATGCCTTTGGAAAACGGTTCCTGGGAATGTCTCATAGCAGCTCTGATGCATTTTGGGGCTAGCGAACATCTGTTTGAAGTAGATATGATAACAGTATATACATGTTTAAGCTGTATAAAAGTTAAAAGCAATTTGCACTCGCAGATCTTAGAGGCATTTCTGCTGTATCAGTAAATCAGTGGGATGGCCACACAAGTCTGAAGCCCATGCCCTCATGATCACACATATATAACGTTGTTAAAGTTGAATTTGTTGTTGAAATCATGGTGACTTTTCTCCCCTGGCATGTCAGGAGAGCAATTCTGAGACCTCAGACAGCAAAGGTTTTTCTGGCACTTCATTCACTATTCTTTTCTGTAGCCTGCTTCTTAGGCTTCCCAACGGTGGCCCAATGCATTTGAAATTAATAGGGGTATTTCAGCTAACTTCTGTGCATTTTGAAATGGGCAGTAGCCCACATTTAGTATCTCCTTTCTTGACATGCTGCTGTACTTTCTAAATGTAAGGAGAGTTTTTTTCAATAACACAACCTTTTTATAGAGGCAAAAACCATTAGAGCATTAGAGCAATGTAGATAGATCTGATATTTAGTATGAGGTATTCATAGCATTTAAGAGATGCTAAGCCAGTTGTCTGCTGCTGCTTGTACCACTCCTGATATTCTTCTCCCCCAGGATGTTTACCTGTGCATGGCCAGATGTTCTGGACAGCAGAAAGCCACATTGGGATAAAGACTGAGGAAGAAAGGACAGCATCAGAAAACAATGCCAGGAGAATAGAGAGATAACAGGTAAGATAGCAAGCTGTTTGTTCAGTACCCTGACAGGAAACCTCAAAGATACAAACATTAAAAGCAAAAGTACCCTCACAGAATGATGTCACTGCATAGTTAAATGCTCAGAAATCAAGGTATGTGAAAGTTGCAGCAGGGCAGAGAACTTGAACTCTGCCCCACACTGCTTCTAGTCCACTGCACTTTACAACTTCATTTTCACTAGGCAGAGGACAGGGCTCCCTACACCACTAGGCACAGATGATTCTGTGATAATTAGCCATCATGAACTTCGTCACAAAGTTGCAGCAATATGTAGGGCAGTAAGGCTGTGTCTACAGGTGTCACTGGGAGCAGGAGACAGTATCTTTCTGGGGCAGCACAGCTATTTGCACCTTTGTGCTAACCCATCAGCCCTCTGCAAGAATGAAAAGGCCAGGATCCACCTGCTAGTTGCCCGGTCAGACCCCTTAGTGTTATGGTCCCAGCAGACTGGCTACATGTGCAGTATGGCAGCAGTTTAGCTGCTGGCTTCTGGACAGGTACTGGCTTTGCAGAGGGGTCTTTGTTTTGTGCCTTGTTCTGTTCCAAGGAACCTTTTGAACTACAGTTTCCTCCTACTAATTTACACCCATCCTGGCAACATGGATGCAGTATGAATGCCCAGGAAGAGCAAACCCACCCAGTTGATGACAGCATGTGGGGAGGTAGCACAACTCATGCTTCTGTGACAGCCTGCAGGCATGGCTACACAGGTGTCCAGGGATGCAGTCCTGGGAGACAGGGCTGACATTACACTTGTTTACAGCATGAATGTCAGACCCAACTTTTCCTGCAGACTCCTTTGCAGAAATGAGTTGAATGAAAGGGACAGAGATTTGCAGAGACAGTGCAAAAGAAAGAGGACATCAAGAACAGCCAGAGCCTTATGGAGGAGAGGATAAATGAGTTGCTTCTGTAACTCAGTGCCAGTAAGCCAACCTTGTAGGCTTGGTCAGCTCCAAGATGTCGGATGGTCCCACGTCCCAGACTAGATGGGGTCGTTTCTACCTGGAAAATCTCTCTCAGGAATTTGTTTTTGGAGGAATGAACTGCTTGCATTACATTAGCACTCAGTGTGTCCCGATTTTTCTCCAGGAAATCTATAGGATAGAAACAAAATTAGCTTGTCACCTCTGCAGCCTGCTGGCTCTAGTGCCACGCCGTCTAGCTAAAATCCACTTCATTTACAGTAACTTGCAGATTAGTTTAGAGTAATCCTCCTGACCTGATCTGACTTCAGATCAACACTACCCTGGAGTGCCACACATCCAGGGCAGGTCATGCCCTTCTTTTCACCCTCCATATCCAGCAGAGATAGGCTCACCTTTTGATTCATAGAAGACAACCCCAGCAAAGTGGTTGATGCCAAACTTGGTGTCATGTACGCTCTTAGGTGGGATGTAGACTTTACTTTTGCCATGGAGGGAATTGATTTTGACGAGCATGGTGGCATCTGTGCCCTAGAAACAAATACAGGCAAAAAAGGACAGTTAAGCAGATTCTCCCAGCACTGGCCTATGCTCAGCAAACAAATAGAAGTGGTGCTCAAAGATAACAAAAGCTCAAATTCTGCCTCTTATTTGTGTAGCAGATCTGGAGGAATGTAGTTGCAGAAGTGTTTATCCCTCAAGCATCAGGACAGAACACACCACAAGAGCATAAGGCCTGGTATTTTAGGACTGTACACAAGCCCCCATAATATTACTAACATCAGCAGGTGCACTGAGAATTTCCCAAATCTTTGGACCTCACAAGCAGACCCCACCCACCCCACCCCCCCGCCCTTCCTATGCCGTCCTACCCAGTCATGCTCTAAGGGGTGCATGCTCCTTCTCCCAGGCAGGCACAGTTATTCTTTCACTCCCCAACTGGTGCAAGACTCAGAGATCCCTGGAAGAAGTCAGCCCTGAGCAGATACCAGTCAGCATGCCCAGATCATGACTTCCACAGGCAAGGCAGTCAGCTGGGTGCTTCTCTTCAAGGGATGCCATCGCAATCTCATCCCCTTGTGGTGCACATGAGGCTAGCTCTGCTCACTGGCCCATCCTAGGGGGTAGTGAGTGCTGTGCTATCTGAGAAGTCATGTGCTCTGGTAATCATAGAAGAGATGCTTTCTTCTCCTGACTGCGGGACCACCCTCTTCTTAGGGAAGAAAGGGGAAAGCTGTCTGCCTGTACATGATCCTCTTGTTACTTGAGGACTACAAATGAGCTGAAGCAGGGGCTTGCTTTTCTGGACAAGGCCACGTTACCATCTGATTCCTGGACCAGTAGTCCTGCTTAGCCTCACCATGCTCTGAGACTATGAAAATGCTCTGCAGGGATGTCTGAGATCAGATGCTACTTTCACCTCTGCTCTCCTGTTTGAGATGCCTGGCCTTTGCAGAATAACATTTCATAGAATCATAGAATAGTTTAGGTTAGAAAAGACTTTTAAGATCTTCGAGTCCAACCTTTAACCTAGCACTGCCAAGTCCACCACTAAACCATGTCCCTAAGCACCACATCTACACATCTTTTAAATACCTCCAGGGATGGTGACTCCACCACTTCCCAGGGCAGCCTGTTCCAATGCTTGACAACCCTTCTGGTGAAGAATTTTTTCCTAATATCCAATCTAAACCTCCCCTGGCCCAACCTGAGGCCATTTCCTCTTGTCCTATCTCCAGCCACCTGACAGAAGAGACCAGCACCCATCTCACTACAACCTCCTTTCAGGTAGTTGTAGAGAGTGATAAGGTCTCCCCTCAGCCTCCTTTTCTCCAGACTAAACAGCCCCAGCTCCCTCAGCTGCTCCTCATAAGACTTGTGCTCTAGACCCTTCACCAGCTCTGTTGGTCTTCTCTGGACACGCTCCAGCACCTCAATGTCTTTCCTGCAGTGAGGGGCCCAAAAGTGAACACAGTATTTGAGGTGCGGCCTCACCAGTGCTGAGTACAGGGGGACAATCACCTCCTTGCTCCTGCTGGCCACACTATTTCTGATGCAGGCCAGGATGCCATTGGCCTTCTTGGCCACCTGGGCACACTGCTGGCTCATATTCAGCTGACTGTCAACCAGCACCCCCAGGTCTTTTTCTGCCAGGCAGCTTTCCAGCCATTCTTCCCCAAGCCTGTAGCGCTGCATGGGGTTGCTGTGACCCAAGTGCAGGACCTGGCATTTGGCCTTGTTGAACATCATACAATTGGCCTTGGCCCATCCATCCAGCCTGTCCAGATCTCTCTGTAGGGCCTGCCTACCCTCAAGCAGATCGACCCTCCCTCCCAACTTGGTGTCGTCTGCAAACTTGCTGAGGGTGCACTCAATCCCCTTGTCCAGACCATTGACAAAGATATTAAACAGAAAACCTTCATAAACCCATGCTGACTGGGCCTGATCACCTGGTTGTCCTGTACATGCCTCGTGATGGCACGCAAGGTGATCTGCTCCATAACCTTCCCCAGCACCAAGGTCAGACTGACAAGCCTGTAGTTCCCCTACAGTTCCTCACAATGGTGACATTGCTCAACTAGGTCTGTCATCCAGGAGAATAAAGAGCAGGCTGCAGCCCAGACCAACAGCAGAACAATACTCAAACAATATACAAATTCAAAGATTTCCTAAGAAGCCCTTATAAAATGATCCAGACTCCTTCCTTCTCTGTCTGGAACAGCTCTAAGAGCTTCAACAGCAAGGTACCAGGACGAGCACATTCCAGCAGAGAATGAAGCATTTGTATAGTGAGCTAATTTAAAAGAAACATCTATGGGGAGAAGACATTGCCTCTCGTAATGTATCCGAAACCCACTTTTGCACTTTTCTCTGTGTAGAGCCAAGCGTTACCTGTAAGCTCAGTGCAAAGCCAGGCATTACAATTGAAACCACAAATTTACCTTTGGGAACTTGCTCTCTTCATCAATGAGGGAGATTATATTCATAGGCTTGAGTGCGATGACTTCCAGAGCCTGGCGGTTATCAGTGAAGTCAATGTTATTCCAGGCAATGTGCTCTGCAAGGTATTCCTCTTGCTCCAGCTTGAAGACATGGTGCACAAAGAACTGCTGAAGGTGCTCATTGGCGATGTTAATGCAGAGCTGCTCAAAGCTGGCACGGGACAAGATGGGAACCCATGATCATCATTGGCCAGTGCTGCACTGCTTTGTGGTATTTGTTTATTCTCTGTATTAAATACATATCCAGATATACTACTGCTATATTCCACAGTGTTAATGATCATCACCACTGCATGTTGCCAATCTTAGCAATATAAGGGATGCATCTTCTGCTATGATAAAGGTAAGCAGAAATGAGCCAACTGATGACTGAGTGTTGCTGAGTAAGCAAGGAAAGATCTTGTATGTGTTTCAAGAAACTCTAGAAATAAAGGGGAACATATAACTGTGAAAATAGCTTGACTGTATGAGTGTATGATGTGTTTTTACTTACACCAGCACTACCACTTCTTTTGTTAGTTACTCCTGAATGCTGCACCTGGTAATTGCTGTGGCGCACTGTGTGTGCCTGTGGAGTGCTCACCACAGTGAGGACCCATGTGGATTGCAACCTTCAGGAACAGCATAAACTAATAGGAGAAAACAAAAAAGATAGACAATGGGCTGAACAGATCCTAGACCATGTTCCAAAAGTCGGTGAGGAATATTATCATGTTGAAAGCAAGCAAGATGCATCACTTGAAATGGATTGGAAAAGACTGTAGAATATGTGCTGATGGTTTGTGGAGTACTACTGATATGGTACCATACAACAGAGAGACATAAGCAATGGCTGCACCAAAATGA
The DNA here is from genome assembly GCF_964188355.1 of Buteo buteo. NCBI lineage: Eukaryota > Metazoa > Chordata > Aves > Accipitriformes > Accipitridae > Buteo > Buteo buteo. The sequence continues at coordinate 29,981,795 of NC_134177.1, forward strand.
AGGTTGGGGAAGGAGGCAGAAATATCACCAAGACTGAAGAAAAATGGAACCTGTGCATGATCATCATTGGGAAAATTCAGTGATGAAAATTTCACTGCTTTTCTGAGAATCAAGATGATAACGAAAAAGCGTGTGTCTGTTTGTTTTTTCATTTTTTCTTTTTATACCAGCTGCTTTTCAGCTTCCCTGTGGAAATGAATCTAGACCCTCCTACCTGTTGTTGCTAAAGTTTTCAAACCCAAAAATGTCCAACAGCCCAATGGACTGACGCCTGTCTTTAGGCGTCTGAGAATTTGGGTTGAAAATGGCTGAGTTGATCTTGTTCACTATCCACAGGAAAATCCGTCCATATATACCCTGAGAAAAAAATAAAGAGGAATTAGAGCCCATCATTACAGCCTTTAGATATAGCTTACTGCTTGCTATCATGCTGCTAAAGTACTGTCAAACTATGCCTGAAACCTATGAGGGACCAGAGCCCTCTGGGTGAATGTTTGCCACATAAGGCTACTCAACCAGTAAGACAGACAGCTCTGAAAGGATCCCCAATCTTTAAACCGAGAAGATGTATGCACCAGTACCTTCACAAAGGCATCCCTCCCATCTGCAGCTTGAACTATGTTCAGAGGCCTGGACACACTTTCTCCTCGGACAATGATGGAGAGGTTTGTGAGGCTGTTCTGGAGTTCACTGGAGTCCACCTGGAAGAACAGTTATGGCAACCTGGTCATTCCAGGTGGATAAAGGAGATCTAGCAAAGTCTGTCTCAGCAAGAGGGCCATGACAAACTGCCTGTCCAGCAGCATTCACTGGTGGCCTGCTGTCCCAGTTAAAGATCTCCTAGCGCAGAGAGACATCTGCAACAGTATCACTTGAGTGTCAGCAGGAAGAAGGGGACATGCCTGTTGTATGTGTATCCATACATAAATACTCCACAGGGACATTCTTTGTCAGTGTACTCAGGGAGCAAGGGTGAAGGAGAGAACTAGTAGGAGAAGATGAGAGTCCATTACCTCAAGCAATTTGGTTGCGATTGAAAAGTGTGGTGAGTCCATCACATCAGAGCAGTCCAAGTTGTCATACACGGCCGCTACAATGAGGAAACAGTCAATCTCAGGATGAATCATTTCTGCTACAGTGGGGTCTGTGCTGTTATCGCAGCCATATTTCTGTAACCCTGTAGCTCTGGGAATGTGGCAAGGCAGTAAGTTCTCTTTTGAAATTCCTGGGTTTGATGATTTTACTAAGGAGGGTCCTGATTTCACCCAGGGATCCTGGGATGTATGGGGCCCTCACAACTCCAGAACATCAGGCTAAAAATAGCAACAAAACTGACACAGTTATTCATTTTAAATAGTAGCTATTGGGAATCTGGGAAAGTGGTATCTGACTTAAGAAAATGTGTTTCTGAAAATATTTTTTTCTGTGTATCTGGCTTGTGGGAAATTTAGACAACAAAAGGGACTGAGAGAAATCCCTCATTTTAGCAGCCAGCATTACTCCAAAGAATCCAGCTGACATCACTGTATTGGGCCCTCTGTATCACAGAGTGAGGAGGAGTTCTCTTCTAAAAAGTGAGAGCTTCTGGCATCCCACTGGTGGGTGTCTCACACCATACCTGTGCCATACCAGAAGTGCCCTTACACAGGTAAGTGTTCACCAAACTTAGCCAGGAGAATGACTGCTATCATTTCCACAGCAAACGTCACTCAGCTCCTACCTGTGTCCTCTGGCTTGCGTAGCACAACAATCAGCAAATTTAACATGGCATATTATCTGTTGTTTCAGTTTGTGTGATAAGGGCCTATTTATAACCATGGAAACCTGACGGCATGACAAAATAATAGTAAGATGATGTTTTTCAGAAGACTAGGCAGTGGAGTCAAAAATCAGAATTTCATGGTGCTTATCTGCCTGCCCTTCCAACCCTGTTCATCTGTTTATACAGGGCAGAGCAGCACAACCTAATCCATACAGATGGAAGCAGGCAGCACCTTTAGGCCTTTACTATCGAGTCTGAGGAAAGGCAGACAATGCTGAGTTTACCTTCGAACTCTACATTCCCTAGGTGCAGGATTGCAGCCAGCAGCTTGCTGATGTCCCAGTGCTCAGAATCTGAGAACATGAGGATCTTCATAGCCGAGCGGATGTGGGCATAATCCTTTGCATCATTCCGGCTGTCACAGGACATGCAGTTGCCCTGCAAAACACCACACGCACAGGTAAGGAAAATCCTCCCGGTACTTGTACAAGGAAGAAAGGACCTGCAGGCTGACAAACCCTTGTACACAATGTGGATACCCTGTGAGCCACTTGCCACAAGACACAAGGTAAAAACCTATTTAGACTTTCTGTATGCTTTTCCCATGGCTGTTTCTTCCCTCATCTCCACTCTCAAGAAGAACCCATTAGCAGAGGGCTAAATAATGCATTTTTCCAGGGCTAGACTGAATACTGGAGAAGCCAAAAGGAAAAGCTGAGGGGAAGGCTGCTCTGGAGCATAGCAGGACAAGAAAGATTGACAAAGTTACCTAGATTTACAAGGCCATGTCTGTTTCTTTGGTTTCCTCTCTCTGCCTTGTCAATGGACAATTAAGAGCCCTAATCCCAAATCAAAGCAAGTAGGACTGGATCAGTACTAGAAGGCAAATCTCAAGATAAGAATATTAGGTTCTAGTGGAAGACAGATGGAAGCATCCAAGGCAGCATCAGAGGAACCCTCAACAATCCTGCACAGTAAGTCCTAGGATGCTGCTCTTGATAGAAACTATTTTCAGCCCTAATGGAGATGGGAAAATGCTTTTTTTAATCCTTGTTATTACCAACAATATAGTGTGATGATTAAAAAAACTAAGTATTCCTAGACATTTCAGTTTACAGCATGTAAACATGCCAGCTTGTGCCAACAGCTGACCTGGACAAAACCATGGATGTGTTCTCCTTTAAGCTAATCCTCCTATCTCTGTATTATACTGCCCTACTCCTGACCCAGGGAACATCAGACCTTTTTATGGAATGGACAATGTGTGACTTGCAGTCATCAGCTCTTGCTGCAAGATCATTGCTATTTTGAAAACATTAAATTTGAAAAAATCTCCAGCAACTTTAATTGCTTTGCTTTTGAGACTCCAAAAAAAGCTTTATAGGCTTGATTTAAATTCCTCTGAAACTAGATACCCAGCTCCCATTAACTTCAGCAGAGGCAGGACTTAGCCCCATTTTTTCCACGGCTGTAGAACAGCCCAAATCAAACCAGCTGACATATTTAATATGAGGTATCTGTGCAGCCTAAAGAACAGGATTTTCACAATGGCTTTCATGCCTTAAACCAACCAATCAACTATTTTCAAAAATCTCACCTATGAACATACCACTATTGCCACAATAACAACATAAACCCACACAGGGACATTAACATCAGCTGTTGAAGAGGTTAGATTGAATGCCAGCTTCCTGCATTATGTATATAAGGTTTATCAGATATAAGGACTAGGATTCTTGGCACTGTTTCTGCTTATTCATTTCCCCTAAGGTATACATACCTGATTAGTACTCTCCCTGGCATAAGAACCCTTGCATTCATCTGAAATCTGAGAACCTGTGAAAGCAGGGGTTATTTCCCACCTACTTTAAGATGTCCTTTATGTTTCTTAAGTCTGACTTTGATAGAAAGCTTTGAACAGCCACAAACTGCCTCCCACTAGCAGACATTACAATAAGTCTTTGATGCTAACAGCACTTTTGGTGTTACTGCTTCTGGTACTCTAAGGAAAGGACTGTTCATATTTGGTAACTACCCATCTGCAGCTCCAATTGATTGTAATCACTCGCTGAGAGATCAAAAGGCAGAGGGATAATTGATAAGAAAGCAGAGACTATTACCATTGTGAGATAAGTGTACTCTGAAGCAGTGCCCAGATTCAGCATCTTTTTCTGCTCTGTATTCATCCCCATTAGCATGCAGTAGAAGATGTGATAGTTCCTCTCCTCTGGAGCCTAAAAGAAAGAAATAGGCCAATGGACAACCTTGTCAGCATAAGCTTGTAACACAGGAGCAGGCAAAATGTACATCTGCCAGTGCCCTCACCTGCCGGCAAACCCGGGACTTCTCCAGGAGAAACTGTTCTATCCGGGCTCCTTCTATTACACCGTTATGGTTGAAGTGAATATCAATATATTTCCCAAAGCGGCTTGAATTGTCATTTCGAATTGTCTTGGCATTTCCAAAAGCTGACGGGCAGGGGACAGAGACAGTATATGGATTATTGCAGTTAATGAACATCAGGTCTATTTTTATGCCCTTCTTTTTTTGCTGCTGGTATTTTACATGTTGTGTTCCAAATGACAGTGCTGATAAGCACTGAACAATGTCTGGTCTCAGACTGCCTCCTAAAGAGAGAGACAGGGATACTGTGTATCCAGATAATTGGATCCTAAAAGACATATTCAAATGATCCAAACATATCCTATATCTGGCCAGCCAACAGAGCTGGGCAATTCTAAAGACCTCCAGAAGGACTTCCTGGGAACACACTTGATCCCTCTACAGAGAAAGATGGGTGTCTCACGGAGCTCCCCTGTAGAAACATACACGCTTGGCCAGTCACTTTGCCACTATCTAGTGTGAATGTTAAACCGGGGTCTTTACCTTGGGGTCTGCATTCCCAAGGACTCTTGTTGTCCTGGCAGTTCTAGGTTACATACTATAGTGGCACCTCCTCCTACAGTGTGGGAGATGCTGTGTACTTCATGGGGACACGGCAGAAAAGTATAGGGCACTTCTACCCTGCATCACCAGTGTTTCAGGGGTTTTAGCAGTTATGCAAATACAATGGTTCAAAGATCTGTTTCTGAATTTTTGTCCTGATACAAAAATCCTGAGATAAAGGTGGTAAATGAGGCATGTTTGCTAAATAACGCACCTTCCAGAATGGGGTTGGCCTCTAGGATTTGCTGCTCTATCCAGGAATGCTGGCCACTGACAGCTGCCAAAAACTGTAGTATTAGCTTTGTGCTTTCAGTCTTCCCAGCTCCAGATTCTCCACTGCAGTAAGAAACAAGACCATGACAGGCTTCCTTTCTTCTTTTTTGGCAAAATGGCAGACCAAGTTTAAAAAAAAAATATCCCACTTAAATTTACCCTGTGAGGGCAGATCAGACTGTCTTTCATGGAGGGCTGGAGAATTTGTCTTTCATCATCTTATCTGCTAAAATTTAAGTTGTCTTTTAGACTTAGGCTGAGGACTAAATTCTCCCACTGATTAAAAACAAGCAAATCCATGGAAGATATTCTGTACCAGTGCAAATTAAATGACCACTTGCTTTTATCCTTTAACGCATTACCAGATTTTCAATGCTAGTCTTAGCAGATCAATTGAATTGCCTCAGCTATAATTAGATATTATTGCAATGAGACTATCTGATTCTTCACACTGATGATTAACAGAAAATGGGTACATGTTATGTGTTTATAGGATGAAGAAAGCTTCCCTCCATCTTCAGGTTAGCAGAGGTTGTTTCTCTCCAGGAAATCTCTATTCTCAGAAAATACATGTAATGTAATTATCATGTCCCCATGGTAAAACATAGCCTTACATCACACAGGCTCATATTTTATGTTTCTATATGTAGTGACCATGTGCAGAATGTATCACCACATTCAAAGATTCTAGGGGAAAACAACGGACTTCCGAAATCCCTTGCTTATGTTCTAACTTTTGCAGCCCTAACTGAAAAGGAAGTAGCAGGGGAGAAAATATTTCCTTCCTGTTGTCTCTAGTCTTATCTGTGTCCTTCCATTTGGAAGGTCTCTTGGGTCCAGAAAGGTGCCTCAAAAACATGCCAGACTTGGTTTCTGCTACTTGCCCTCTGAGTCCAGTCACCTGATCACACAGCACTGGTCCCTCTTATTCCTCTTCATATTGAAATAACAGTTGTCTGCAATGGCGAAGACATGAGGTGGTAGCTCTCCAATCCTCTTGTTAAAGTACAGTCTGATCTGATCGACTGTGTAGAGGGGCAGCAGCTGGTATGGATTCACTGCTACCAGGATTGATCCTGTGTAAGTCTGGAAAATATTTATGAGTGTTATTTCTAGCAGCAAACTTGCAAACAAGAATACAACCAAAGCCCCTTACAGTATAAATCTAAACAGAGGCAGGAGGGAAGCCTGGGAGATCCACAGCAGCACTTAGGTGAGGCTGAGCCTGGTTCCTCACTGTAAGCTGCTATTAAATATCCCAGGATGTGAAGGTTTTTGTAAAAGGAAGAATGCTAGCTATAATCTCCTTGCCAAATCACAGCTCAGTTCACTGTCTCAAGCTAAAGCACAAGAAAGTCCAATTTGACCTGGCATTTTTGTGTGTTATATGCTGTTTTATAGTGTTTTGTTAAGCTGCTTTTTTGCTCTAGTTCAGATGTAGCTGAACTTTGCTAATGGGCAAAGTTATGGTTGTGTCATTCATGCAGTCATTTAGTAACATTTGTAAACAACAGCACCATTGAAATGGAGGCTGTTGAAGGCTGTGGAAATGCAAGGCAATAATATTGTTCAAGAACTTCTACATAAGACACCTGCAGACTGCTAGTGTCTAATATAACAAGTTTATACACACATCTTGGTAGTTATAACTGCAGCATCTATAAAATCAGTCCTTGTTTACACTAAACATCACCACATCTGTGTTGTAAGAGGCAGTGTATGCAGTCCTATACACCAGTCCTATAGTATATATAATATGGGAGGCAAAGCATGGAAAAACCTGAATGTTATTATCATATTACAAACTGGGAACTAAGGAACAAAGAAACTAAAAATGCCAAATTGCGCAGTCACAGATAAAACCTGTAATGGACAAGAAATGAAACCAGGTGTCCTAAATATCCAGATTTATTCTTTATCTATTTTATTACATCAAAATCAAGTAAATATTGACTTGGACTAGAGGATAATCCAAATCATGTCACTGTGTACTAGTTAGATTGGTCTGGGTCACAGCTGCATGTAATAGCAGCACTAAGCTGTAACATGGGCTGGATTTAGCTAACTGACAGTCACTGGTGGAAATGAATACGCTAGGAGAAAGTAAGCAGGGTCACTACCTATGCATATCTCTGTGATTTCACAGACTGCTATTAGCTCTCTTCTTCACAGCCAAAGTACTCGAATGAAAGAAGAGAAAAAATACATTGTGTCTCCCTGGCACCCTCAATCAGTAAAGGAAGCAGACAGCCCCATAAGTGAAAGGCTTTGCAGGCTGCTCAGGTGGCTCCACTAAATGTGTAGTAGAGGTTGTTCCTGGAAAGTGCTATGCTTGGTGACCTTGGGACTCACATAGATTTTGTGCTCCTGGTGGCGGATGAGGAGGTTGTGCACCATGCCTGCTTCATGGAGATCCCCGAGGCAGATCATGTCTTCCACCCCCTGGACAGAAGAGGGGTGCATCAGTCGCACCATGTGCATGTTCCGAGCCGTGATCCAGTGTTCCTGAAAAAGGCAATGCATCAGCTTTAATGTGTTATGCTGTTGCCCAGAGGAAACCAAAGGAGAGCCATGTTAGACCAGAGTGAGCTTTAGTATAATCCACGCTCAAAGCAGCATATTCTAACAAACAGTTGACTAAGCTACAGAAATTAACTAGTTTGCTGCTCCCCAGGACCAGATGATTTAAAACAGTGGATGAAGCCTTTCAGGTGGGTCCTGGACATCACCAAATTTAGCATTGTTCAGAGTGCAGCTCTGCCAGGTCATCACAGCCACAACATTGTATGAGGTAGGGGTGAAACCCCAACTGACTTCACTGGGAACATGATTTCACCTAAGGCTCCACCAGATTTAGGGATTGGAGCCTGTCCATTTCCTTTTCTTAACTACGTAGATATAACCTCTAGCTGAGGAAGCTCTGAGACTTCATAGTGCTGGGACCTGGAGATAGTAGGGTATCACCCTATACTTGCTTATTTTTATATTCTTTCTTTCAGTATATCCTACCAGACATTATCAAAGTCAGACCATTTCACTAGATGGAGCTTTGATCTGACCCAATAGGGCCATACTTTTGTACTTTGTGGTTTTAAATTTTATATTCATCTTTAGAGAAAGTTATAGTGTATCCCACCTTGCCTTCGTCATCCTCCAGCAAGATCCGTCCTGAGTCAGAGTCCTTCACAACTGCCCCAATAGGGACATTAAATTCACTGTTTAGCTGAGTGTCCAGCCACACATGATCACCCTGGGGAGAAGGAAAGATATCATCAAGTACAGTGACATACTTGATGCCATGTAGCTCACAGGCATACATCTCTTGGTCTTAATTTTTTAGTGATTTGATTTCTTTAGCAGTGTTTAACTGGATAAGTTCTTACTGCTCGCAGGCAGTACAGTCTAACGGTTATAGTATCGGGACCTCTGAGTTCTGCTCCCAGTTCCACAGCTGACCTGGAAAATGACTTTGGCCAAGTCATCAAACCCAGCTATCTCACAAGAAGAAATGAGGCAGCACCTTTTACAAGGACAGCAATTACTCAGGTCCACTACCTCCCACAGATTGGTGGGAGGGCACAGTGAAGGCTGGTAAAGTGCCCTGGCAGCCTCACATTAGCTATGGTATTCTTTCAGAAGAGATGCTTGAAAACATAGTCATTACCAGGAAAAAGAAAAATAAACAAACAGGTGTACAGACTAGGTGCCTGGAAATGTAGAGGGCTCTGTTGCAAGAGTTTTCAGATATACTTTCTGCTATAGCTAAAATCACGTAGAAATGTTAAGTGCATACATGATCTCTCATTGGAAAAAAAAAACATTCTTTATTCAGCCCAGCTCTTCTGTTCACATTTGTAGAGGCATGGCAATATGCTGCCTTTCTGCAGAGCAAGCAAGCAAGAACTGCTCTGCTGTCACTGGAGCTCACTGTGTGAGCTACAGCTGCCCTGTCCTAGGAATGAACAGCATCTTGGTGTTGCCTGTGCTACTGTCTTGGTTATACTTCCCTACTCCGAGCCCCCAGGAATACCTTCTCTTGCTCCAGGCACTAACACAGATGCAAACAGAAAGCTTTACTGTAATGGCTGGAATGAAAACTGAACAAAGCTCAGATCTGTGGGTCAGATCTTCGATGGGTGTGAACTGGCTTTCTAGCTGAGTGTCTTGTCATATACGATTTTTGTTACATACTGCAGCATTTACTGTCAAAGTTTCAAGGTTTTTACTGAAATATTATTTCTTTTTCCTCTCAAAATACTTTATGGGCTTACATTTAAAACCAAACAACTGTAGTGTAAAGCATCTATAAGCATTGCATAAGGTTATGAGAAATGTTACAGGCTAACAGCTCTTGTTTGCACTGAATAAAACTCCAGAGGTAATCTGTGCAGTTTCAGTGCCACGCCTTGTGACAGAGGTCACCAGCTCAGCGTGAGCACAGCCAGGCTAGGCAAGACACCTCTGCATCTCTAGTCTAGATTGATATTATTTTATTGGTATGATTTTATACCTTGTTGATACTGGGTGATTGCTCCTTTCTTTTTGAGTTGAACCATGATGTTAAGGTAATTTTCTCCTCTTTCGGCCTCAGGCTAATTAGTAAATCACACCAAAGAATAGGACTTACCTTTCTGAAAACCACCATTATGTTTCAGATCACTGTACGTAACCTGCAGTGCCAAGAAGGACACAATGTTAGGCCAGAGAAGGGCTCAGGCTTTGATCAGAACAGACAGTGGGGTTTCCTTGAGATGTCTCCATGTAAAAAATAACAGAAAAATGCCTTAAAATAATTCTGCTTATGGATTTTGTTAAAGCAGAAGAGATTATAATAACCTACAGCCAATGTAGAAACAAGGAAACCATCTACCCAAAGCAAAGAACCTGCAGCACTGGGGTGGTGGTCTGCTCTGAGTTCTACCACATAACCCTGGAGATGCTCTCAACCCTGAAGAGGTCACTGTGCACATTTTCATACTGAATAGTTCCCTCAATCACATGCTAGGCACATTTATTGGTTGAATTTCAAGTTTGGCTCACAAATAAAAAAAAAACACAATGCCATGTAATTTGATGCACAATAGTTACCTTTGGCTCACCCATTAACCCACCAGTTCAGTTCCTATGAGTGGCTAGCCCAGTGACACAAATTCATACTTTCCTGAGCTCCTTAGCTCCCTCAGACCCTCACAGCTTGAACCTACTACTGTATAGAAACTGAGGTTTAGAGTTTGCTTTCCTTGGCTGGAATGGGAGGGGTTGCAATGAAGGCATGAACAGGAAAATAAGGAACTGGAGGGAACCACAATAAAATTAGGAGCTCACTATCAAGAACATAACATTGAAAAGACTGGTGGCCAGAATTCTACACCAGTGCTTTGATTAAAGGGTGATGCTGTTTAGGCTGCAATCCTTGGAACAACCAAGGAACCAAAGTCTTCAGAAGCCGCTTCCTGTCCCATAGGCTACTGCAGCTGAATTTTGGGAGTGATTCCAGGACTAGGTGTGATTTGCTGGCTCCCACCCTTGCTACAGCAGGAAGGCTGCTATATGTGTTTTACTGTGTGTGGGAAATCACGGGCAAAGACTCTTTGCTAAGTTCCCTTTAAATGTTTCCAGAGTTCCAGACAGGATTTTTTACCTGTTATCTCTTCCTACTAGCAGGAGTGATCCATGCATGCTAAAGCTGTTGAGTAACCTGGGATTCAGTAGCTGCTATGTGCAGCAGACATCAGTTATTAGCCCAGGTCTCCACAGCCTCATATTCACAAACTCCTCACAGCTGTGTGACCCATTCTGCTCCCTCCATTCCTCTAAATGATCTCTCCCTCTATCCATTGTTCCAGCACACCCAGAGAAAAGGCTCAGTTCAGAGTTGATAATAAAAATGAAATGCTTGCAATAAGCAAAATGCTTCATAAAATGCTAACCTTGGACCAAAAATTAATTATATTTTTACCCTTTAATGATCTATTATTAGTAATGTTTTCTTAGGATTTTATCTCAAACACATTTTACAACTTGTGTTCAATGAGGACATATTGAACCATCTGCATCCCTTCTGCACATTCCTGTTTGACAGCAAACTGCTTGGAAACCACTTTACAAGATGAGTGGACACTACAGGACCAGAAAATAATCTTTGGCACTTATTCCAGGTAAGTCCATGATCTCTCGGAACATGCCCCATGAAGAAGAGAGACACCTGTTCTGGTTTTATCTTGACACTCAAATCTAAATTTCTTGTTGTCTAATAGCTTTTTGAGAAGTTATTTTACTCTGGCCCTAAATTGTGCTTGCCTCGGTTTTGGATAGGTTCTCTAGAAACTTTGAGCAAAACAAGAAAACTAGAAATTAACTGATTTGGAAGCTCTATTTTCTATTTGTGCTATACAGATAATGATCAAAATCCCAGTTTGCAGTACCATTAATATTAGTGATTAATGGGATACTTCATCAATAATTTCACTGAAATCCTTGAGATTTCTTCTATCATGTGTAAAGGTTTTAAAATCTTATGTTTAAAATGTTTGATAACTATTTAGAATTCTGTGTAATATGTATGGTATATATTTTTGAGAGGTACCCATATTTCATTACTTTTCTGATTGAATCATTTAAATAATTTTATTATTTATTTTCATTTTATGGCAGAGCTATACAAGTTTCTGAGGTTTAGAACTTTGCAACTAAATTATCAGAAAAGTCTTTCAACTCACCACTTTATTTTTGGAAATTCATGCTCCTGAAAAATGAAGATTACCATTAAAAACCCCTCAAGGTGAAGTTCAGGTTACCATTGTTTTCTCCCTCTTGTTTTAATAAACTTCAATGTTAAAAGAAAACATTGCAGTGAGAGAATTAGGACTCATTTTATCACTTACTTTCCTATAGCTGCCTGCTTTTTTTACTTATGTTATTTGGGAAGGTATAAATATCTTCCAAAAATCATGGTCTTATTTAAAATCGATGGCTGCATAAACAACCTTTTATTCAGACTAAACGGAAGGAGCAATTATACTCCTGTATGCAAGATACCGCCACTGTTGTGGGTTACACCAATGTCTTATCCATAAGGAGGGCAATTAGGGTAGCAAAATGGAAAGTAGGAAGTGCTTGACAAGCTACATGATCTTTGTGCCCTATGTGTGGCTATAACGGGCTATACAGGAGTGTGGATTGAACAGGCTTTACAAGCAAGCCCAGAATGACTTACCACTTAAAGTTATCATAAGATATGATGAAAATAGCTAATTATCAAAATTACAAAATGTATTGTGATCCCAAAGTGAAAAATAAGGAGAAACTTCAAGAGATGGCGGACTGCTGATGTAGAAGTCCAATGCTAACACATTTTAAAGCAGAAATTTTAAATGTAATTTTCACATAGGTGACCCAATAACAAGAAGAGAAGTGGAATGTCATGCTTTATAACACAAGCTGGCACATGGAGAAACTGCAAGGGCTGTGCCCCCAACAGAACACCGTCTGACTATATTAAGAACTGATTTTCCCTGTGAGACTAGGGCAACCTCCAGAGCTCATCTGTAACTAAGACAATTCTCAATTTTGTAGCACAACATCTACGAAAACTTAGCAATGCAACATGCATCTGTTCTTTTTCTGGCTACTTGGTTTTTTTCCTGTTGTTTTCTTACACTCTCTCAAAAAGGAACTTCTGTCTTTCATAATCAGTTATTCTTAGGGTGAAGTCCTCATGTTCTTATTCAGGACTGAGGAACCGGATCTGCGTATTAACTTCAACAATGTGATGACCTGTTACTATGAGCAATGCAAGGTGGTACAGAAGCATGGTACATAGCAAACAAAGGCCAAAGATGGGCCGTGGTCAGCCACAGTGGCTCACAACTGACAGGTACTTTCTCACCTGTGCCAGAAACCAGAATACTGCAACAGAGCAGAAATGTCTACCCAGAACAAAGAGGGAGTGGTACATGCAAACACGAAGCACGGCAATACTTCGTCACATCAAAGGTACAGCTAGCTCCAGATCCAGTCTATGATAGCAGCTGAGAATGGACATGTAGGGAGGAGATCCCACATAATCCTGGGATACACAGTTTCAACATTTAAAATGCTTATTCCCAGTTAAGTCATAAGTGGCCAACCACCCACCTGCTTGAATGGCTGCCTTCTGACAATGCCTGGCTCGCTCTGTTGCTTTTCTTTCCAAAGTAATGCAGCACCATAAACCAAATTGCACCCCACAGGATGGGAAATGACCTCTCCAGAAGAAATCTTCACTGTCTGGCTTCTGCACCCAGTTCCCTCTTTTTCATAAGCATTGGAGTAAGAAGGAAAAGGAAGGTGAAATGGGCACCGGTGCTATTAAGGGATCCCTCACCAAGTGCCAGTTCCCTCCTGCACAAAGGAGGAAATGACTGAAGCATGGTTATTTATTACAGGACTTTGCTCCCAGTTCAGCATATATGTCATTTCCATGTCAGGTGTTCCAGTAAGCAGGGAGGCTAATTCTTGCCTGGGTGAACCTTAAACTACAATCTCTCCACTGTGCCTGAATCCCTTCAGGTTTCTGGAAAGCACTCCCAGAAGAAAACCCTTTAGCATCTGGTCTTATGCTGCTCCAACACCACTGACTTCCCTAGGATTCTCTTGGAGTCACCCTGTTAGATAAGAGGAAAACCAGGCCCTCCTCTCTCATCTCTCCCCTTGGTTTTGCACAGCTCTTTCTGCAAGGTCAGAAAATGCCCATCAGTCTTTGTCCTGTTTGGAGTGTTTCACAGTACCTAGAGCTCAAAGCAAAATAAACTCATGACACTTAACTGAAATTGATACACACACATATATAAAGGAACAAAACTTCCTGGTTTTGTTATCATTAATTTATCTCCCAGCAAATACTCTGTCCCTGTGTTCCAGTATCTAGGTGCATGTTAACTCCCCCTGTGCCTGACTCTCTCTTTCCAAATTAGGACAGGATGGCCAAGAGCTTCCCTCTTTTTGGTTGCTCCACATGTAATCTCTGTAATCCTGTGTCCTTCTTGCATATCCTGTTGAATTCCAGCACTAGAGGTGATGTATGGGAAAGAAACAGAAGTGTAATGTACCTGTACAGAGGCAGATAGAGGGTTTCTCTAGCCAGAGCAAGGACCCAGGAGTCAGGCACATTTCAACCCTAATGGTGAGCCCAAACCGTGAAGACAAGATTTTTTCCATCCACCTTAACCCAACTGTATAACCTTCCTCCAGGGCACCGTACACAACAGGTGGCTTGCCTCACTACACACTATGCTGTATGCCCTTTATTAAACATGCAAATGAAAATGTGCAATAATTGTGAACATGAGCTAACACACCTAATACCTTAATTCTCATTTTCTTGTTTCCTAGGTTCAGTGTAGCTGCACTGTATGATAGGAAAGACAACAAAAAGCCTCCATGTCAGAGACAGATTCTTGGGGCTCCTGCTGTAGTCCCATACCCAAATCAGATGTAATCATTCAAGCATAGCAATAGATAGTTGGGAGTAATGTGTGTTTATCCACATTACATATTTGTGGTTTAATATTAGCCTCCTTACCTGAGAGTTTTGTTTAAGTTTTATAGCAGAAATGAGGCTACAGGTGCAGAAATAGAGCATAGGCCCTTCAGGGCTCAGAGACTTTTAGAGAGATGCAGGAAACCGCAAGGCAGAGAGGAGACCTTTCTTAATGTTTCTAATTGTGCAAATAATTCTTACTCAAGGATTTTGCCTCAAAGTAATTCTTTAGCAGATTTATTTCTGATACAACAATTTTTAGAAGAAGTCTGTATGCTGTATGTGATTAACAAAATTTCAGGTACTGATGTTTTTAGATGAAGGTCAAATATTGGCAAATAAATCAAAGTACATACTTTTATACTACCAAGACAGATATCTAAACCCAAAACTTTTCGCGTAATTAGACTACAGGGAAAAAACTGCCATGCATATTTCTTCAGCAAATGAAACATACCTGCTGAAATTCCAAATGGAGTGTGTTTTGGGGTAGAGAATCTCATTCTAAAAATATATACATTTTTAACACTTGTGCCCAAGATGCAGTGAGCGTACTATTTCAGAGAGAAGTACAGTATTTCTGCCCTAGTACAGTATATAAACTGTATGAGATGGAAACATAGGGAACTCAAGATAGTCTGAAAGAAAACCACAACTCATTGTATGGCTGAAATACATATTGGAAGGAAGATGGATTTCCACAGTTAAGTCTAGACATACTCAAGAGCCAGAAAACATAAGCTGAAGGAGTAGAGACTTGATATACTAAGTGGAAGCAGCCTAGATGCTTTGTAAAGCACATGTACCTAATGACAGGTGAGCAGGCGGCTTGCTAAAGGCTTCTTCAGAGAAGTGTCTGTGAGTGAATAGGAGTAGCTCAGGTTTGGGATGTCACTGAGCTGTGCAAATGGGGAAAGACAGGAGCTTGCCAGGAGTGAGCAACTCTGTGTACTGCTGAAGACAGAGTTTAGTGAGGGACTATGTGGGGTATAGACACATTTGTAGTTGTAATTAGGGGTAATTTGTAGTATGGTCTACGCTGATGAATAATGCACTGAGAGAAGCAACAAATTAAAATTGGAAAATCCCTGGTGAATTTAGTCTGCTGTTGTTCAGAGCAGCAGCTCTGTCCGGGTAGACATGTGTTAACAAAACTGCCTCTTCCTGACAGCTTCCTAATTAAGAGATTGATGTCAGGATCAAAAGGGTTTAATTTGCACATGGCACTACCTCTCACATTTCCTCTCCAGCTAAATCAAAGTGGCCTTGTCATTTCTGCATCACCGAGTCCTAGATGCCAAGCATTATTTTATGTTAAACTAGTTTTTTTTCTGAGGTTTCTGAAGGGAGGTGGTTTGGATATAACAACTTGTATTTTAAACTGTTCATTCAGAAGCCCTCCTGTCTACACTAACCTCCTTCCATTCCTCTAAGCAGATTTGTAGCTTTAAGTCACTGATGTCTGTTAACTCTGAAAGGCACACTGCAGGGAACAAAGCAAACTAAATAAGAAGTACATACCAGTAAAGGATTTCCAAGTGCATCCCTTGGTTGTCTTGAGCATTCTGTCCCTCAGGGAAAGGCTTATTTCATTCCAGCCAGTTCATGATGTTGTAAAGAGAGGTAGACTGGTGGGGCTCTGGTATCTGTGTCATTACACGCCTTCACACACATCAAATGGGCGCTGCTTACTCTGCTTGCTAGAAGGCAGGTCATTCTCCCCCACTGTGCAATCCCATTATGGTCCGAGTGTCACTCCATCCTTCCTTTTGGGATGCAGCCAAGATGGTATTACAAGAGTATATTACAGGCCAGTAAGTGCCAAGTTCTGGCTCATGAGGGTCAAAGACATGTGCATGCAAGCATGCATGCTAGTGTGCATGCTAGTGCACACGCTAGTGCACGCACACACATTACCTGCAGAATAGCTGTCAGAATTGATGCCCAATTATTCAGCATTGCTGAGGTGAAGCTGCTTAAGACACAGGTGCACCCTCTCCTGTGTGGTGTATGTGGCATGTCATGACACTAGGCTCAGCGTTAGGAGGTTTTGTTTCAGAAGGATGGGAATTCATAACTGTTAGGAAGGAACCTCTATGCCTCCTTCCATTTTCAGTAAATGCAGAAATTCTCTATTCTCTCATCAATGCAGCCTCAGCGCAGCTGGAATTTGGGACAGTGGCTTGCCATCACTGCAAAACACGACGTTTATAAATGACTAATTTCCAAGGAAGGCTATCGTCATACTCTGATCCTGCTTGGAACTTTAGTATGTGATAGACTTATTTGTTTTCTGGGCACCTTGGTACAAGTTCCAGGTACCTTGGTAAACACTATTCAATCTTTTTTTTTGTTAGTTTCTATTTATGTTTCCCCTTGTCTATTATTTTCTGTTACATTACTCCCAACTTGTTATTTCCTACCTTAGTGCTTTGTCTGCAGAGAACTTTAATTGTTGTGTTGTAATGGGTCACGTTAAAGTTGTCATACTGCCTTCTATTTAGTCAGTTGTAGAAAGCCATTATATTTCTTCATGGAAGTCAGATAAGTGAAACAATGGGAGCCTCCCATCACATACTGGCACATGGGCCTGCTCCTTTGAGAAAAGATGTAGGTGAAACCACACAGTGCAAAGAGCTAAAAGCAGTAAAAGTCATATAGGAGTGGGAAAAAAGGATGTGATAACCATTAAGAGCGTGGTCCTGAGGATCACTAAGGGACCTTTGGGCCTATGTGAAAAAGACCTATAGAGCTGTAAACAGAGACATCATTCTCTATATGTTTTATGTATGCTGCTTTCAGGTGGGGAAAAAAAGGGTTTTCTGCAATTTTGCTAAGAATGTAGGATTGTATCCAACAAACATCTGACTCTGCTGCCAGCTTCTCCTAAGTGAAACACGGTAGAAGATGTTGAGTACTGACTCAGTTCAGAGTTCAGCTGTATTTAACACAGTACACTGAACTCCCTGTGTTAAAACTGTGCTTGCTGCTGGAGTGTGTTAGTTTATAATGGCTTAACCTCTCTGCCATCCATTCTAAAGTGCCTCTAGCACAGAAGAAATACTGACTCATTTTGACCAGAGTTCTTAACTTACTAAATTTTGATGTCCCTGAACAAGAGCGTAGCATGTAGGATTATAAAAATCACTGTTGTTTAGAAATATCCCAAATGACACTGTCTCAACAGTTTTCTATTTGTCACACATCAACCTGTACCCTCTTAGAAAATGAAGATGTTTTGTTTGCCACAGAAAAAGAGAGGCAGACCAGCACCGTATGCTTTCCATTTTAAAATGATGCATCAATGACAGAAGTCATCCCTAGTAATCCTCCACTGACGTATCATAGGCGTGCCAAATAACTGAATAATGCAACTGCTCAGAGGATAGAGGTTACTAAAACAGAATACAACAATTCCTGAGAAAGACGGTTCTGCCCCTGTGTTTACTCCAGAAGTCAGCAATTACAGGGGAGTTCAGGACTAGCTTTCAGTAGATTCTGAAGGCTAAATCTGGAGGAACCACCCACACATGAACTAGATTGAACCGCAGCTTCAGCTAGGACAGTCAGACCTGAATTCATTGAGACAACTAGTCCTCGGTTTTCACAGCTAGCTGCGGGTCCCCTCCTCAGCCAGCAGCAACATAAAAATTGTTGACCCGCATCGTGGCATCCAGAGCCCCTGTGCGTACCTGTGCCTGAACTCTGGTTTTGTTCTGCTACCTCCTTGTAGAGATTCACATTAATTCTTGCTAACTGGATTTGTAGGGAGCAGATAAATTCACCTGTTGCTTAAATGGTAAAATCTTTTCTATTCGAGGCGGTAGATGAAATTCTTGATCTCCCATCCTATACCAATATAGGAAGCATTTTTACCAGATGTGCCTTTGATTGACCAGTGGAGATGTTGGGTAACCCTTGTGTAGTTCAGGGCTGCGGGTTTAAGCAGTCATGTGACATTTTCTGGGGTTTAGTCTCTTGGACATTCCCATATGGCTCATAAAAGGAAACATCTTTATTAAAATAACAACAATTTCACACTTCTGTACAGCTGTTCATTTCCCATGTTGATGCAAGGGCTCAAGATAGCCTTTTTTTCCTCAAAGGCTCCTTCAGTTTCCCCAGCACTTCAGTTAGCAAGCTAAAATCAAACTATTTTCTAGAAAAAATGCAAAAAAATGCTTAGGGGAGAGAAAAAAAAGGTTTAAATCAGACCCCGTATGAAAGCAGTGAAGAGTCTCCTGTTTCCCATCACTAACACCTGAGCTTAGTCTCGCCAAATATTAGGCTGTCGGAAACGCGTTTCAGCGGCCGGGCGGCGCGGTGTAACGGCTGCAGCTCCTCTCAGCCGCCCGCGCGGCGCCCCCTGGCGGCAGCTCCCCCTGAAGCCTCGCGAGAGCCTCCCCCTCCAGGGGCGCGAGGGGGAAGAGGGCGGCCGTTCTTAACGCATGCGCCGGGTGGGGGGTGGGGGGGGTTGCCGGCCGTTCGGAGGAGAGGCGCCATTTTGGGCCTGTGCGAGGCGGGCGGCGGCGGCGCCTGGAGGCCGGCGGGCCCTAGCGGCGAGCGCTGCGCTGGGGCCTTCGCCTTGCCGCCAGGCCCCGGAGGCTCGGCGGGGAGGCGTGGCCGGCGGCCCGCCATGGAGAGCGAGTACTACGGCGGGGACCAGTCAGGTACCGGCGCGGGAGAGTCCCCCGTGGGAGGGACGCCCGGGGCACTGGGCCCTGGGAGGGAGGGTGCTGGGCATGGCGAGGCCCTCGGGGATCGCCCTGCCCTGTCCGTCCAGCGGCCGCTACCGGCTCCCGGGGCCCTTGGCGTTCGCCGTGGTGTCGCGTAGCGGCGGCGGAGCCGTGCCCGGGACCCCAGCTCGGCGGCCGCTACGCCGAGGGTGCGCGGGGCCGCGCCAGGCCGCCTCCGCCCCGGCGGTAGTCAGCAGCCGGCTCCGCAGGGCTCTGGGATGGCATCGGCGGGGCCGGGCCGGGTCCCCTGGCGTGATCGCAGTACAGCGGCCGCCTTATTATTAGTTCGGTGTTTTGATGAGTGTTATCAGTCACTGCTTGTGTGCGTTTTATAAGTAGTTTTGTGATCTCTTTGGGGGGGGGTGTCTGTGGTGGGTTTGTTCCAAACCTTCCCAGTAGATACTCTCCGTTTCTCTGTATTTGTGCACTGTCAGAACGAGAGTCTGATCGTAGCATTGCCCGGCTCCCCGTTCATCACTGTCAGTGCTCTTTTAACACTGGGAGATGACACTGAGTTTTACTTTTCTTTTCCTAACTTCGGAGTAGATGATGGCGGAGCTACTCCAGTGCAAGACGAACGAGATTCAGGATCTGATGTTGAAGATGAAGGAAATGAGCAGCATTCTGGATCTGAGAATGGAAGTGTAGGGCACCATTCAGAGGTACTACTGGAACTTTATCTAGATAAAGATTACTCTTCTAAAAATTGATTTATTTTTTTTTTAAAGAGGCATTTTCTCTTAACTGAGACTTATGTGTTTATTTAGTTGTTCTTGACGGTCCTGTCTGGCAAAACTTTACTTCCAGAAAGAAATGGATCAGATAATCTCTTGATCAATATGTAGGATAGGGTCATTTTTATTTTTCTTCTTAATTGTTGTAACAGCATTCACTGTTTCATACTAGAAGAAGTTTAATTTTGTTATACTCAATTGCAAGAAGATAAACTCTTTGGGTTTGAAATTCTAAGCTGTGGATTATAAGGAATTTGGAATTTTACCTCAAATTCTGCACAGTAATGTAAAACAACACATTATGGAGGCATAGATTTCTGTACCCAAGAATAAATGCACTTCCATCTTTCCTCTCAGATGTGAGAGTTGACTGTCAAGTCTGTTTTGTGCTATGTTTTTCACCTTGTCATTCACAAAGGAGCAGGTCTCCATGTGGAGCAGGAGTAGGTTAAGGTTCTTAAATGGGATCTGTTCTTCCTCTGAAGATGTTCTTGCTTCGAGAACCCTACACCATGAAAAGGGTGGAAGTGCTTTGATCCAGGGTTGTATTTGGGGGAGAGTCACCTGTGGATTGACTGTTTTGGTTGAAAAGAGATTCTGATAAACGTGAAGGTTCCGTTTAGATTTCTAGGACAGTTTTGGAGTTAATTTTGAGGATGTTTTTGTGACTTGAAATAGAATTACTTCAGGTCTTACTAGGAAGGAATAATTTTGGCCTGTGAACTCATGTCTTCTGCCAGCGAAGTTCTGGAGAACTTCTTGATACTCATAAAAACTGTAGTCAAAGCCATGTAATTCTGTTCAGCGTATTTTGTTGCTTCTTTTGTAAAGATCAGGATTGACTCTGGATTTTCAGTGGTTATACATTTTAAAAATAGCTTAAAATGCATGATGTGATATACTGTAGCAGGCTGATGTGTCAAAAGGCTCAACTCTGCTGTGGTATAACTTGCAATCGTCTTGGCTTTTTCTCCACCCCTTTATTGAATTCATACTTCCCTCAGAATTAGAAAGTAGATGAAGATTTTATATTTGTATAAAATGAAAGTTCTTCCCATGTATTTGAATTTGAGTATAAATCAGATTTGGAATTTATTTTTTTTAAAAAGGTGTTATTTACAGTGGAAGAAATTGATTTGGTGTGAGGCAGCATCTCTTATTGTGACAATCAGGATTTCAGTGTGGGAGAAAATAAGTCTTTCAGCATGGGAGAAATAACTGTCTTTCAAAGAGATTTAGTAATTCTGCTTTAATGAAAAAAAATATGGTGATGAGTGCATGGAGAGTCATGTTGTTGCTACAATAATATTAAGCTTTTTCTGCTGTCTATGAAAACTTGGTCATTTGTTCTTACTCTTCTATACTTCGGGATTTTAATATTGCTTACTGTGGCAAAGTAGTTGGAAATCTGACCTAAAGAGCAGGTAGCTGACTATTACTTACATCTTCAGCATGTCTTTTTCAGATTTAAATAACCAGAAAGTACTAGGACCTATTATCATTGTTAACTGATCCTCTTCATGTGCCTGCATTATTTTAAGGGCTTTGTTCTGTGACAGCTGTTGAATATTCCTCTGTAGATAAAATACTTCAGAAAGTCCATGTTAAAAAAAAAAACCTAACTAAAAAAACCCCCTGAGTTAAATCACCTTTCTGTCCAATAGTAAATGTGAACCTTCAAGCTTTAATGCTTTATTTGATTCAGTTCAAATCATAAATATTTGAGTATTTTGTTTTGTTATGAGTCTTACATTCTTAGTTTTCCCTATATCAAATTCAAAATGCAACTCAAAAAAACGTTAATGTGGAACAGTTGTCTCTGAAAGGAGTAGCTTTCAGTGATCTGTCATATTATTTACCCTAAATATTCTCTCATTCTCTTATTTCCTTCATCTTTAGGAATATGTGGGAGGAATGACACTCAAAGGTAATAAAACCTTTGAGACGGCCTAATCAGTTAAGTCTATTTAATTGCTATTTCGTCTCTAAATTAGAACTCAGATGTTAAGAACTAGAGTTTTAAACTTTCAAACTTTTTTTTCAGGTTCTTAACTTTAAAGAAAAGGGGAATCCTGAGGAATTACTTATGTAGGTCTCAGGTATGTGGGTTTTTCTTTTCCACAATTCTTTTCTGGCTTTCCTTCCCCCAGTGCCACTTTATCTATAAATGTTCTCCTTGATGTCCTTACCGATTCTGCTTTAGACAAATAGAATTAGATAACACATAGTTTTAGTACAGTAATGAATATGAAATCACATTTACAGTGTTTGTACAAGTCAGGCTCATATGGAAATCTTTAATGACAGATTCTTTCACCAAGTCGCTGCTGTCTTCATGAATTAAGTTATGGTTTGACTGTGACTGTTAACAAACATACACAAATATCTTACATTTCTGAAAAAAGAGAAATTTACTGATCTGCCTATGATGGTTAGGTATCCCTTAGTTTAACAATTGTTATTCATGAGATTGTACTGGATGGGTCAATTTTGTTGAACTCACTAAATTATCAAAGTAGTACCTCTTAAAAGTGGCTGCATGTTGATCCAATAAACTACTTGCTAACTGAAATTTTTATGTGGAAGGATAACACTGTAAATTTGATTTTGATGTATTCCTTATTTTATACTGTACTAAAGCCTCATGTTATAGAATTCTTTCAGTTAAAAAAAAAAAATAAGGACATCTCAAAGTGTTTATAGATAAAGAGGAGGAAGAAAAGAAAGCAAAGGAATTAGAGAAAAATGTGGTAGCAATTACCTGAGACCTACCTGTTTTTGAGGATGCCTGATCGTTATTTTTATTAAGTATTTGGAAAAGGAAAAATAGAAAACCCCAAAATTACATACTTGGTTTCTTTGAAAACATCTTTTTAGAGACGAACTAGTAAAAAAAAGGGGGGGGGAGGAAGTGGAGGGGAGACTATGCTACAGAGTTTAGTTGTCTTACTGTAAAGTTGCATGCACTTTTTATATCAAGTATATTTCAAAATGTTCACAGATTCGTTATTTGTATTCAGAAGACCTTTGCGCTGATGGCTGTGGACAGGGCCTATCTGTTCTGTGTAGGGTCTCAGCGAGTCAGCTCTGTCTCAGCTCTGCTTTAGAAGATGCTCAGTTATGTTAATGTGCTGAGTCTGACATAGTGTGTGTCATCTCTCTGCGGGGCTTACTGACTTGACTAATATAACTGTGTGCTTTCTGGGTTAGCTCTGGTTGAGCGTTCCAGACTAGGGACTAGAGGAGATGGTGCTTGTCTGCCCAATCTGTGTATGGGCACCTGTATTTTCTAAGTGGTTTTTCTGTAGGTGATTCTATCACAGTAGAGTTCAGCTGCTGTAACCACTGGGATTCTGTGGTGCAGAGCACTGTGTATACAGCGTGAGCTAATTAGGATGCATGTCTGTTCTCCCTCCCCAAACATCTTCAGTCTCAAGAGTGATTGCCGGTTTGCAGTAACAGATTAGAGATTCAATATGTTGTAAAGTGCTTCAGTAATAATGCTGTATAATTGTACTGACTTCTTACCAAGTATTTGGCATAGGAAGTTCCTTGTAATTTATTAATGTATTCTGAATAGGTGGATATATAACCTGCAGCCACACTTCTGACCTTAGAAACATTTAAGAATCATGGATTCTAGTTGTTTTTTAGTTTTGTTTACTTGTTCACCAAAGAATTTTTAGACTGGCAGTCTGGAAGGTGATGAGCCTAACAGTTTAAAAAGGAGTATTTGTATTGTTTTCCTTGGGTTTGTTTAGCAAAATCCCTTATTACTGCTGACATAAGTATCAGTACCTATTCAGCATTAGCCATCTGAAATCAAGAGAAGACAGACAAACCCACCAAAAATTAAATGGTAGGAAAATATGGATTAAAGAATTTCTATTATTATAAGCATCAATTTCAGTGTAGACCTCTGAATTTCAGTACTTCTCAATGACCTTACCTGTAACACTGCTGTAAAATCTGTGTTTCCTGTTCTGTTTGCAGCTGCAGTTTTCTCTAATCTTAAATAATACAGTTGGAGAAAATACATCACATACACATGTTGTTACTTTATGTGGTAGATACTGGGCAGGACAGGGCAATCCAATTAATTTTTTGGTAAGAAAAACCAGAAGTAAATAAAATCCCATAGCAAGCTGAGAGCAGTTGAATGTGTGTGGTGTTCCTCAGCTGTGCATCCTCCATTCTGTAACTTCTTAATCTTCATATTTTAGTCTTTAAAATTCCAAATTCAGGTTTTGACAGAACCACGCTTCCTTTCTGTAAGGAGAAATGAGAAATGCGGAATAATACCACCAGCATGATTCAAAAGACTAGCATCACTGTAGAGACAGGGACAAGCAGAGACAAAACTACTCACTCCGATTATCACAACAGCTGTTTTGTAGCTAGCATTAAGTAATGTGGAAATAGTGAAGTTGTATTTGAAGTGCATGTTTTAAAATTATATAGTCCATTTTTTCCATTCACTGTTAGTGAATCTGCAGTAGTTTAGAAGTTACTACTTCTAAATGGGAATAAATTTGTAAGGTCCAAAATCTTAAAAAGCAATGTTATTTACCACTTAGTATAATTCTGGAGGGAGTCGTTCCTAAAAGCAATTAAAATTAATTTAATTTAAAATTCCTTCTTAATCATACATTTTAAAGATGAATAGTATTGTTTGTTGTAGGTGTAGGATAGATACACCTGCGTTATTTTGTATGGCTCTGAATGTGGGAGTAGAATGACTACAGAAAATAAAAATAGATAGTAAGTCTGTCTTTCCAAGGAAATTAAATTGCCGACAAAAAGGATTTGGAAGCTCCAGGACATACAGGTCTTAAAGTATCTCTTAGGACAGTAAATAGTCAGTTTGCAAATATGCTAGTGGAAGGAGTCTATAGCTGAGACAAAATCACCCCTGAGGAAAGCCTGGCTGAAGATTGGATTTGAGTATGTAGAAAAGAAGTTCTTTTACAGTATTGTTCTTTTCAGTTGAAAATGGGATTATTGTGACAGTGAATGTGAGAGGTGTGCTGAGTTAATGAAATGAGTGTTCAAGAGTCTAATTTTGTTTTCTCAGGTAAATGCAATTGAGATTTTTTTTTTTCCCCAAGTAGAAATTAGATGTTGTAGGAAGGATAAAACAAGATGTTGTCAGTAATGATATTGGTAGGTGGCTTGTGAAAGGTTTTCCCAAAAATGGAGCATGTGGCTCAGTATTTTTTGCTGTGGAGAAAAAGACATAAAGGATTGTGTTTCAATTCTAAAGTCTTAAGAAGATCAGTATATTTGTGCATAGGTTATCTCAGATGCTGGGATAGGCATGGGAGTTATCGGCTTAAGGCAGAGAAGTGTTGAGTTTGTTCTTAGATTCTTATACATTGAAACACAAAACTGGTTAACAATAATACTTTGAAAACTGACTAAAACTTTATTCCTGTTTTTTGGTAGGCTTTTGGGCTTGAGGTGTTCTTAGATAAGTTTCCTTGGCAAAGAAGGAAAGGGCACAAGCTCTCTTGAGCTTCACTTGCAAAGTAATGCATGTACAGTTTCAGTAAAATGTATTTAATACAAAAAACATCTGTTTGAGATCTTAAGAAAATGACAAGTGCGAGATACTGTTTCTTGCCTTATTACTGGGATTTTGGACTAAATCACTTTGAAGGTGTGTCTTTTTAAAATAAAAGCACTAAGCATTTACACTCGAGGAGCTGGACGCTTCTTAGACATCTTTGAGTGTTATTAAAATTCTGTTACCATTTCCAAAATATGACTGAGCTGCAGGGTGGACAGACTCCCATTGATCTCTTAATATTATTTTTTCTTGATCTGAAGTATTTGATAGTCCTTTGAT
Source organism: Buteo buteo (assembly GCF_964188355.1). NCBI lineage: Eukaryota > Metazoa > Chordata > Aves > Accipitriformes > Accipitridae > Buteo > Buteo buteo. The sequence continues at coordinate 30,007,614 of NC_134177.1, forward strand.
GCAAATTGTGTAATAATTATTTCTGTGTAGAAAGTTATTTCAGTTTGCAGTACCTTGGGTAATCAAATTGGAGGAAGGACAAGTGAAAAATTCAGAACATTTTCTGTTTACTTTTTAAGGGTTTTTTTTTGCTTAGTCGCCTGAGATTATTTTTCTTTTTCAGAATGAACATAGTGATGCAGAAGATGATGGGCAAATGGGAGAGCCTCATATGACAGACTCTGAAAACGAAGATATCCCAAGGCAAAAAGACAGTGACTCGGATAATGAGGAGCCTCAAAATCACAATGTAAGTGATTCAGACAACGAAGCAGCTCATGGAGGTAAAGACAGTGATTCTGATACGGAGGACCATCCAAATCGGCATTTAAGTGACTCTGAAAATGAAGATGCCTTAAATCATCGAGCAAGTGACTCTGAAAATGGAGAACCTCACAGGGATCACAGTAGTGATTTTGAAAATGAGGAATCACATAAGCAGCCGGCCAGCGACTCAGAGAGCGAGGAGCTCCAGAAGCAGCCGGCCAGTGACTCAGAGAGCGAGGAGCTCCAGAAGCAGCCGGCCAGCGACTCGGAGAGTGAGGAACTCCGCAAACAGCCAGCTAGCGACTCTGAGAGTGAGGATGTTTCCAGACAGAAACAAGAAGTAGAGTCTGAGGATAGCGATGGGGAGGACAGGAAGGAAGAGGTGCAGAATGATTCTCATCATTCAGATAATGAACATGTAAGGGAAGGATTTCAGGGCTCTGACAGTGAAGAGGAAGCTCCTAAGAGGCGGAAGATACCGGACAGTGATGAAGAAGAGAAGGAGGAGGAGAAGACAGTGAAGAGGAAAACAGCTATCCTTTCTGACAGTGAGGATGACAGTGAGAAAACACGTAAGGAACTATAGTGTGAAAATAAAAATGTGATGCGACAAGCAGTAATGTTAGGGTTAAATCAGTGTTTTTATGTGAAGAAAGCATCTAAGATAAATATGAAACCATAAAGCAAATTTGGTTTTGGAGCACAACTGCATTTGTAGACGCTATTGTTCTAACTGCATTTCTGTGTGAATGTATGTGTAATACTTTTGAGTAATAAGTAGGTCTAATAGAAGTAGAAGACTGCAGCGATGTTGCTTTATATTGGCATCTTTTGTCATGTTGGTTATTCCTGTTAGACATTTCTCTAATTCTTGTCATTTCTCTAGTCTTTTTTTCTCTGGTTTGTTTTGTTAGGTTTTGTGGGTTTTTTTCATATACTAGGGGTGAGAGTCAGTTTTGAAATTACAGATTTTTGTGGATAGATGTGGTGTACGGAAACTTCAGTTACTCATTTAATAAAACAGATTTTGGAATGGATGTGTTCAAGAAATGGCAGTGATTTTGTGTAGGATGCCTAGTCAGCTTCCCTCTTGTCAAATTGGATTTGAGAGAATAGGTTTTTGAGAGTACCAGTTGTCACCTCTGTTACTAGGACATGTAGTAATGCTCCTTTCTGTTGGCAGCTGCAAAAAAAGTACGAATCCTTTCTGATGTTGAAGAATCGGATAGTGATGCTGCTTCAGAGAAATCTGACAAAAGGAAGAAAAATATTGTATCAGATAGTGAGGAAGAAGAAGAAAGAAAAGAGAATGCTGGGAAGAAAAAAGAAGAGAAAGATCTGTTTGGCAGTGACAGTGAATCTGGAAATGAACAAGAGTAAGTGCTTCTGGGAATATGAATTCCTTCAGGGTTGCATGTAATGAGACTGATTGTGAATGGAGAATGGATGAATCCCAACCAGAGAATGATTGTCCACCTTCATTGGTGGTGTGAAGAGAAAGGTCAGTAGTAGGTGGCAGAATGAAAGGTGAATCTCCACACAGTCGTCAGAAATTTTGCAGAAAAGGCAGTTCTCACTGTTGCAGTCTAAATAGATAAATGTTGCTGTTACCTTTACAGGAACCTGATTGCAGATATATTTGGAGAATCTGGTGATGAGGAGGAGGAGGAATTTACAGTAAGTGTTATTGTGGATTTCTCTTATTCACTTGCTAGATATAATCTTCGTGGGAAGGTACTGCAGAATGACTGTTCGGGTTTGAACTCGTGTTCAAGGATGTGCTATATCAGGAGGGAGGCTTTGTATCTGCTGGACTCACTGAGGTAGTCTTTGCATGAAATAACATTTACAGCTCCTCTGTTGGGAGTTATTGGTGTGAAAGTCACAAGTGGAATTAGGAAGCCTTTATTCCTCTTTCTTCTAGATCCTCTGCAGACCTATCTGAAGCTTTTTGAGTATCAGTGTCAGGTGCCTGAGTAGATGCTCAGTCTTAATCCATACACTGATTTGCACTGTCTTTACCCATCAGGGTTTTAACCAGGAAGATTTGGAGGAAGAGAAAGGTGATGCAGACATGAAGGAGATAGCAGATGAATCGGACTCTGATGATAACATCAAAAGAGGGAAGCAGTAAGTTGATGTGTTACATACTCCTTTGTTAATAGCAAATGCAAGATTTTAGTGAAAGAGCTCCTCCAAAGACTGGCTAGACTTCCTAGTTCAGAAAGGCATTGGACTATATTTCCATAGAAAGTGTATTCTCATAAATTATGACAGAAGGTCCTCTCTCAGCTTGTACAGTTTAGTCACTTGGCAGTCCATAGCAGATTACCTGTGGTGCTGCTTGAGAGAACAGTGTTTCATGATTTGCATCAAAACCTGAGTGAAATTAATATCTAATCAAACAAGCATCTAACTCTGCTTTTAGCAGTTCAGTGTTGGAGTCACAGGTATGTTTCTCTGCTGGTGTAAGGGTTAAGGTATGGCAAGACTTGCCGTTAGCATGTCTTCTGTTTCCTTTCTGTCTGCTCCAGTAGCATCAGAGCAGTGTATTGCAAGTACAGGAAAGCTGAATCTTTTTCAGCTTCAGTGACAGCTTTAGCATGGTTGGAACCCTGGATATTACATGTGTGCATGTCGTTAGCTATTTCAGCAAGGTCTTGCAGACTTCTGAGGGCATTTCAGAGCCATTGAAGCCCTTTGCTAGTTTCCCAGCTTGTATGCTGAGGTTAACTAATTGACTTACAGGGACATTGAGCTGTAATGCTTGTAGACTTATTGGAGGATTTTTGAAAGGTTACGCTACAGAAATAGAAAATTATTTCCTACAAAGACAGTAAGATCAACCCTCTTCTGACCATCAGGAAACTCTCTTCTTGCATTTCAGTATGGACTTCATGTCAGATTTTGACATGATGCTGCAACGAAAGAAGAGCATGAGTGGCAAGCGTAGACGAAATCGTGATGGTGGAACTTTTATTAGTGATGCAGATGACGTGGTCAGTGCTATGATTGTGAAGATGAATGAAGCTGCTGAGGTGAGTTTTCTAGGCTCCAAAGACACCTTAAAATCCACTTTCATTCTATGGGAAAATCTCATGATCAGTAAAATAGAGAAATCTGGCTAGTACTCCGGGGAAGTAATCTGTATGCTACGGAAAGCTACCAATATCTAAATAACAGTTTAAATGTTTTGCTGTTCTGAATTAAAACATCTCTTCTGTTGAAATTTGGAGAAAATATTTATTCATTTTAAAGATTAATATTAGTTAACTTGCTAAACTTTGATCAGCTGATATCAACTGTCCTATAAAAAGGGATGTATGTGTGTTCTGTAAACTACATGAATAAGTATATCAAACACTGAGAAAGGGACTATGTTTTAATTTCATTATACAATTACTAGCATATGTAGTACTTTGGTGTTTTTTCCTGAGACGAACCCTTTTCTAAACTGTTTGAATGACAGTACTGTGGTAAATGATGGCAGTGCAACAGAATTATGAGAAGTTCTGCCTTGACAGACTGCCTTTTTCAAGGTGTCATGCTTAATATGTTACTGTGCAAGGTACATTGGGGTCTTGCCTTTTGTCAGTGGTGGTGTTTAACCCCAGCCAGGAACTAAGCACCATGCAGCTGCTCGCTCACTCCCCCCAACCCAGTGGGACAGGGTAGAGAATTGGAGCTAAAAAAAAAAAAGTAGAACTCATGGGTTGAGATAAAAACCGTTTAATAGGAGAGAAAATAAATAATAATAATAATTTACAATAATAATAATATAGAAGAATTGGAATATACAAAACCAAGTGATGCACAATGCAGTTGCTCACTACTCGCTGACCGATGCCCACTTAGTTCCCGAGTAGGGATCTGCTCCCCCCGGCCAACTCCCCCCAGTTTATATACTAGGCATGATGTCACATGGTGTGGAATATCCCTTCGGTCAGTTTGGGTCAGCTGCTTCTTGTGCCCCTCCAGCCTTCTTGCTGACTGGGCATGAGAAGCTGAAAAGTCCTTGACTTTAGCCTAAACATTACTTAGCAACAGCTGAAAACATCAGTGTTATCAACATTCTTCTCATACTGAACCCAAAACGTAGCACTATACCAGCTACTAGGAAGACAATTAGCTCCATCCCAGCTGAAACCAGGACAGTCAGGTATCTTCTGTTGTGGTTGTTTTTTTTCTGGAGTAGCAATAAAATTAAGGAACAGTACTGTGCAACTCATTAAAACCAATTGGGGGGAATATACAGAACTTTAGAAAGAGAAATCTTACAAATAACAACAACAACAAAAATCTTCCTGAAAACAAGATAAGAAGGATAATGTGTTTGGGGAGGAAGGGGAGAATGAGATAGTGATCTGGGAGACAACTGAGACTTTCTTGTCAAGACCAAGAAAGTCTTGGGCAAGTTGATAGCCAAATGTTTAAAATGAAGCCTTAAAGTTTGAAATGCTTGAAGGAAGATTTGAGCTCCAGTACTGTGGTGTCTTTAGTTCTCTAGCATGTGCCTGTCAAACCGTTCCGGGACATGAAGAGGAGAAGGGCATTAGAAGGATCTCCTCCCTTGCAATAAAAAAACGTTGTGCAGAAAGAGCCTTCAGTGGATTGAGTGGAAAGGAATTGCCACATCAGGACATATATCTGTTGATTGTAATGGGTCTTTTTGACATGGGAGCCCAAGTGCTGAGCAGATAGTGACATTATGGCCTTGGATGATAAGTTACTTTGAAACCCAGACTTCGGTTTAGCACATGATGTGCATTTGTATGCTCTTATGTTACTTGCACCATGCTTCATTCCAAACCTCTAGGTTATCCAGTTACATTCTTAGCTGAAGTGAATATTCATTTTCTCACTTACCATTGTTTTGATTAGCTAGTCTTCTGTTGTTCAGGTGAGATTTTATTGACAAAGTTTCTAGGTTATCTGTGCATAGCTAGCATGGAAGACTCTGCAGACCTCCAGTTTATTGCAATCAACCTAAATCACGAAGTAGAAAAAAAATGCAATTTTAGGGGGAATCTCCTAATGTGATGCTTTTAAGGAAAATGTTGACTAAGGTGGGGACCCTTTTTTAAGAGAAGTCATCATATAATGTGTTTTGGGGCTGTAGGAAGATGGAGCAGGGTACAAAGTTACTGTAATCCTGCCAAAGTTGTGCTTCTTGTTTAATAGACTGATCTTTTTCCTGTAAATGTTGTAAAGGGTGGGAGTTGCTGATTTGTTCTTTTGATTAACTTATGCTGATTCTCCAACTCCCTACAGGAGGATCGACAGCTGAATACACAAAAGAAACCAGCACTAAAGAAATTAACTTTGCTACCAACTGTAGTTATGCATCTCAAAAAGTGAGTTGTCATTCTCCCAGTTAATTATCATCTTGGGGAATATTGGGAATTTGGTGGATTTCATGGAGTGACGTTACCGTTGTACTGACTATACAGTGAAACACTTTTTTTTCTTCCAAGTAAATGCTGGAGCTAGGTGGCCTCAAAACCCTAAAATTCTATGTAATTTTACCTGTTAATTTAACATGAAACAAACTCAAATGCACTGTTGTGCTGAAGGAACATCACATCTTAAGATTTTGATGTATTATATGACTTTGTGGTTTCTCTTTACCTTAAACTTTCTAGGCAGGACCTCAAAGAGACTTTCATTGATAGTGGTGTTATGTCTGCTATCAAAGAGTGGCTTTCTCCTCTTCCAGACCGAAGTCTGCCAGCACTAAAGATACGAGAGGAGCTTCTGAAGATCTTGCAAGAGGTTTGAAACTGACTTTTAACCATATTTGATTTGTGGCTTCTCCATGGTTTTACAATCATGTGCTTTAGGGAAATATTTGGTGATAAATGTACTGCAGCTGCTACCAATAGACTGTGCAGTAAAATACACAAGGAAGCAAACTGCAAAATAGATGTGTTTGTTTAAAAGTTGCATCATTTTAATGAGTCTTACGTTGTAGACATGCTGTCTAGCTGAACAAAATTTGCCTAGGGAGCCTCAGGTGCTTAATTGTTGTTAATGAAAATTTTGCCCATGTTCACAACAAAGTGAATAGCTCTGCTAGCAGCAGGCCAGAACACATTTCTGAGAGTCTCGGGTGAACTACAGACATGAAATTTTCTACCCTCTCTCAGGAAGTTACATGCTATGGCGTTTCTAGATTCTTGATAAATCTAAACTGCTTAGTCACTTATTGTCCCTTGTTCTCAGTGGCTTATATGGTGTGACTGGTCACTTTAATTTGTCTTTGCTGCCTTCAGAAAATGAGCATGGCATTGCCTTGATAGTGAAGAAGTGAAATTTTTCTTGCAGCACCACTAGCTGGCTTTATTTAACTGAAGCTCTGGAAATACTTCTCCTTGCTAAGAATTTGCAAGAGTTCTGCCTGAATTTAGATTATTTGGCCCTGCCTGCCTGTTTCAGGTTTATATGCAAAGTTTAGTGACGAGTCATTTGCTGTGTATCCCTGAGGTTTTTTTCTCTCCCGTGGTCCCTTCTCTTTTCCAGCCTATTAAAGTGTGCGGTGCACTAGAAATCCCATCATACTCAGCGTACACTTTTAGCATTTGTAGCTTAAGCTTTTGCCACCTAAGTTTTTATCTTTATAAAATTAATGCTTTGAAGGCAGTAACTCAGTTCTTGGGTAATATAAGCAAAAGAGCATTTGGAGTTCTGGAAACTTACTTTATTTTGTGTATAAAACCCAAGAATGTTAAGGCAAATTTCTAGGTTTTGGTGTTTGATACTTAAACCAGTTCCTATTGGGACAATGAAAAACACTCATTTTTTCAAGCTTGTTGTGAAGGTGGGCTTTGGTCTTTTTGCAAAGTTCGATGACACCATTAATGTTCAGACATAATTTTTTGCTATTTTCTGACTTTTCCTTTGCCCTGCAGCTGCCCAGTGTGAGCCAAGAGACCCTGAAGCACAGTGGCATTGGACGAGCTGTGATGTACCTCTACAAACACCCCAAAGAGTCGAGACCGAACAAGGATATGGCAGGGAAGCTAATCAGTATGTAAACCTCCCTTTGTCTTGCCAGTCAGTGAGATTCCCTGATAATTTAATTTCTGCGTCAATCTTTGTTGCATGTTTTTTTGCTATTGTCTGTAGTAGAATTAATTCTGCAGTGTAGGGATCTCACTAATCTGTTTCATTGCTTTGCGTGTAGAGCTCTTAACAAGCACTGTTACATTGACTTCTGCATGCACCTTTTCCTGTTTCTTTCATTCTTGTTTTAAACCAGAGGATGGCATTTATTGTGGCCAGATTCTCTCTTGGCTAGTTGTCCAGACCTCATGTATATGCTACAAAGGCAGGAAGGTGCTGCCAGAAGACTGTTTATTCCATGGACTTTAGAGAGATCTTGGGTGATGGAAAGTTTTGGTTCTTAAATAGCTGTAGTCCACGTGTAGTTTATTCCATCCTGAATGACCGCAAACTAATTATAAACTTGTTATATTCTTTAGGAACTGCTTTGCATATTTCTAAAATAGCATGCACTGTGCCGTGCAGGAGTTCCTGACACTAAGTATTCTAAGAGCTTGGAGAGATTCTAAAAGAGCAGGCAACAGTGAGAGACTTTATGGATGAAAGCTCTTTCTTACTGTCTACAAGGCTGGATTTCCCTGAAATATTAAGGACTCGGAAATAATTTGTTTGGTTGGAAGGAAGCTTAAAATACTTGCCATAAACTTTGAAAGCAGAGTGGTTTGGAGATAAACTTCAGAGGCCTAGTGTTTGTTAACCAGTTTTGGTGTTTGGTTTGGTTTTTTTGTTTTGTGGTTTTGTTTTTTTAATAGATGAATGGTCTCGACCAATCTTTGGCCTTACCTCAAACTACAAAGGCATGACAAGAGAAGAGAGGGAACAGAGAGATTTGGAACAGATGCCTCAGCGAAGGAGATTAAGCAGGTAGCAGTAGCAGGCAGAAACATGAAATCCTTCTTTCTTTCTACGACTCTATCAAGAAAAACAAAGTGGTGTGTAAATATAAAGGGAAATAAAAGGATAATAAGTTATGACCTCTCTTTTTTCTTTTACCACACTTGACTGTCTTTTAAAATTACTATCTTTCTCTGTGTATAGTTGCCTATAAAATTTTATTTTTCTTGCAGCTCTGGTGGTCAGACTCCCCGCAGGGACCTGGAGAAAGTGTTAACTGGAGAGGAAAAGTAGGTTGGATTTTTAAAAAAAATTTTGATTAGAAAAAAGTATTTCATTGGTACTAACAATATGCAATTTGTTTTGAGGTTTTAGAGCCAATGGTTATCAAGTGTGTTTCAGAGGTAGAACACACTATATCGCTTGTACTTCTTTCTGTGTAAGATTTATCTCTAATAGTCACATGTGTTCTTTGCAGAGCTCTTAGACCTGGAGACCCCGGGTTCTGTGCCCGTGCAAGGGTGCCAATGCCCTCCAACAAGGATTATGTAGTCAGGCCAAAGTGGAATGTGGAGATGGAGTCCTCCAGGGTAAGCACTGCTGTGTGGGGATAGCTTAGTGACTCTGTGCCTAAGCTGTCTCTGATGAAGCCTGGGAATCTGTCACCTTACTGCTGTGGTTACTGCACAATACAGTAGCTCTTTTAAGTGCCTCTTCTAATTTGAGTAGATAGTTCTGCTATCAAGTGGGCTGTTCTAAGCTCATTAAATACTTTCACTCAGGTATCATTACTTCTCTAACCAAAAAGAGATTTTCATGTTAACCTTTCTAGAGTCTCTCTCTAGGTTGAGAATCTGATTACAGGCCTCTCATTTTAGAGCATTTTGAACTAAAGCTGCACTTCAATAAGTGTGTCACTGATACTTTTATACCTCTCTGAGTTTTTGTATCATGTTCTTCTGAGATTTTGGTAAACATTAATAGCTTCAGTAGAGGCCTTTGCCTTGCTTTATTTGGTTCATCCATCTACCTTGTACAGTTTAATTTAAAAGCAGAGTAGTACATGGTAGAACACATGTAAATGGAAGAAGTAATAATTACTGTGCTTTCTGCTGTTATCTCTCCTTCTGTGCATTAATTGAGATATTGTTTCTAGCCCGGGACTATTAAGAGAGGTATTAGTCGCTTGGAAAAACACAAGAGACGGTTTGCTGAACAGAAACGACTCAGCAAAGTGCATCGGGCCATCAAGTTCAGCATTGAAGGCAACAGGATGCCCCTGTAGCCATGACACTCTGCCTTCCCCAAGTTTGAGAGGTATCCCTCAAGGGAGGTGTGAACAGTGCATGTGCTTCAGCTGTTGGCAGTTTGCACATACAGGGAAGGAGTGTTTACACCCTAATTTAAACTTGGAAAACTCTTTGTATTCTCTCATGTCTGTACTGTGACCTAAAAGGTAACTTGTACAGGAAAAAACAGGCTGTAGTGTGTAATGTCTGCTGTGATACCTGCCTCAACAGGTTCAGGGTACCCAAACAAAAGGTGTTAAATGAAAATACCTGTACTCAAAAATAGCTTTGCACCACCTGTGGTTTTGAAAGCTGTTCTGACATTATCAGGTTCTCCAGGTTACCTGAACTGACACAGAGAAATTCTTAGCCCTTAGTATAGGGCTTCATGTCACTGTAAACCAACAACTGTGGCTGGTCCAAAGTAAGGTATTTTTCACACCTACTTTTTCAAGGAAGTTGAGTGATGTGAGACTTTAGGAGGTTGATAGGAGGCAGAGAATGAGACCTCTGCAGACCAGGGGGAGAAGAATCCCCTGCTGTGAATGTGGGGTGGAGGGAAGTCAATTGATGACATACATCAATGTGGGAATTGTTTTGATAATTTCTAGTTTGCATTTCAGTTCTGTGAGCAGGGCTGTCACAACCTAATAGTGACAGGAAGAGGCTAGCACAAATGATAACTGTTGAGTTTAAGCTTCATATTTATTTGTTTTGTTTTTAAAAAAAAAAGATATTTTTTTAAAAATCACTGTGAAATTTCAGATACAATTTCAATGAATAGCAAACAATTTCATGAATAAAGTTTATTTAAAATCAGTGTCAGGAGCGCCTTCCTCAGTGATGGGAACAAGAGGTTCAGTTCCTAATGGATATTTTTTGTCAGATATTAAGTAGCATGTTGTGGACATCTCTGTTTCTCCCAAACTTAAAAGGTGTGAAGTTTTCATCATTTATTGTTTCCATTGTCTAGTTAGAGGAAATTGCTTTTTGGGAAGTAATGGCTATGGATTGGAACGTCCTTGCTGTTTGTCTTCAGTAGTGTTTCTTTACAGAATCACTGTAATTAATCTGTGCAAAATAACTGCTGTGTCATCTCAGTTTTTCATTTGCAGTTAAAATTCAGGGGTGAAATGCAATAACTCTTCTAATAACTTGTACGGTCAGGCATTTCTTTTGCTTCCCCCTACACCCTCTTTTTCCCAATAATATCTTGCTTTATAAGTACTAAACATGACCTTTAAAATAAATTGCAGTTTGGAATCAACTCAGTCTGCCTCAATTACAGTGTATTCATACCTAAAAATCTTCCCCCCACAGGAAGCCTGTGTGTATGACACCACAGTGCAGTATATTTCTGATGCTAAACTCCAGCCAATATAGATAGAAAACTATTCCAAACTGTATATTCAGCTGGCACATGAACAAGTAACATCGTTACTAATCCCTGTAATGCGAAAGCTTTACTGTGTGATGTTTGTGAGTGCAACTACCTCCATATATGCGATGCATAGATTGGGGGAACCATTTATCCCCTTTGTGGGGAGAGAATGCGTGTGCACACACACACCCAGTTGGAACCACTGGCTTCATCAGCTCCCTCTTGTAGGTTTAACCTTGCATGCATCGCTTTCCTGGAACCTCTGGGACGTCTGCTTTTTTTCAGTGGTAATTATAAGTCTTATTTTTTAAGTTCCAGGGGACCTCTAAGAAAGGGGTGAGTCGACTGGACAAACAGATGCGGAAATTCACAGATATCAGGAAAAAAAGCAGATCGGCCCATGCAGTGAAAATCAGCATTGAGGGCAATAAGATGCCATTGTGACCCTTCACAGAATATCCCATGATCTCTGCTGTAAGACAATACACCCATAGACTCTTTGGAGACCTTTAAATTTTTTACCAACTTGTTTGGTTTTTTTAGTGAATCTTTAAATTGTTGGTTCAGGTTCTGGTATAAGATGTCGTCCGAGGACTGTGAATATGGGGACTTCTTTCTCCTGATTGTATTTAAACTTGCTTTATTGTGTCCTTTGTACAGATCACGTCTTTGTTGTATTGCAACACTTTAGACAATAAAACATCATCTGTTTTTTTGGGGGGCTGTCTGTTGATTGCTCAAGAGAATGTATGTGTGGACCACCTCGTATGTGGAAGAGCTGCTACCTTAATTTCCTGTTTATCATTGTCCATTTCCTCTTTATTCAGTGCTTTATTAATCAGTTTGTCTGTCTGTGGAGATCTACATGTATTGGTTTTGATTAGAAATACTGACCATCTTCCACTCAAAGGATTTCATTTTTCATGAAAGCGTGATGTAAAGTTCAAGAGAAGACCAACAGACCAACCACTGAGAATTCCAGCACCTTCCAGCTAAAATGCTTGATGCAAGACAGACAGCAGAATTGCACTACTAGTGATCCTCTATGCGAAGGGCAAAGCCTTCAATGATGACTGCTATTGGAGAACAAAGGGCTGCAGCTGATGGGCTTTTCTGTGACACCTGATGGAATAGATGATTATTTTTTAAGTAAGCCAGACTTTGGAATCGAGGTTAGGGAGACTGCTCAAGAAGATGGAATATCAGATTGCTGGACCCTTCTTTTTTGGGTGCTTTATGCAGCACTCAGATTGGCTGCGTGGAGCCATTGCTGCAGGGCTTGATATGGCTGTGAGTCCATTTTGTAGAGCTGAAAGCCATGTAAATCTTTTTTCTTTTTCTTTGGTGTTTGGGTAGTTCAAATGTGTGTTGTTCTGTAGCCTAACAGTGATTATCTAAAAGGTTTACTTTACCAGGGCAAGGACAAGGCTCCGATCTCTGTGTTGGGGGATAAGCTGCTATTTCTTTGTCCCTGGTGGTACAGAAAGACAGCAGAGCAACATTTTATACCTCTGCTTCTTTACCTCTACCTCTGAAAATGTTTGCTGAGCTTGCCTACAAGAAGAGGACTCTTCTCCGTGCGTGGATAACTGGTAGTTGGCATTTCAGTAAGAAAGTCACCTTTGTTCCAGAGGCACAGCCTAATTTGCTGTAATGTGAGTTCTGTAGTGCTCTGAATTCTTTGAGGTAGGGATGGGGGTGTGGGCTGACTTAGAGGTGCTTGTTATCTCTGGCATCTGCTGGCAATGTTAATGGACATAATATAAGTACACAGATGGCCGCATTTTAAATATGCTCCTGTAAGGCTGAAGGGGATGGACAATAAAATAAAGCTGTATGCTGGAACATGAACTTGAAGCAAAACCTGAAGGAGGATGCCAGTCCTGCATGGACCCTGCTAAAGGAATTCTGCTTGTAAGACTACTTCACCTCCTCTGGCCAGGTATTGTGTATGACAGTAACTGACCTCAGGTGTGTGTTTTTAGCATGCTGAAAGTTTCAAGGGTTTGCCAGGGGTTAGTTTCCCCCATTCTTTATTGAATGACAGGGAGTTTCTTACTGCTGTAGGGGCAGGTGCAACTATGAAAAATAAGTGACTGGTATAGAGCTGTTCATACCCAGGTTCTCTTTGGCCCTGAATGTCATCTTATGGGTTAGGATGGGCTTTTTTTCGGGGGGGTGGTTTGGTTGTTTTTTTTGTAGTTCTGGTACTGCAATCACAGGGGATTGTGATCTACATTTAAACCTTAAGAGCTATTTCCTTAAAGTACTGACCCTTGTGGTCTTGTGCAGTCCTAATACAGTTTCTTGCCATCAAAGTTAATCATAATAGCTCAGCATCATGTGTTCTCTGAGGCAAACAAAAAGGTTCCATTTCTTGTGAAATGGTAATGGACTTTTACAAGGCTTTGAACAAAGCTGAGGAACAGAACCACTCTTGGTGTGAGTGTGGGTTTTGGGTTTTTTTAATTAAAACATAGTGAATTGTAAGAAAAGTCACAAAATCAAAACTTTTTGACATAGGTCACAAAGACCACCTATTAATTTTAGCAGAAGGAAGCAGCAGAGAAGGGCACTTCTACAACGATGGTAATGTAGGTACTTGAATGGGATAATTAGTTGGGGGATTTTATGCATCTAGTATTTTATTTCACTTGCATTTTTGGCTTTGAGCACTTTTAAGTATGCAAAGCTTCTTATGTGTGAGGAAATCAACTTCTTAGAGGGATGGCTTGGTGCACAAGATCAATCTTCCTTTTGATTTAGGATGATAGAAAAGTTGTTTCGTGTTGTGGTGCATTGGCTTTTTCCTCATCAAGTGTGTTCATAAATATTTCATGTCTGAATTACTGGTTTTCATCAAAAACTGGGCAAGAGAAATAGCATGCATGGTGGGGTGGGCAGCCTCTTCAGAATAAAGAAAAATGGTGTTTTCTTAGAAAAAAAGTGAAAAAACCGACCGTTCTGTTACTTGCTACTTCTGCAGCTCTGTGTTTTGTAGTTCCACTGCTGTAGTACTCTGCCCAGAGCAGGGGTGGAAGCATATAGCCCATCTTCATGCCTTTCCTCAGCAGCTGCTGCAGCAGAGCTGCACTGTAAGTAAGTAGGGCTGCCCCTCAAGGGGCAGGAGCCAGTGGTTCCTCAACTCCCAGTAATTTATTTCTTTCAGAATTCTACCATACAATCCTTCTGTGTTCTTCCAGCTGCAGCTGGGTGGGTTCCCTCTCAGACAGTTTATCCAGTGCAGTTTGTAATCCACAATTCCATACATTGTTTTTGTATCAGAAAACATTCACTTTTTAGTAAACGGAGTTGTAATGAGGTAGTGGTAGTACTCAGTGACAAAACTTTACAAATCCCTAATGGCTGTGTTGGGCATGCTGTGCTGTAACTAGAGGACAGACACCACTCCCAGCAATGCACTTCCTTTTCTAAGTACCTCATTCACACAGAGGACTATTTGCCAAATAGCTTTTTCTTTCTCTAAAACAACCCCATTTTTCTGATCAGAATTTACATTAGGAAAAGTTGTAGTTGACTACTCCTTTGTTATTTGCAGAATAGTTCTTTTATTGTATACAAGTATTTTACTCAGTAATACTTGAATGAATGATTTAACCATTTGTGGTAAACAGACTCAAAGTCACTCCAACAATCATCTTGATTTTATACCATTAAGGGAGAGGAACTGCATTGTGTCTTAGACTGAAACAGTCTATTAGAGTTGTCCCCACTTTTAAAAGTGGTATTTAGAGAAGTTAATGGAAACGTTTTCTGAATCTGCTACACTTTCAACAATCTCTTGAATCCAGGGGATGTAGTTGGACACTCGTATATACACCGTATTTTCCTTTTTCAGCACAGCCCTCCCCCCAGCTTACAATCCCCAAGAGAAACCAAGTGGTGTGGTAAGGCACTGTGAAAGGGCCACCGCTGTCCCCTTTGCAGGTGTCTGCAACCTCAGTGTTGTAACCTGCACAGAACATGTTATCAGTAATGAGTCTGTCTGTTGACTGCTGACAGGTCTCCATGTTCACAATGGGCAGCCAGACTTTCATGAGGAAGCGCAGAGTCGAACTTCTGTCATGAGTGGCACCCCATCCGCTTACCATCCCTATTCTTCCTTCTTCAGATAGCAGGGTGGCAAGGTTAGGGCTTGGAAGGCAGATGGGAATTGCATACTCATTAAAAATAACATCACTGCTCAAGTACAACAAGGCGATGTCACCGTTGTAGTGATTTGAATCATAATGTGGATGTGTCCAGGTCCGTTCCACACCAATCTTCTGTTCTTTGAATTCTCTCTGGTATTTGTCGAAGTCTCCTGCAGTCATGACAAGTTAAAATGTTAAGCAAACTAAACAGCCTGCACAGTATCGTCATGGGGGAACAGGAATGATAGTGAATTAATGCTTTGACCTTCTGTCCCAAGAAGGCACCAACCAAAACAACTCATGCTCTGTAACAATAATTTCTTACACTGCTGATCCAATCCTGCAAATCAAGCTTACCTGTTTGTCCTTTAAGGGGAGGACAAGGTTGTTGACTGGATGAATAGATACTTACAGAGATTGTGACTTCTGGGGTAAGGATTTTGCCATAAATACTATCAGTGCTTTGTAGTAAGCACTGTATTTTAAACAGTTTATCTAAGCTTCCATGGGACTTGGCATTTTCCCCCTCAGGTGTATGAACTAAGCATTAAGATGCAGCCATAGATAAGGCTGAAGAATTGTTTCCTGTCAGTTAACCAGTGCTGTATTCTGTTTGCTCCTCTTGCACATCTCTCTCCTGGAGGTTCCAAGCACAAGACTGTTTATTGCAGCATTCCTGCTGCAAGGGGTTCCAGTTCCTGCTATTGTAACCTGTGCTATTACAAGGGAGAGGGGGCTTTCTGCTCTGAGGCAGTTACACACAAGGAGAAGCAGGTAGCACAGCAGGAAACTAATCTTAAGGCTGATTAAAAAACAAAACTGGCTTGAGAGCAGACTGTCACCTACAGGAATCCTTCTTCCTTCTGCAGTGTACACTAAGAAGCACTCCGTCTCCATGCACAATGAGTTTGTCAGAATGGGTGACAGAAAAAGATAAATCTGTGCCTTGCACTCCCAGGCTCTCCCTGAAAACAAACGGGACCAGCTGGAGCCCCTTTGCACTTACCCATTGCCAAGAAAATAAAGCATTCTGTAAATCCGAGTCAAGTTAGATGCGTCTGTATCTCACCTGTAGCTTACTGTGTTCGTGTACAATGAAAGCGCATTTTAAGTAAGCGATTACCCCTGTGTTTATAGAATGTACAAATTACACTCACCTACAGTAACATGGTGTGGTCTGACGAGATGAAGGCAGTGAGCAGCAGTGACCACCCAGCGACTGCTGATTAAACTCCCTCCACAGAAACCAGTATCTTTACTATTCCGGATCAAAACCTGTATGAAAGATGAGGAAGAACATGTCACCAGGGCTGTGTTGGGTATGTATGCACACTGTCACTCACACTCCGGTCCATTGCAGGCTCTGTATCTTGAAAATAACACTTCTGGCAATAATGACTATAGTGCACCAAGCAAAGATGATGATATCAAAATGGCAATAAAATGACTGCACATCTGTGACAATGGAGCAGAATATTATGAACTAAGCTTGACAAAATCAAATAGGATTAGAGCTATGGTGACTGGCATTCTTCTAAGGAAACAAGTATGACTGATTTTTTCATGTGGCTTCAAATTTTTTGGGGGTAGGGGAGAACAGTAACACAAGGTGTATTTCATTGGTACTCAGGGTAAAAAAGAAGAGCGCGGTGTTTGTCTACATGAACAAGGGACAGAAAAGAATTTTTTACTTTACTAGTTGTCAAGTGTAAGTGCGGTGTAAGTGCGAGTGGAGAGTCAGAAACTTTCTTATTTTCCTTTTATTGGTAATAAAATTTGGAATGATCTACAGAGTAGAAAATGGAGAAGTAAAAACACACTGCTCAGTGTTAGATGTTTGTCTTGTCTATTCAGAATTATAAGCCCTGTTAATACCTCAGCATCTCTTTAATTAAACTCCTCCCTGAACCTGTTACTTCATGTGTTAAACTGAAGGAAAAACTTAAATTTTGGTACTCTGCAGTTTCAGTGAAGTTAGTTAATGATCAAATAGTGGAAGAAGGTGCAACACAGTCTGGCCTCCTACCTTGGTCTAGTTCTCAGAGTATGTTTTACATAAGCCATTTTGCTTAATTCAATGTACTACTGATGCTTTTAATTCTGTTCAGTAGTGCTTGAACAAAACATTGCAAAATTACCTGAAAATTCTGTCTTAAGTTATGAAGAACTAGAATTTTTTAGAAAAAATAATATTAGAATATATAATACAAGATTCAATTACGAATTGCCTGATGCAATGAAAATTTAAAACTTCCTTGATGGTAACACTTTATTTCAAGAAGAAACTGTATAGGTCAGGCAGCATTCAGGCTACATTCCCTTTCATGCAACCCAAAATCGGGTCTCACTTGATCAGAAGGAAATCAGCTGGTGTTCCCCTTAGAAGTGTGTAAGATGGCAGAAACCCATACAATTCACTAGTAGTGACATTTCAGCTTACAAAAGTGCACAATGACTGCATGGTCGGTCCCCACAGGGTCAGTGTACTGGTTTTTCCACCTGTAAAATACCTCCTGATGGGTGGAACGGGAAAATCTTTTTGTGTGACAGCAATAAAATAGACTGACAGTAACCTGAGTTTTTTTAGATCACTCTGTTAACTTTCTGTGCACATGCCTGTAAACAGTAATAGTACACTGATGAAACAGACAATATAAATAAGTGAAAATTAGTAACAAATAAGGACACACACACACACAAAGCCCAAAACCAAGATGAAAAAAAAAAACAACAAAAAAAGATAGTGGAAATAAAAGAAACATTTCAGGGAAGTTCCCCTACTTGCCACATGCCGCTCACCATCACATTTGAGCCCTCTATTTTGTCTTCCTTACTGTAACAAGTACAAAAAGCTCAGCATTCTAATGAAGAATCTTACCTGGTCATAGAAAAATTTTTGTGAAAAATAGCACCAGCCATTCAAAAGCATGGCTTCTCATCAAGAACATTTAGAAACAAAGAACCTGAATAACAGAGCAGGAGAAGATTGGATTGATGTAGTTAAGAAAGTATTAAGCTGAGATGACTGAAGTGCACATACCTAGCATAGGGGAAGAATGGTGAATAAGGCACCTAAAATATGTATCATCAAAAAGACCTGAAAAAAACCAACTTTATAATGCTTGATGAACTCTGCTCCAGATGGAACCAGTGATGATGATAAAGTAAGAAAGCATTGAGGTGTGGTATTTATGGCCAGACTGGAAGAAAAACATTACCTGCCAGGGGCAATGTCCACGACGACACAAAGTTCCTCCACAAAGTTCCTCCCATTATCCTGGAGCCATTGTGCTCTAAGGTAGAGCTGACATTTACCTGGACGAACTGAGGTGTGGCTGAAACATTTCCCCAGTCACTGCTCTGATTAAGCCCATCATGCATGGTCTGAATGGCCCCTGTTTTGCTCTGGCCAGCGCTCTCCCCTGTTTGGTTTTGCCCAGCAGCATTTTCCACCCTTTCTTTCTGCCGAGCAGCAAGCACCATGGTCTCGTTCTGCCTTGCAGGGCCAGGGGTTGGCTCAGTCCTCGGAGCCGGGCCTCTCCAGGGCTTGCCAGTCCTGACAGTCCCCTCCACTGCCTCGTCCTGCGCAGGGACAGCCGCCTCTTGCCCAGCAGCACCATCCCCCAGTGGCTTCTGGGTCATGGAGTCCACCAGGGTCTTGTTCCAGCTGGAAGCATCTCCTGCCACCTCAGTTTGTCCAGTGTCACCCTCCATGTGCATGCTCTGCCCCAAGGCATCCTTTAAGGGCCCATTTTCCCCAACAGCACTTTGTTCTAGCTCCATTTGCCTAACTGCACCCTCCATACTCTCATTCCACTTGGCTACATCATCATCCCTGTGCTTACGCAGTCCCCTCGGTAGCCTTTTCTGCCCCAGCTGCTGTTCCTCCAGAGCCTGCCTGGCTTTAATCAGGCCACATGGAAATGGTGCTGGAGGGAGGAAAGACAGCAAGAAAGATTTGAGTTTAGGGTGTGTGGTGTCATGTCGGACTTTTAACACAAAAGTAGAACTTTTCCTGTCTAAATGTCAAACTCGCTTTCACCACCCACCCCCGCCATCATCTGACCAAGGTGTCTAGAGCTAATTACCGAGAGAAAGAGCACACAGCTGTTCCTTTTCTGAACCACAGGTGTCAGCCACGGCTGGCTACTTCGGGAGCAGTCTGCCAAGGGCTCCCTTCAGGACAGAATCCAAACCCAGCTCTCCCCTTGCAACAGGACACCTTAACACAAAGCTTTGAAGATGCTTGTCATGTCCCCTTGCTTCGTAACACTGCGGTTTAGCTTCATAACTCAGTTTATCCAAGCCTGTGCTGCTGTTAGGACGAACAGGCCCACCCCAGACTGTACTCCTGCTCCTTTACCCAGTATGGGGACACTGGATTACAGACACCTGACTGAGAAGAGCCTTAAAATTTAAAATAAACACAACATTATAAATAAGACAGATCTTTTCCACACACTAAATGCAAGCTGCAGTAGCACCAGCATTTGTAGCTCTTCTGCAACTAGTGAAGAGGAAAAGACAGTGCCTGCAAATCTGCTCTTTACCCAAACTAACTCCGAGCTGACCCTGCTTTACCTGCTTGCACACATCTCTTCCCGTCCTCATGCAGGGTGTAATCCTTTGCACAGGAACACACCACGTGAAAGGCGCTGCTGCCGTCCCTGCAGTACTGCCAGCACCCACCGTTCTTATACCAGCATTCAAACTTCTCTGCAATGGAAACACACAGGCATTCACTTGGCTACTGCTACGCACGGACCCCTGAGCAGCATCTAGCACTATTATTATACAAAAGAAAGCAGGAAAAAAAATCTGCTGAAATCTTGCAGGGAAACAGAAGGAACTACCTCTTACAGTTCCAGAAAACCATGCTGAGTTGTAGCAAACCAAACATGTTGCTTTATGTCTATTGTTCTTTGCCCGTTTCTACTATTTTCTTACTTGCCAGCTTTGTCTTGAGGCCACAGCTGGGCTCTAGGCCTGTCTGCCTGCAGAGCAGGAGCAAGAAAATGCCTGGAAGAGCAAACACTTCTAAATGCATCCATTTGTGATCCGTCTGCACATCTTCTCTTTTATATCATGACAGATTTAAAGTACTAGGTGTTTTGGTGGGGGCCAAGTCTACAAGAAATTGACTGAGTTTTTTATACATTGTCACATTAAAAAAAAAATCATGTTTAATTGCTTCACTGTAAAAAGAAAAGGTCAATAAAAGCATGTGGGGGAAAAAAATTATGATTCATAGTTTCCACGTCAGTTTGGCTTTTGCTGTAATTTCATGCCTCAGTCATTTTGCAAACCAGATACTGTATTTCAGAGGACCAAAAATCTGGTAAGAGGCAGCTTTTCTACTTCATTTTTCATCATTTGTATATTACAACAGAAATACAATATTTTTTTGGTTTACACTAAGCTTTGGCTAATTTGATGCATTTACTCAATAAAATTAAAAAGAGAACAGGGCCTCACCATGAACGATCTCCAGTGCAGGTGTCTATGGCAGGAGTTACTAGACTTGTTATCCCTCTGCTTTCTTGGGGGAAGGTGGGAGAAGGCCACGTGCCTTCCTCAGGGCTTGCAACAGATGAGTGCAAGAGCCCAGAACTGCAGCTGCTGTATGACAGGAGGTGGTGCTACCCTCCTCTTCCCCACAGCAGAGCTAGAAGTACCTACAGCCCCTGTCACAACGTGATTCCCCTCCTAGGGTGGCGGTGCCCCAACATGTCATATAAGAAAACACTGTTCTAATGTATGAAACTTAAACAACCAACCAGTTCTGTATCAGGCAGATAAAGTCGCCACTGATAACCTCAGTGAGAAGCCTGTGCAAAGGTTCAGCTCAAGTATCCAAGGACCAAATTTCCAGCCTTAATCCTTCCTTCACAATGAATTTCAATGTGTCTGTTCCTGGACTCACCTTTTTCACAGTTGTCTCCTCCAAATTTTGGGGGGCAGATGCAAAAGTAATTGTAGTGTCTTATTCTGCAGACTCCACCATTGTTACAGGGATTTGTACTACATGGATTTAAACCTAAGAAGAAGAAACAAGCTTAGTGTAATTCCAGGAATTAAGAGAAGCCTGGCTTTAAATTGCCAGATAATTCTTTGTGCTCAGAAGGGACACAAAAAATAGATTTTAATTTTTTTTTAAATTCTTTTTTTACCTACCTTTGTAATTGAACCAAAACTCCGTCTGCAAGAAGAAATCACAAATGAAGAAAACAGGCAATAAGTGGTCATAATGGTTACTGAAGAAATAATTTAGAAAACTGGGTATTTTAGGCTGCCTGTAAATTAACATTTTGAGTAGAACCATAAAATACATTCTCAGAGCAGATCTGCTGATCATCACCACACAGCTCACTTTCATTTGCATCATGGGCCAGCCACAGAGTGCATAAACTGGGTTGTATTGGAATGAAAATTAAACAGAAAGCTTACATCCATAAACGCTGCAGCCAGTGAAAGGACTGTGGCACCAGCCTAGGATTTTCAAGTGACACCCCCCTCCCCACAAAACCTGTCAATGCAAGGTCCCCAGCACCAACTGCTTCACTCTGAAGAGCCATTTCTACTGTACTGCATTACCTGCTAAGGAAGACATCACCTAAGCAACTTGGGCTAGACACAAGAGAAATTAGGCACCTCTATTTAAAACTGCAGTTCAAACTCCTGCTTCAGCAGAAGGTCAGTGGCTGAACACCTGCAGCCCTGCTTCCCAGCTGGATGCTATTAGGCCTTGGGAATGAGGCACTTCTCCTCTGTATTTGGAGGGGTCTGATCAAGCAAGTGGCCTCTGAAAATGTCGGAATCACGTTCCTGGATTGAGGCTTTCACAGAAATAGGTTTTGGATACTTGTAGGGAGTTGTGTTTAATGTTTACACAACAAACTGAGCACTCCCTTAGAAAGTGAGATCTCACAGGTGCCTTGAGTGACCCATTCTGGCTACCAAGCTGCAGAATCCATATGCACACAGCTGCCAGAGCCATGCCAGGTGGCTCAGGAAGGATTACTTACGGCTTGCTGTTAACTTTCCTCTCTTTTTCCTAAAATAAAGTTTCTCACCGTTTTCTCCTGTGAATGGAAGATCTCCTTAGCTTCCTCAAATGAACACTTTTCCTCATTGCATTCTCTCTCCAAGTTCCCTGGACGAATATCTTCTAGGAAATAGTTAGCACGTTTATGGACTTTCAGCACCTCATGTGCTTCATCTTTTCTCATAAACACTAGAAAAACAAAATTGAACAGTTGATACTGCAAGACAACAAACTGGCATCATTACAGTCACAGTCATGCATGCTTTCAGTTGAGTAAACAATACAAAGAAGGGGAGCGGGAATCTATGTAAACAGCCCAAAGGAAAATAAAATTAGTCTGTGTTCCAACAAAAGACACTAGTAGTTTAAGCTTTCTTTTAGTGGATCAGAAAACTCACTACTGAGACTTGCAGATTAGTGCAGAAATAATTTTTTATTCCACAAGACTCTTAAGTATTGCAGCTTCTTCTTTGGAAGCTGGTTATATTTTTCTGCCTCACCATCCTGATTCACAATTATTAGTTGCCTGGCTGTGTGTGCACGTGGATAAAGGTGAAAGGAGAAGTTCAGTTCGTATTTGGTGTCAGCTTTGTTGGATACTCGGTAATGGAGACCCAGTGCTTTCCAGGTAGCTACTGTGGCCACAATAGGACAGACATCGCTCCTTCATTAAAAGAAATATATAAAGTTTCAGTTTTGTACTAATATTTAGTTCATCTCCACTTCACTAAGCTATCTGCCTTCCTCCTGAAATGTCTTAAGAGCTATTACTGCCAATAAATTAAGGGAGGACTGGCCAGAAGAGGGACTATGGCAGTAAGGTCCTCCCCACATACCCCCTGCTGCTCCATAGCAAGTCTTTGCTATGGCACCTCTAGCTGAAGGACAGTGCTCCTGGGATTTTCCAGCCAGGATGCTCTGAAGGAAAACAAAGGATCACTCAGTCCTTGTGGATGTACTTATACCACATGCCATCACTACTGAGAGAAGATGGAGGTTTTTGTTTAATCTCCAGAAGTGTGGCCCTATATCCAAAACCCATCCATCTGACTGAAAAACTGCTGCTAAGAAGTGTTTTAAGAAGAAAGCTCGCTTTGTAATCCTGACAAAGCCTACTAAAATTCATACAGCAGTTCACTTAACAGTACTCTGTTTTCCAAGTCATGGTTTAGTGTCCTAGACAAGTCAAAATCCTTTGACAAAGAACCCAGTTTTGGAGATGGACCATAAAGACACGTTTCTTTGCAGTTGCAGGATCAGTATCTATAGCAATGACCGAAGTTCTAGAATAATATTAAATTGCTTCATTTCTAGGCAATTAGAAACAGCCCACAAAAACTCTTAGCTTAGAAAAGCTTTGGACAGATCCTGCTGTCTGGTAATAGGGAAAATGTCTTTCACTTATATCAGTAAAATTGCCCTTCGCCGTCTCTTGAGTTCTGGGGTCACCTTTAAAGGATTTGCCTATTGTAAGCTGGCAACCCCCGCAGAGGGGGTTGTATGCCTGTTGTAAAGCCTTCTGGTCTGCAGAGACCACTTCTACTTCTGCTCTTCCTCCTCTGCAAGGACAGCCATAATGATAAGTGAGATCCTGTTAACACTCACACCTGTTCTAAACCTCTCTGAAGTCATTTCCAAACCTTGTGTAGCTGCTGTAGTAAGATCACGGTAAGGTCCGAGAACACATGTTGAAAGTGCTTAATTTTATAGCTTCCCAAATTGGAAAAACTTTGTCATGCAAAAATAATTCAGATTTTGGGTTCAACGTCACAAGGAGAATACTTTTCAACAGGATAGTGGTCTAAGCAGGAAGTTAAGAAAGGCTGATTTCTCTTGGAAATATATACATGAATATTCATTTTTTCTTGTGCATTTCAGGAAGTGCTTCTTCAACCCACAGGACTTTGTGTTCAAAAAAGGAACATAGTTTCAGTTTAAATGCCAAGACTGCCACAGTAAGACAATTAAGTTTCAAAAGTAATTCAGAAGTACCTACTTGAATATGAAAACGGACAGCTGCTGTTGATGGAGCACATCAGTAGGAGAAACATCACAAGCGAGGAACTGCTCTCCATTCTAGTGAGCATTCAGAACACTCTGACTTCCTGCCAATTTCATTCAGAGGAAAAAGGATGAAATTGGTATATTGTCACAAAAACAAGGGTGAATTAGCCTGCAAAAAAGATTAAGAAGTAGAAGCAAGAGGACAAGAGAAGGGACAAAGAAAACAAATGCTACCCCGTTCATTTTGATCTGATGTCCATTGTTCCTCCAAGTCACACCAATGCTGTACACTACAACAGGAATCCCAACGGTTCGCAAGGCAATGTGCAGAGATTGACCTAGCCCAGGATGTGGTGCAGGGTCTGATCCAAAGCCCACCAAAGTAATAAAAAAGCTATGCTGAACACGGGAAGCATGGATCAGGCCTGAAGAGAGAAGCCAGTTCCAGCAACAGCCTTGTTTAAACTGCGAAGGATCCTAGGCTAGGGCTGAGCT
The DNA here is from genome assembly GCF_964188355.1 of Buteo buteo. NCBI lineage: Eukaryota > Metazoa > Chordata > Aves > Accipitriformes > Accipitridae > Buteo > Buteo buteo. The sequence continues at coordinate 30,032,184 of NC_134177.1, forward strand.
GCACACTTCAGCCAGCAGTTTCTAATGATGGCAGCTGCTGTGTAATTACTGATGCTCTTGTCAAGTAAGACCGTATACACAAACCCCAATGAGGAAACATCTACCACGTACCTGGCAGTAAAAGTTACAAGACAGAAGTTTGTACTTCTTCATATCACCTTCCCAGGCTAAATAATTTGACAGCACGTACCTCTTTGCTGCCTGTATCATTTTTCCAATGCAGAATGCATTCACTTTACACAGAACCATGCAATTATACTCACTTATTTATTTTTTTAGGGGAAGACAGGAGAGAGATTTGGATGTACACCAGGAACAGCCATGAGGTCAAGAGGTTGATCATTAACCAGTCACAAATATTGACAGAGGAGACACAACCTTCTGGATTCTATGAAACACATTTGAAATCCAAAATCAGAAGAAAATTGTGTGTGTGTTTCTACACATATAGATGGGTGCATTTAAAATAAAAATCCTTAAAAACATCCTCCAACAATAAAAAAAACTTCTTTGCAACAAATTTCTTCAGGAAAATCTGGAATTTTTAAGAGAAGATTTCTGACACTCCATCATCTTTCAGTAGGTAAGACCAACTGATCTGGAAGATACACAAGCTGCTCTGTAAACCTCTGTTGAAATATGCAGAGCTGTGAGTGTGTAGGAGGATTCATAGCAGTCACTTGCAGGAAGGCAGATATTGCCCTGTAATAGTCACAGCTGCTCACTGACATTACGATTTCTGCCTTTAATTAGACCCATGTTTTACTGGCTTTGAACACAATAATGTTCTTCCTTGTAATTCAATGACTAGCAACGTCAGCCTTCTTAGAAGCAGGTATTCTTGGTGCAGGCCCTGGCTGGAAGACTGCTGTTCAAAGCATTATTCTTTAACATCTGTTGATCCTTAAATCCAGTGCCCAATAAAAAAGGGGAGGGGAAAAAAGAGAAAAAGAGAGACTGAGACAGCGACCCAGAGAGATGGCTGACTGTACTCTTCAGTTTCAACTTACCTCCAACATGAAGCACTTAGCCTGACTGTTACTTCTTTAATGCATGAATCAACTTCAGCACTTCCTTAATAAGCACATAAGCAGCTTGTAAGTCAACAAGACTAAGTCCACAAGTTTAAGAGGTATTAAACCTTTTTGCTGACACCATATTAAATTTTTTACAAATCCTAATACAATTTAGTTGTACCTGAGTTGTTTTCATTTAAGAGTCTCATCACAAGAGCAGAGTGAAGTTCTTCACTGATCCAAATATGCGTCCAAATCCTGACTGAGATGTTGGAAACATGTATCACTACAGCAGAGTTAGTGTCACTTCTTTTTTTACAAGATTAATTTAGCAGGCTGAAGTGCTAAGATTAAAAACAAGTATAAATTGTGATACTAAGCTTCATTTTGACTATTGCTACTTCCTATGAACTTATTGGTGCTATGTATCTTTCTTTTACTTACTGATATACACACAGACATATAGATACAGATGCAAACACACAGACACGCATATATTTATCAGCAAGTATTAGTAATGCTAATATAGCCTGCAGCTGATTGCATTCACTAGAATAGGAATGAACAAAAGTGTTTGTTTAGCTTGCTAATTTGAAGAGCTTTATGGACCTGAGGATAAATAGAGCATGTGAAAGCCTGGAATTAAAGCTTTTTTTTTTTAAATAACACCAGAATTCCCACTGACTTTTAAGGAAGTCTGTGGGGGGTAAAATCAGGCATTGAGTATGCAAAGAAGATACGGAGAAATTCTAGTGACCTGCTGAATCAACTTAATCTATGAGCACTAGAGCAAAATGTGAATGAGTGGAGGCAGTGATGATGATATTAAATTTCATTGCATTGAGAGAAAAGTTATACAAATACAGAGCAAACCAAAACAGTTACTGTGGATAATATGTTACAGTAAAGCTGAAATGACAGAAGTGTATCAGTACGGTGACTGGCAAAACACTTTTCTCTGTCCCCTCCTCCCCCCCACCCCAACCAACTCAGTCACTTTACACTTCAAAGATGGAATTGTCTGACCATGGACTATCTTATTTTCTACAATGCTGTACAGCATCTCAGTATAACAGGGTATTATTTCTTGCCTGTATGGCCTAAGTATGACCATGCTACAAATAAACAACATGGCCTGGAAATTAAGCAATGTAAACAATGTAAAAAAAAAAAAAAGTAAAAAAAATAGGCACCAAGGAAAACAGTACACAAGGTTTTAACATATACTCAATATTTAATACTGAAGGTCTGACAGTACATTACACTGCATACTGTCACCAGCACATAGCCACAATATTGCAGACTCTCAGTATCAGAATCAACCCTTCCAAGAAGCTGACATCTCATCTATGTGGTGCTGGATCCACTCAAGATACTGACTAACTTTAGTGTAGACTCCAAATTTCTCCCTTCTTCCACAGCCTTCACCCCAGCTCACCAGTCCTACCAAAAACCAAGTATCCTTATATTTAGTGATCATAGGGCCTCCACTGTCCCCAGCGCAGGAATCTTTTTTGTCTCCTAAGCTCCCAGCACACAGCATATTGTCAGAGATAGCAAATCTCATTGCCTGGGCACACTCATTCCGGGGAACCATGGGGATTTGAATATAACTGAGGAAAGTAGAGTAATTGTGGTTAGCATCACTTGTGCTGCCCCAGCCAGTTACCACCATCTGCTTCCCACTTCTTGTCAGCTCCTGTTCTGCCAGGTCGCGGGTGGGAAGACAGATAGGGAGCGCGTATTTGTTATACATCACGGGCTCAGCCAAGTGCAGCATGGCTATGTCGTTATCGGAGGTCTCCTTGGTGTAATTTTCGTGGCTCACACATTTATCAACCCAAATGGTTTGCTCATCTGCCTCAGTACGGAGACGGTGGAATTTACCTGGAAGAGCAAACAAGAAGATGACAGATGCTACCAAATCTTCCTTCACCTTGAATGCCAAGGCATCTGGATTACACTGCTCTTTAGAATTGTGCTTCATGTTTTTACTTCCCTTATGATATAGACATTTGTTCATTTTATGTTATAGGTTTAACAGTGTTCTTACTAGATGGAAAAATCTGTAAACTTTCCATATTTACGTAAATCATGAATACATACAGTACTAAATGAATTAGTACCCTAGAAGTATGGTCATCGGCTGAGAAGCTGAAATGCCTATGTATTGCCCTGTTGTGTTGGTATTACAATACACTTGTGCAACTTGAGAGATCTTCAGGAGCAAAACAATCTTCTTGGAGTCAGCACTGAAAGCTGGGAGAGCAAGCATACAGCAAAGCAAGACATTTACAACAGTACATGAGCTTTACGCTGTATAACCAGTGCCTGAATGACTGAACTTCAGTATTTATAAGACAAAGACGACTGACTGGTAAGGCTATTCCCTTCTGAAATCTTACATCTCTATTTTAAGGAATTTTTGACTACTTAAGACTTCTCAGTTGTTATTTCTGCTACGTGATCACGGCCACTTTGTGGGCCAAGCAGTTATGGAACAGGAAGCAGGAAACTAAGTTGAAAAGGGCCAGAAAGGCAAGAACAAGTCACTTGTGATACACTGGAGAAGACAGAAACAGATTGCTCTGATAGGATGTGAAGAGATAGCCCCAAGAATAATTATCAGTGGCTGGCACATTTCTGAACTGTGCTGTTGGTTAATTTAAGCTTCATATCAAGGCCTACTTCAGTATGTACTTGATAAAAACACTTCTTTGGGGAACTGTCCATTATGCACATTCAAGCTGCAGGCAGGCACACATCCAAGCACATGAGATGGCAGGACATCCAGGCTGACACCTCATCTCTCCTCATGCTGCATGTGTGTGACAGAAGTGTCCTTTCCTTCTCAGTCTCTATAAGCGAGTTGGAAGTTGCTCTTCATTACCACCTTTTCAAATGTGTGCTTCACAATACTGTCCTTCAAATTTGTTCCCCGACCCCTCCGTTAACTTTTGCCTTCTTTCAGTCTTATTTGAATCTCTCCAGATACAAACTCTAAAGCCAAGTTGCTCTGACTTTGCATGACCAAGGTCTTCTGAAGTCAATTGCTTTGGTGTAAGCTCCCCTGTTCTTGAGCCTGTCAATGAGGTATTGCAGCTCTTTGGGGTTTTTTTGTTGTTTTTTTTTTCTGTAAAGGGTCAGTGTCTCCAAGCATAGGGACTTTATGATCCACAGTAGTTCCAGAAATAGAAGACCCCCAAAGACCCCTTAAGTCCAGCTTTGGATCTGGGACTTCCAGACCAATTACTTCTCAGTCTCTCCTCTTCCTCCTCTGCAGACAGCCAATGGATGTTTCATACATGGACACAGCAGACAGCAGATGGCTCAAACTGCTCTGGGGGGGACACCTGTATTAAATAGTACCAGAGCCTGAAGGACTTGCTATTATCAAGCCAACACTCACAAATCTGTTTTTTTCTGCTATTACAACCTCTCTTCTTTGTGGCAACAGTGTCCGTAGCACCCCTGGAGCACATTTCCCTGTTACCCACTCTGCAGCCACTGTGGCTGGGGGCTGACTGGCAGGTAAGGAGCAGGGGTTTATTCCTGTCTTCACAGGTACAAACCTCTGCTTTAGGCCTCAGAAGTAACTCCGGACTTGAACGCTGTCAGATCATCTCCTCTGAGAAAGGCAGTTTAGTTGTGTAGGAGTATACCTTCTGCTCTGTAAACAAGCATGGCCATGAACTGTCTCTATTCTAAGAAACCTATGAACAAGCAGGTGACAGCTTTCACACTGGTGCTACTGTAGCAACAGCTCCCCCTGCTCCAGCCCAGTAGAAGACCCTTTTGACTTCTGGTAGTGAATACTTCCTTTCTCAGTTGAGTTATCCACCCCAAGAGTTTCAAATTCCAGAAGTCCTATCCACACCTGGATGTACCGAACCTAGAGGCTGTGTGAAATGCATCTAGTTCCTTCTACACAATAAGTAGCATCATAATCTCGTTGCTGGCAGAAAAATATTAACTGTGAAGTTCTACATAAACCTGTTCTCTGAAGGGAGAGACGGTATTTTGAATTGAATCATTACATTCACCTACTTGCTCTGTTTTCTTAGAGCTCTGAACACACTTCTGGATGCTCTTAAACTGGAGATGTAGGAACAAGAGCCACAAGTAGGAAAATTGGGTTGTTCAAATCGATCTTCCAAAACTTCAGCTACTCTGAGATCTAACTTTTCACTTCAGACACTAAAAAGCCATGTGAGTCCTGCTACAGGACTACTCCCCAAGCTCTTAAATGCAAACCCAGATGCGAGCTTCCCTTCCAGTTTTGCTCTTAGGTATGGCAAGCAGAGAGCTACAGTGGGACGAGTCCAGAACAGTGTTGGGTACCCCAGCCTGACAGAGGCAGGTCAAGTAGCACCTCTGCAGTCTCAGTACAAACACCTTCATCACTATCATGGAGCTCACACCTGCCCCCACAGACACAGCAATGTCTCCATTCAAAACTCTGTTCCATGTATCTCACTACATGTCTCTAGCGTTTAGGGTTCTTCTGATGAGAACTGCTTTTCTGGTGGCAGTAAAATGCCTAAAAGATACATGTAAAAGGACAACCATGTGATGATGTTAGGCTGGGTCTTAAAAAGATTCCCTTCTGCTTGACCTGGAATATCATTTAGAGAAGAATCTCTTCTCTCTTGGTGAAGTGTCAGTCTGTAGTCATCTCAGTCCTGCACCCCCTGCCCCCCTCCCCCCACCCCCAGTAAAGGACCCTTCTGTGGTTTCCATCTCACCACAGCAATACTGCTCAATGCATCACAGCTCTCAGTCCATGACCACACACTTGCTTCTTCCTCTATTAATAAGAAAGGTCTTTTGGGTAGCTAGGAGAGTGAGAGAAATTTGAGTCCCTATTGCTGATCATCCTCACATTATAAATTACTCTGTATACTCACCCCAAATCTATGTGAGATGTCTCTTGAGTTTCATTTAAGTCAAAAAAAAAAAAAGAAAACAAAAATCTTCTCAAATCAGGGTTCGCAAGTGCTGACTCTTTTCTTCACCCACTGGAAATCACTTTTTATTTGGACAGCACAAGACTCGCTTGACAGATCCCACCCCTTCTTTCTTTGCTGCAGAGAGATCTCTAGGCATGGCTGTCCCATCTGAAAGCTTGTCAGACTGCACAGATCTCTACCAAGACCTGCAGTATGAGGCCAGGATGAAGTAATTTAAGTGCAGCTTCAATACTTCCCCTAGTTACCATTTTCCCACTGACCTAATCCCTTGAAGTTACACTCAAAGCTACATCTAGCACTGCAGAGCATTCAAGACACCCCACCTGATGGTTGCTTTCCCCCTGAAATGTTCCAAGATCCTTTACCAAGCAAACTGCACAGGTTTCTTCTTCTTGGGCCTCACTAAAACTAAATATACATACTGGCAATCACTTAAAAGGGAAGAAAATTACTTACTAGTAACTGGAAGTGCTTGGAGATGTGTAGTCTGTATGCATATTCCCAAACCACCACACACACTTCTACTTTGATGTCCCTCTGTGGAAAAGGTGGATATTCTGGCACTAAGGACCCAAGGCTGTATTGCATGCTTTTCCACTCATTCTTTATGTTGAACAATGGAGGATGTACATAAACACATCCATCCATACGTGCCTTATTGTCTCTGTTCTCAAACATCTGCACATCCACAGTATATATGGAACACACGTACAGACAATATATTTCAAGGCTACGTATACAGACAACGTATTTGCAAGACTCTCCACAATTACTGGGAACAACCTATCTTTTCACTAATGGTGAAAAAAAGCAGTTGAGTTGTTATGCCTCTGTCACCAATGGTAGATAGAAAACACTAACAAAAAAAAGTCAACTTAAGTGTGAATGGATCACTAATTATTTTTGTCTGTTAATTCAGGAGCAGTACTGTACTTGACACAGATTTTCTCAGGCTTAAGAGCAGCAGTGCCAGTAAAGGCAGTGTCGCCATTCTGTAGCACCTCTCCTTTACTGAAACTCTCTTAAGTAAAGGTGTTCAAACGTATGAAAAGGCAGGAAGAGGCACTGTGACATTCTCCTCCTGGGATCAAGACTGTTTTTTTCAGTATTGGGATGACCTTGAATATTTTCATTATCAGAAAAATACAAGCAGAAGAGAACAAGTCTTTCGACTTTATAGACAAGCAGCAGTGCTCAGGAGACAGCTCACTTCCATAGTAATGTGGATAGTGGCTCAGATGAAATCAGATTTTTACTAAACTTTTTTGGTTTGTGCTAAGGTGCGTATTAAATACTTCCTAGACAACCTACTCCTACAACCAAGAAGGACTTTTGTCTTCTTAACTTGCTCGGCTTTCTCCTGAGATGATAAACCTTGGGAATGAAAGAATTGTATTTAAAAAAACAGGGACAGGCTTTTTTTCCATACCAAGTCTTACTTTGAGCCCCTCTTCTGCCTCAGTGCAGTGTGCTGCCGTTAGGACCCAAGATGGATGGATGAGAACACCCCCACACAGAAATTTCCCTTTGCTATTTTGCAGCATAATCTGAAACAAAAAAAGAGAGGTCTGACGCTGCATGGAGCACAGCTCACAAAATATTGTACACAGTCGTCTTTGTGGTTGCAAAATGCCCAGACGCATCAAGCACCAAAGCACGTCACATTCATTGAAGCCAAAGCTCTACAGTGGGACAAAAGCACTATGAATGGAACACTTACAAAAAGTTTTGAATATTCTTCCTGAATGAGGGCTGGCTTCATCCAAATCACAATACTGGTCACTGAAAAGCAGCACTTTGGTACTTCAAAGCTTTGAAACACAGAGCTCAAATGAGGGCATTATTCTTGTGTGCACAGCACACCAGAGACAGTGTATCATCTCAGGCTCCAACTCTCATGCTATGGTGTAAAAGGGCCTTTAATGTCAAATAGAACCAGGCCCTGATTATATGCATTCACTGGTTTCATGATAAGCTCTGTGAAGTCTCCCCTTTCTCTGTGATGTCCCGACCTGCTCTGTAAAGCTATGGCATATTTTGGTGATTAAATCTGCTAACTTGAATTTATGACAGATGAGGCTTATAAGAACAGATCCATGCAGAAAGGGGGAGAAGATTACCTCATACTCGCACCATAAGGCTGTTACAGTAGCTGGAGCATGCATTGCATTGCACAGCACGAGCTGCAGTGATTAAGTGGCCTTCCCCAGGATGGAGCAAGAGTAGGTAAGTGTCATCACTATCCTTTCTCTTGACATTGTTGGCAAGGTAAGGTAAAAAACTTGGCAACAGTGACAAGGTCAAGAGTCCTAACAGGTAGTAAACTATTTTTTCCTGTTACTCCAACTTTTGGATTGCTTTTGAAAAAGCTAAGCTAAAGGAATCTTAGCTTCATGTAACACCACCACTAGTAACGTAGGTGCCTTTCTGGAGCAGCAAGGCAGGTAGAGCTGTTTGGGAAGAGCCTAAACTATTATTTCTCCTTACCTGCCAAGGGCTGCCTCCCCTTCTTCCTATTTTTCCCTCAATGAGCCGAATATTGAATCCCGCTTTGGCTTCAATGTAGTCCATTTTCACTCTTCCACAGGGGAACTCCACTACAGGAGATGCAAAGAAGTTAACTAGCGAAGATCAGATCACCCAATACAAAACCTCTTTCTAAAGCACTCCCTCCATCTCTCTAACCAAGGCAATACTATTCAGTGGCTTCATGGAAGTCCCTCAGTGCTTTGCAGAGGAGGCAGTTTCCTGATTCCCCTGTATGTCTCCATGATGCAAACACGGGTTAAAGGCCATAAAGTGGGTATGAAGTTGGGAAATGCAGGCAGAGAGTTTCTCTGCATGGAATAGATGTTTTGAAAACTAGTACAAAGTGCACTGCAGACAATTCTCCCATAACACCCTCTTACTTCATGTTTGAATAATAGCCTGTCAAATCTCAACTACAAACATCCTCCTCTTACCTCCAGGCTCGCACATGGTATGGTCGTTCATCAACTGATACCCAGACGCACAGCTGCAAGAGCGGCACTGGTTGGCAGGGTCATCCCTACAGAAATGTTCGCATCCTCCATTATTGACAGTACAGTTGGTGTATTTGACCTCTGTGGAAAAAATGAACAGCAAGAGAGACATAAGAAGTTGGAAAGCCAGAGTCACAGGAAGGTAAAGTGGTAAAATGACATTGTCATTCAAGTGAGCAACAGCTGACAATAGATTTGGGATGACAGTTGTGGGCTTTAATGGCACTTGAGCCCTGAGACAGCAAACAGATCTTGGTCCAGAATAAGACAGTGGGGAGATGGAGAAAAACAGAGATTACTGTCAGGGCAGGTAGACTGGAAAACAGAAAATTCAGTCACTGAGTGCAAGTCAGACAGTGCACAGTGTTGATGATACATGACATACATGCTCATCCCTAAATATGCTATCCAGCTTTTGTCCAAGGAAGAAATTGTCACAGTAATGACAATCAAATATTTGCAGTGGATTTTTTTTTTTCACCCTGTATTGTAAAAAACCACCACCATCATCCCTGTACTGACAGTTCTGAAGTAACTGAAAACTCTGCTCTACAGAATTATTTCCAGTACTTTTTGTAAAATTTAGTTATCTCAGTTCTCCAAACCTCTCCCATGGCAAGACAAACTTCATTTTGCTTTAGATAAGCGCAGATAATCCTTTTACCACATCATGAAGCAAAAGAGAAATCACATTAGTAAAGAAAGCAAGTATACTGTGCAATGTCAAAAGTGTTGATCCCTATTACACAGAGATCCCTGTCACCAATAATGTTATTTTATAGTGGATTAAAGGCAACATTACCATAATTGCACAAAACCCCCTCCCAGCCTTTGTTACATATGCAGGAAAATTTTCCAATATTGTCCTTGCAGATCCCATTGGAACAAGGCTGTGGGTCACACTGATCTCCATCTGAAACGGAGGCAGGAAAACTCAGTTCCTGAATCAAGATCACAGATCAAACATTAACACGAACAGACCCTCCCCAGATTCCCAAGCATCATCCATGGTTTCTGCCACCAAATGGTGATACCTCCATGGTGCTGGCCCAGAGACAAGGCTAGTTGTTTGGGTTCTGAACCACAGCTGTAGAGTGAGTGGAGTGGGCAGAAGGGGAAGAAAGAGCAAAACCTGAGGCAGACAGGGCAGAGGCAGGTTATTGTGGAAGTGAAGAGCAGGGGTGGGGCTCCTCTTTGGACAATGTCAGGCAGGGTTAGAGCATCAGAAAGCACTTTTGACCAGTGCCTTAGCTCTGGAAAGATGACTGAGGACAGACAGAGATATACCTCAAGTTTTTTTAGGAAGGCTGCTTGTATGTTAGAACAGGAAAACATTGTTTGCACAGCCCATATAAGAGAGAATGAGAATTTTAATCAGTATGTGATACATGGCAGCAGGAAGGCCAAGTATCAATTACTCTTGAGGAAACACAGACAAGTGATTAGGGAGGTCTTTCGCTTACCTATATACTTGCTCCAAAAATTTAGCTGTGGAGAAACAAAACTTACGTTAAGACTAGAAGCAGATTTTTAACAAGTGAGGGATTTAAAGTGTATCATGGTCTTGGCCAATACAGCACTGCACCCCAGTCAATAGCGTCAGTCTCATTCTTCCTGACAGCATAGTGACTGGCACTACAAACCAACAAAACTGGTCAACCCGGACGTTCATGTATCGCCTATACTCAGCACATATTACCCTGCCCTGCTCGCAGACTCACCAGCACCACAACTTCTCAATATCCCCACAGCTTCTCTGTTTTCTTGTCACTTACTGCCAGGTAAGTCACCAGTGTTGTTGAGTGCACAATTCATTTGTGCCCAGTTAGACAAAATGTGGGCATTGTGAAGAAAGACTCCACTCCACTCTGGCATCTGAGCGACAGCAAGGACTGATTCATCCTACATGGCAAGTCTACTGTGCTTAACACAGTAAGAAAAAGTCCAAGCCAACACAATGATCAGGTGTGGAAAGGGGCAGGAATCAGTGATGTTGACAATAAAGGTAGTGCCCAATTGAAAATATGAGGGTTGGAAAAGGAGAGAGAACCTAGTGATAAGAGAAATGTTTGTCAGGCACAGGTGGGAGACTGGGGAGATACAGCAAAAGGCAGCTGGCACTGGCGAATGGACAACAGAGAGCAAAGGACTGGAAGGACCGCAAAAAACTCAGTGGCAGCAAGAAGAGCCAATGGGGTCAAGCAGGGATTGAGACTACCTGGTTGGGACCAAAACCTCACAATTAGGTCAGGTGGGACATGCATGAGCAGCCAAGTTTTGTGGTCCATACAGGTGGTAACTTGACAATTGCTGTAACACAATCACATTCAAAACCATGCCTACACCTTTGGAGTCAGGACTGATGCGTGTTCAGTGCTGACAGCAAGATCTCCTATGCCCTGGATTGCAAAACTTTAAGAAAACAAACAATTGATTATTTAAGTCCCACATTCATCCTTAAAAAAACCAACTTACTGTTGCTTCCTTGGTTTCAAATATCTCACTGGCCTCCTCAAAGTCACACCGCTCTTCAATGCACTCGCGTTCCACAGAGCCCGGTTTGAGCTCCTCCAGAAAAGAGTTTGCCCGCTTCTGGATTTTCAAGACTTGGTTTGCATCTTTATTGCTGTAAAATACTGGAAGCGAAAACGTGAAAGCACAAGCAGGGAAAAGAGCTGGCTGAAAACTGGTAGTGGTCCTTTCCAAAGAACACTTATCAGAGCAACAGCCCCTCTCTAGGACAGCAAGAGAGCCTGCTCTAGAAACCATAAGCTGTCAGTGCTGTGCTGCAGAAGCAAGCTCCAGCCTCTGCTCTGTGGTACTCAGACAGCTTGTCGGGCTCACGAGGGCTGTGACCAGGCAGCCATCATGGCCCAGCACTGTGTGTGCCAAGCTCTGCTAGAGGAATTCAAACCCCCCATAATGGGAACGATTCCAGCCACCTCCAGTGACTGGCAGATGAGCAGTAAACACACTTGCAGCGACTGGAAAAAGGTGAAGGTGATCTCTAAAATGAAAACTTACTTGAGGTACTACAGACTCGTGAAGAGCAGGCAGCCAGCAGCACCCCTATGGTGATGAGCTTCCACATACTGCAGGCAGGAGTCACCTAAAGAAGAGAAGGTAGGTGTGAAGGGGAGTGCACTGCTGAACCGCAGAACAACTCCCCTGCTGCAGACAGTTTCTATTCAGATAGCTCTGCTATCTCCTTCACTTGTTTTTCTCAGAGCAGCTCCCTCGCTGAATGCTGTGCTGTGGCTTTCTCCGATTCCAGCTCCAAAGCGGCTGTTCAATTTGAGGCCCTCCAGACTGGTTTGCTAGTTCCCTTTAACCCATCAGCAGCTCTCCCAGAACACTTCTTGTCTGCCCTGACATCATCCCCTTGTCACCAGACATTTTTTATAAGCTTTATGCTTCATTAAAGCAAGCTGTACTTTGAAATCCCGAAGGATACAATACTTTCGAAGCACTTACTGCTTTATTCAGTGTGAATCAGTGTGATCTATTCTTCTGCCATGAGCTCTGCTGGAACTTAGTTAATCCATAACTTCAGATATTTACTCTTCAGAGTGACATGAAGGGCTTTCTTTTTAGTCATTAAACAAACAGTGCTCAGGGGGAGCCTGGCAATTTACCTGCATGCAGGAGAAACATGGAACAGCTGAGGCACCCACTCATGCCTTTTTCAAATCTGTTTTCTTTTATTTTGATTCTCTGGCAAGTGGAAATGGTTATGTTTAGTTCTTAAGCGTGACCACCCAGTGCTGATGTCTCTTGACCCCAAAAGGGAAACATATTGCTATTTTTAAGAGTCCTCCCCCTTTACTTTCTCATCAAACATTCCACCACAAAACAGCCAAGGCAACTAAGCCCCCTGAGCCATGAGCAGGCAGTGCCTGCCCCATCAGCTGCCTGCTGTGAGAAGGCAGTGCAAGAAGCTTGCCCTGCACCTTTTGGTGTACTGGATTGGCTCTCAGCAGCACAAAATCTTCTGCTGAATTTTGAATATTAAACATTTTAGAGAAAAACCACAATCCTTTTCAGAAGTTTTCTTGCACTGGAGATGGTACAAACCAGTGCATCCCCCTTCTCTGAAAGCAGTTTGTGCAGCAGCACCTCTGTGAGCAGTACAGAACGTGACATCTTCACGCAAATTACCTGTGCAACCACATGTCCTTAGGGGTCCTTCCACTGGGTGTCAGGAAAAGGTGGGCCTCCCCAGGATCTCGGCTCATGTCCAGTGACACTGTTTAGGAGAGCTCCAACTGCTTATAAAACTTTTTTTCTTTTTCCCTTACAAACTTGGCCGTGGACTTTCTTGAAAACAAGCTCTCTTTAAACAAAGGTTTCAAAGTTCACCTATCTGGGACTTGTGCTGAAAAAAAAAAAAAAAAAAAAAAGATTGCAGCATCCAAAATCACAGCTGGGAAAGATGTGTGCAGTGCTAAGCTCTACTGATATATATGCTTTATCCTCAATTCAGCCATTCAACAAGAAAATTTCAACTGAGACTAATGATAACAGATTTTTGCCAAAAATAAAATTTATGAAACACACCTGAAGACAGGAAACATAAAATAGGAAATCTAAAGAGAGAGAAGCAAGTGTAGTACCATATATTTGAAGTATTACTCGTAATATCTGTAGCTGACCTGGCTATCTAGAAATAGCACTTTGCTACTGCATAGGTTACAAGTTTTTTAATACACTTTCATTTCTAAGACTTGGTATAAGTTGGAAATTTAGGACACACACATGAACTGCCAACCTAAAACATCTAAACTAACATGTCAGCCTCCTAAAAAACTTTTTTTTTTTTTTTTAAACCTATACTGATGCTTGGAAAGAATGAATTTAGCTCTTCATCAGCCCTTGTGTTTTGGGGGCTTTATATTCCTGCTTTCCCATTTCTCTTGCTACTGGAGTGCTGAAATATGTATTTCAAAAGCCAGCACTTGATCTCTCAGGTAAGTCAGTCTCATATGACTCCAGGTGCAGGGGACTGAAGAAAAGATGCTCCAGGATACTTCAAGATCTGCCCAGTTTTGCAAGCCAGGGAACCATTTCAATCTAAACAATTACAGAGTTGGGCCCACTACTTACTAGTTCCCCTTCATAAAAAAAATAGTAATATTTCTGAAGAGGACTAGAAGAGGGTGAAGAGGAGTAAACAGAGAAACTTCATAAGAGATTAGCAAGACAGAGGCTCCACATCATTTTAATTAACACTGTGGAGAGTTCTGATTCACACTGTGTTACCAACAGGCATTAATAATCAACAGAAATCACCTCCCTGAAGTAAAAAAACAGTATTTCAGATGTTTCAAATTTCACAGCTCAAAGATATCCCCCCTTACAACCTGAAGGGTAAGAGCACACCAGACTGCACATTGTGTTCTTGTTTCCCTGTGTATAAAAAAGCCAAATGCTTTGGGTTTGCCTTTTACAGGAAAGCTTCTGGAAAACTCTCAAATGTGTTCTCAGCCTGTAGCTTCTTAGCCAGGAGTGCTGAATCACTCCTCTCAAATTTTTCCAAATTGAAATTGTAATTTAAAATGTAAATTTCCATAAATTAAGGAGATTCTAGACAGATGTAAATTTTGATAGAGAGAGGAACTGAGATGGCAAAGCTACAAGGCCTCAAAATCACAGCTCTTCAGCAATCAATCTTGTATTACATCCATCAATTCTTCCTACTTCTTCCATAACAGCTTTTAATTTGCAACAAATCTGAGTAACTCACTGAGCAACTCCTATATGCACACCAGAGCCTCTCCCTGACAGAGCAATACCAAGGTCTCCCTTTCATCCTGGACACTGACTTCTTGCAAGACTTGTAGAAACATAATGTTCTGTGAGCCATCTTTCCCCATGAACCATGTGAAATGAGGCAGTAAGTTCCAAACAGGCATTGAAAGGGGTAAGACAGGCTGATACAGCACCAGACAAACCAGACCACTCCTGCTTCCCTAGGAAACCAAGCTGAAATATTAAGTCTCCTCAGGCTGCTCTTCTTAAAAGAAAAGGTCCTTGGAGGCCAAGGTTTTGCACCGCTCACACACAAGCACAGGAACACATTGCCAGGAACACAGAAACACCTCTCTGTGGAGAGCCTTTTTGTAGGGACGCAGCCCTGAGCATGTCCTCAAGCAGGCTGCTGGGAAGTGCTGCTGTGAATCCAGTTTGCAGCCCAGAGGAATCTGACAACCTGGGCAGGAAGCAAGCTGCTCCTGTGACAGTCCCTCCTAGCCTGTTACTTCCCTGGTTGGTATCTGCTCGAACCTGCCTGAGGCTGCAGCTGTGCACAGCCTTTAACAAAAGCGAGACCTACCGCTTGCTCCAACTCCTCCTGTCGACAGCACAGCCCAAGGACAAGAGGCCTGAAACCGCCTCCGTCCCTGCTCCCCTGAGGAAAAGCCATAGGCCACAACTGACTCATATTTTACCCTGAAGTCAACAGAAGTGGTGTGTCTTTTAGGTCATATGCAAACTCTCCCACCTCTTCCTTTCTTGCGAAGACAAAGACTTACGACCTTCCACGCCACTTGGTAAGCCAGCAAAATACTGGAACTCTTCAGATGGAAGTTGCTAGCAAACTGCCATGTATTTTTTAGCTGTTATTAACACAAAATGTTACCTTGCGCTGTGTCTCAGAGCCTTTTCATTCTGCCCATGTGAGAATTAAACATCTCAAGCTGCTCAAGGCCCAGCTGGTGGGTGCAGTTATTCATTCCAACCAGACACACAGCAGCCAAACAAGGAATTTCCCTTACCACTCTGAAGCTGCTTTACAGATAAGGAATGACAGGGCTTCTTCTAAACCTGTTCATTTCCAGTGCTGCCCATTCAATGGGAGCAGATTTCCTCAACTTCTCAACTCTCCTGACACTTTACGCTGCATTAAAAAAAACCAAACACATAAACCCCCCCAGCCAACAACACTTACGACACGGGAAACAGCAGCAGAACACATTTTAAAAAAACAACTCATTGGTACTTCATGATCTTTACAGGACACCTTGCTCCCTACCCGCTCCACCCTCCCAAGATCCGTTGAGTAGCTATCAGTCAAACCAAGAGGATGGCAGCCCTGATCAGGAGGTCTGATACCCCAGTAATGATACACTGAGTGGGGCAAAGAATTTCTTGCTATTGGCTTCTGCCACATAAATAAAAAAAAAAAGGCCAAAATGAATTACCTGTATCAGAGGAGTCCACACATCTTCTGTCTCTCTGCTGCTGCATTCTTTGCATGTTTTCTGTAATGCTACTTAATGCAGAGCCTGACACTCGGGTCCGGCACGTGTGTGAGCAAAGGCAATGATTTTTCTTTTCTTCTTATTAATAGGACTAGGTAACTAATATTTTAATGATCAATTTTAACATTTTCATCTTGCAACAGTATATAACATTACTTCGGTTTCTTATGTTCCTGTCACATGAACTACTCTCTCCACACAAAGACAAAGTAATTCCTTCAGTTTAACTATCAAGTACAAAGGTCTTTTTCACATAGAAAATATTCATGACCATTATAAGTTACGTTCCATTTACTTTGCATCAGTACTATGGAACTCTATGACCATCCTCTCAGTTCAAAATAGTCTGCTGAAAGTTTCTTGTCAGCATCTTACAAACACATCAATCTGCACAGATGGAAAAGAAAGCTCATCACAATCCAATCCATCAACTGCTCACTCAAACATCTCCAAATCTTTTAGTCTTGAGTTTACAGGCGTCATTTTATGGCAGTCAATTTCTACATTTCATGAGAAAACTCGTTTCTCCTACATTTTTGGAAATGCACTTTCACTTTTCCAGTTACTGTATATATTGCCTGCAATAAACTGAATGCACAGAGGCACAAGCAGAGTAGAGAAACAACTGTTCCCGTCTCATCAGGGCAATGCACCGCCATGACCTGGAAGACGTGGTCACACCACACCACACCACACGATTAGAGGTCTACAAGCACATGGAGGTTAACTAACAAATACCCTGCTGAGTTTGAGTGTCTTCCCATCTAGCTGTGGGTTTGCAGACAGTGGAGCTATGATCAGGATGAGCAGCAGCAGAACCACCATGTTTAAAACATCTCTTATTTTGTTCATTGCAGAGATACAGCTAATAAAAATAATCTACATGATGTCTTCTACTCCATGCCAATTAAACCAATGCAAAGAAATGCTACAAAACTAATCTACAACAATCACATTTACCATGTCACTCCGCTCTAAGGAACAGCTCTGAACTTCTGATGCAATTCCAGATAAAGGCATTTTATCACAGCACAGATTTTAATTAGCTGGTTCCCACCAGATGGGCACTGCAGCCCCCTCACACAACGAAATCAGTAAAAGAGAATCTTTACTGGAAGCTCAGAAACATGTTTACTTTATATACAAGAAAAACTTATTTACAACAATCAACAGTAAACTATGTACAAAAAAATACAAGAGACATTTCCATGGTAATCACTGTATAAATTAACATAATAAATAGCAGGGAAGCAGGTCCCATTCTTAAGGCACAAAACCTTCTTCCCAAGACTGCACAGGGATTCACTTGCTTCCCTATGCTTTTGACAGGATCACAGGAATGGCGGGGAGACCCCTGAGGAACAACAGTCGGTGGACGATGATATAGACATGCAGTCACTGCTGACAGTTGTAGAAAAACATCTTTTTTCATCCTTTCCTTTTTTTTTTCTTTTTACAGTACACACATCTTAAGATACAAAATATTTTGTGTAAACAGTCTTTTTTTAAATCACATAGATAGTATGCATATTTTTAAATAATACTAAAACAATGAACAAAGCTTTCCATACGATTTGGGTGCAGAAACATTCCCAGGACTGGCACTGAAGGCCTCAGCAGAGCTGGAGGCTCCCGGGTGCCCAGCTCTTGTGTGGCCTGGCCAGGCCAGCACCTCTGGGCACCAAGCAGCACAGCTCCCCTCCGCTGCAAAGAGCGGACTCCTGCTGCAGCAGCGGACACCTGCTCTCAGCACTAAGATCCCACAAGCAAAACCAGAAAGACCGCATTAGTGCTAACAGCCCTCCCGAAGGTAGCCCAGAGCAGGACGTCACTGATAGCTGCTTCACGGGCCAAACCTCCCTCGAGTCTCCATTGCATGCACTCCCACTGAACCGAAACATCCTAACACAGGGTACATTATCTCCGGAATCTGCCATTAAAGTTAAATATCCAGGGCAGTGCCAGAATGTGAGACAATGTACTGAAACCTCTTCCTAGCAGAAGAAACCATACGCCCAGCTCACTGCAGACACTGTCCCAGCATCACTGCCAAGGGTGAGGGATGATAAACAGAAGGTCCCACACAGCTTTCACATGAGTTGCACTTTTTAAGAGACTAAACATATGCATGACATGCGCAGTTCTAGCTTCTCTCAAGCTGGTGTTTTACCTGAGACTGCAGGAGAGTCTCTTTTTTGGCAAGGCAGCAGATTTTTTTACTAATTGTTTTTCCTGTGTTTCTCTCCCACAAAAAATTATCAGATGCCAGAAGAGGAATTTGGAATAATGTAGCCAGAAGTTCAGCCTGGCTCCCTACTTTGCAGATAGCTCCCACTGACGTTTGACACAAACTGTCCTCATTTAGTCACAAAATCTCTGCAACAGAAATTTGCATTATTCCCAGTGAGGCGCACAGAGCTATGACCCTTTTAATTAGATATAAACCTTAATAGATATTCAAAGGCACTCAGGTTAAATGTGGATTGATCCCATCTTCTAGCTCCTAAAAGAAGGTAGAACTCCCTCCCTGCCTCCAGTAAGCAACAGACAGGAATATACTGGCTATGAACCCTTTGATAAAATGTGCACATACACAAAAAGGATCTGAACCCTTCAACATGACATATCATAAAAGAAATGAACATTGGTCTGTGCAGGCATCATCGCTCATAGCAGATGGCTAATGGCCATCAAGCCTCTAAAGATGTGGCACAAATTAAGGAACGTGACTGAATCCATAAACTCTTTGGATTCCCCTGGTACTCTGAGCAGGAAGAGTAGAGAGGAGCTGCTTCTATTGAGGCAAGAATTTAACCCCCCAGGTATTATGCAAGCAAGGCAAGTGCATATTGTTTATACATTTTTAACCATGAGGTTGCCTGGAGAAACTTCACAGCAAGAACAGCTTCTTCACCATGTACAGGAACAAACACAGATCTCGCCTCTTCTTCAGAGTTATCACCTGCCTTGTGCTCCCTGCTTGCTCTCTCCTCAGCAAGCACATGAATGTCCTAACCATGCAACACTCCTGGGGACAGGCAGTGGGCTGCAACTTACTGTTACCAGCAAGCATGGCTGCATCCTGGAGCTCTCCTTAGTGGAGGTTTCTCCTCATTCTCATGCAGATGCTACTCTGTGTCTCAACGACCAAGTGGGAGAACACAGTATGTCTACAATTCTTATCTATCTGATACCTCAGGAATTCAATACAGTGGCAGGGGGGCTGTACTGATAAAGAAAAAATGTCACTATGCAAGCAATTGCCAATGTATAGATAGCAGAAACAAATTCAGAGCAAAGCTGAACATATTTCTTGCTCAGTCCCCGCAGTATTTACAAGAGAAATTCTGCTAGCTGGATCAAGCATGTTTAGTCTTCTGTTAACTTCTCATGAGCAAACCCTGTCACTTGCTAGGCTGACAGGAAACGTGGGTGAATGACAACTAGTTAAAGACAGACAGAGTCAGAATAATCCTTGGTGAAATCTTAAAGAATGCAATGGTGTTTGCTCAACATGAAATCAGCCCATAACCTTTTTAAGCTGACAAGTCTTTACATAAAATAACTTGACTGACTGTTGCTAGACTAGAGAGCTGATGTCAATTTGATAAAATCCTTACAAATAACAAAGAAGAATGATGTCCTCAGGAAATTATCTTTTATGCCACTGTGTGTGTGGCCATTTTTCTGTCTGCAGCCATAGCGAGACAGGTGCCACTCTGTAATAACAAAAAAAAAAAAATACATACAAAATGACGAAGTAATTAAAAATTCCTGCTGTTTCTCCAGCTTTACAGAACTGAACGTTCCCAAATTCCCTTCGCAGTGATAAACATGGCAATACAACTATGCATGCTGGTCTTCGGGCTTTAACAGTCACCTGACTGAGGTCAGGCAATACAGTGGAAATTTGAAGGCCATCTAGGAACTCTGATTCAGAGGCACTAATTTTTCCATGCTCCACTGCTGGTGGTACCAAAGGCAATTTACCAACATACTCCAGTTTTCATTATGATGCTCATCCGCTCAGTAACAATCCTCCTTCTCTCAGTGCTCTTATAGAAGCCCTGATGTTTGACAGCACACGATAGCTCTCTCAGGGGTACAACCCAAGAGGGCTGAGCCACCCTAAGCTTTTGGTATCCACCTTGGAGTGAAGAAGCAAGGCAGCAAGAGAAAGTAGTAAGGTGGAAAAGTCACTAGAACCAAGACAGGTGAAAAAATGCAAGTACTACAGACAAATCGTATCTTTTGTGACAGAAATAGTTTTCTGCACTGCAAGTTGAAGTAAAGAAACAGCTCTGTTGTCTGTGGCAATGAAGGTGGCACTAAATGGGAAGGAAGCCACTCCTGGCCATTGCCAGTCATGCTGCTTCCCTGACCAAGACAGAGCAAATTGCTCCGCATCTCATTCCATTTTACATTACATTTCTTACACAGCCCAAACAGCTAGTTATCATTCCTCTCCCTTTTATCTGGTCTCCTGAAGATGAATTCAGAAGGGAGTAAGTCAGAGCTGATCTCCTGTAATCTTTTGGCTCTCCAGAATTTTGTCTTTTCTTACTGCCAGGAATTTCTGAACAATTGTTTGTGATGCCTGAAAACCTACAGGTTGTACCATTGCCACTGGCTCGAAGAGGCCCAGCAGAAGACCCCACAAACTGGTGCAAACCGCTGTTTGAAATACATGCATTGTTTGTTGCAAGGCATAAGTGAGTGAGAATCACTGGGTGTTCATTGGCAAGAGGTCTGTACTGGCTTTGAATTTCTGATGCAAATCACATGCAACTACAGGTGGATGAAAAAGGGATTAGTAAAACACAAGGACAAGCTTTGTCCCACTTAAATGCTCTATGATACAGGTGTGACACACAGATGAGCAGAGAAGTTTTGGGTCTGAAAAGACTGTCAGATGCTCCTGAACTAAGACTGGCCAATATATTTTTCGCCCTGAATAATTCTAATGTGATGAAGTTATCCAGTAAAGGTAGCTGTGTTGCAATTCTCAGGAGGCCTGCATTGTCACTGGAACCAGAACTTCCCACATCGGAGGACATGGTTCTTCAAATAGCAAGTGAGTTCTCTTCTGGGAGCCTCTGCCTGACCGCAGATAAGGTGCCTCTTGACTGGATGCAGCCGTACCCCACAGGAAGAAAGGTAGCACCATGCTTGGTTGATATGAGCTCTGAACAGCTACAATTTGGCTGTTCAGTAGAGACAGTTGTGAGCACATCTGCTCTGTGAGGTGACTGCTGTGCAGTTAGGGGGAATGGTAGACACAGGCTGTGAAAACAGAGGCTAAACCTCGCTGCCAGGAGTACTCCGGCTCAGCTCCTTGATCCCATGCAGTATCCTCTTCATGTGACCCACTTTGGTCACACCCAGGTCCTGGAAGAAAAGAGAAAACCTTACCTTAGGAGAAAGGCGGAGGGAAATTCCAGGTGGCCAAGCAGTGGTTACGAACTAGTCAGCCAGTTACACAGAGAGGAGGAAACCAAGCAGAAAGGTTACAAACCTGATTGTTATATATGGAACCTCAAACCATGTGTCAAAAAGCTATCACTGCATGACAAGGTAATGAACACAGAGCAGGCACAGAGTAATGGAGAGAAACAACTGCAGACCATTAGCCAGAAACGCAAATTGCTTTGACTGTTAAAGGCCGAAGCAAGAGAACAGAGGGAACATACAGATCTCAAGGACCTAGGCTAGTAGCCAAAACATGCAGGAAGAACCAACCAGTCACATCAAATAAATGTGTGAACACTTGTGTACCATGCAACAAAACACACCCTGTAGCTGGATGGCATGCAGAGCAATCAGCTACACAGATTACAGCAAACCTCAGAACAGGAAGATGGTCAAAATCACAAATGAAGATCCAAGGGCATTCAACAAATGCCATGCACTACTTTACAACAAAGTATTTTTCTGCTATATGCAAGTCACCAGAATGATGACACAAGTCTCTTGCAAAGAACCACCACTTTCAATTTTTCTCTGTAGAGAAAGCACCTCCTGGTGAGGAGATGAATAGTAGTGCAATGTGGTTACCAAGCACTATTTTAAAAGATTCTCTCCATCTAGCAGCCAAAATATATTTTTTTTCTTGCAACAAAGGAGCGCGATGATCTATTTGTCCAGTCACTACAACGTTAAGAACTAAATTTTCCCAATCACAGCATGTTCTGCAAAGATGGTATGGTAGCTGAGAAGTTGAAAACTTCCATTCCATCATTAAAATCGGAGAGTCTCAAGAGCACTATCTGCAATCTGCATGCTGGACTGTATTATATCTCCAGGAAGCTGCAGCAGAGTTGGGCAGCGGGTCCCTCAACTAGCTGTTCTACCTCCCTGCTATTAAAAATCAGGTGACCTGAAATGGTGAGAAAATAAAACGAGGCCACAATGAACCGGTTCATCTTGCCAAGGAACGTGGAATGAACAGCAGGCAGACCACTTCCAAGCACATTCAGCACAGAAGGTCATGCAGATGCAGCTGGCTATTTCTCATGAGCCAATCACGAAAGTACCTTGAGGTCCCTCCGTTCGAGTTGCAGGAGCTCAGAGCCCCGGACGTCATGCCGGATGAAGATATCCTTATACTCACAAAGACTGAGATGCTCAAGCCAGGTCGCAACCTCCTCCGTTCCCCAGAGGTGAACTGTTAGAGATGGAAAAGCAGGAGTGCATTGAGTACCCAGAACCCCAGAAGACAGCAAGAGATGAGGACACCATCAGCACTCAGTGCCAGAGAAGGAGGGTAAGCAGTAGCACAGCCTCAAACCAAGGGGAGGGCAAGGACTGGTAGCATGACCTACAGTCTCAAACAAAGGAGGTAGTGCAGAGAAAGGTAAGAGCTGTTCTCTTAAGCAGAGGCTAGCCGCAGTAAAGCCAGGAGGAAGTGCATGTTTGTTTTGATGGGACTGGATGTGCTTTTTAAAGTTTACCCCCATGTTTAAGAAAAGTAAGTTCATTGATATTCCTCTGCTTACAAAAACAACAGATTCATAAAATACATCATGAAGAATCAAGCACAGATTAATTTGCTATTATGTACAAGCACTTGGGCTCAGTAACCAAAATGGTAACCTCTCTCCCCCACGTCTGAGGGAGAGAGGAAGAGTGTAGACTTCCACCTTCTTGCACAGCCTCTGAATAAGAGAATAATAAAGATCCCAAGTTCTGGGAGGTAATGAGCAAGCACCTGCCTCTCAGACAGAAGGAGACTGTGCCCACAACTCCATGGCAGAGGACAGGACCCAGGAGCCCACAGAACAGGTAGTACTTCTGAATTTTAGAAGAAAGTCTTCATAAGGAGAGTATAAACCAAAAATCAACTAACCCAATTGGAGAGAAATGTCTTGAATGGCAATTTGTTGATTCATGGACAGTTTTTATCTACTGACCAGTAGGATTAAAGGTCAGGGTGCACCTGTGCTGATGCTGATCCCCAGCCAATTAGACATGAAACTTGATTAAAGCCTGAGGGTGAATCAATGAGAAAAACATCATTAACCATATCACAGAGAATTAGCAGTGAAAAGACTGGAGTTATGCAGACTTGGGCTCCACAGTCATTTTAATACCGAAAATGCCAAAATCCTCAAATTCACTTCACTAAGCACCCCTTAAAATATCCCTGAAAATGTCTGGTTGTAGGCAGAATGCTTCAGAGGGTACTTCCTGTCTCTGCTCAGGAACATTTGTACTGGGGGATCAGCGCTTAGACAGAATGGAGCAATAAGCTACTTTGCCATATGAAAAAGACAGAACAGACCTCCAAGAAAATGCAGATGCACTTGAAACAGAAGAAGGAGAGAACATGAGAGGAAACAGATAGACAGAGAACAGGTAGTGGTGTGACCACACTGGTGTGACAAAGAGACACGATGAATGAGCAGACTTGGTACCCGGCAATCCCATGCTACTATGAGTCTCCTTATTTTTGTTGTTCTTCTCCTTTTTAAACTTGGTCACCAGCCGGAATTTGCCACTGCGGCTGCGTTTAGAATAATCCAGCATCTGGTTCTGTAAGAACAAAAAGGGAGTATCAGGCAAACAGTCATAAATTGATTGGAACAGACCAAGAGCAACAAGTATGGTCAAGCTCAGCTCCATGACCTTGTAAGAGAGGAAAAAAAAATTCTGAACTCATTCTGATCAAGACAGGAAAGGAAACAGAGAAAGTTGATCCCATGTCAGTCAAGGGACCTTAGCAGGAAATTACTTTCTTTAGCCCTAGGGAGACAAGCTTCCTTCTTAATGATTTTTTCTCACATCAGTCGTATATTCACAGGAAGTCAAACACTCACAGTCAACTAGTGAAAAAGAGAACAGCTAGAGAAATACAGCCTTGGTCCTCCTCACCTCCTCATCACAGGGCTCCATAAGCTGCCACAGCCATGGGATGTCTGCCAGTTTCCTCAGCTGGAGGTCCATGTCTGCCAGGGCTGCTTGGAGCTGCTCCTTCTGTGGAGGATCTAATTGCTGGATCAGAAATGGAAGCAAAGCAGAGTTATAAGTCATATGGTGAAACACATAGTCACGCCCTTGCCTTGAAATTCCTAGCTAACAAAGCAGTTCCTCCTTTTAAAAGGAAATGCGCAGCAGGCACTCTGCCCGGACATTACCAAGTTAACGACTTTCAACTTTTCTGAGCTCCAAACTCCACACAAGCTAGCTTGACTGCTCATCATGCCTACGTAGCAACACCATCCTAATTTCTGGATGATTAACATTTAAACTGACTTATTACAAAGACAAAGAAGACCAAGACCAGCAAAATATTGCTTGCCAAGGCAACAGTAGGAGAGGAGAGAAAGTGAGAGGCTGCTTTACTCCTGCTTTGTGCTTCTTACCAGCGCCATCTTGCCTGCCAGCAGCAGCTCTGTCTCATTATGCAGGGCTTTGACATTATTCACCATCTCTACAACAAGGCTGCAGTTCAGACCCTGCAGGGAAGCAATTCATGCGCAAATTAAGCCTGGAAATGCAGAGGTCTGAGCAGTCAAAAGGAAGAAGTCTTAGACAAGCAAGGCCTACTTTTGGTCAATGAGAAAGGAAAACCAAGAGCTATGGAACAAGGACAAAATGGGAGATGCCAAGTGAGTGAAGTACCTCTGTAGACTTGGATTTAGCGTAGACTTTGTCCATAGACTTGGAGCTGGCATTGACAGCATGGGCAAGCTCCTGTTCCATGTCCTGATAGGATTGGGCTATTTCCCGAATGCTAAAGAGAGAATTACAGATTGCATCAGCATATGCTCAAAGCAGGAGATCTTTTCTGACTGGGTATCTCCTTTTAATACCCATCTGAGTGACAAGAGCAGGGATAAAGCATGGGAGGGGCACAGCCTCTGGCAAAGGAGGGCAATTCTCCCTGCTGTAGTGAGCATGCATAGGCAAAGCAAGGCAGATTTCACATGCACAACTCCAAGTGCATATTCAATTCTGCACACAAGTTGGGATCAGTTTGAAATACAACCTAGACATTTTAGTACGGCCACAGTGATGTGAAAGACAGCTGCACGTATGGCAGTTTAATTAACACTTCTCTGATGTGAGTCTGGGAATTTTCTCTCAGAGGCCTAGACCAAAGAGCTGAATGTCCGACTAAAGGATAAGCAGATGAGCATACTGTGACTTTTTCCAGAAATCTCTGCTGGGCATCAGGGTTACAAGAACCCAACCTGTCATCTGAGCTCCTAGAGAGGCCTTTGTTTAATTTCTGATAAAAATCATTGGCATTAAAAGATAATGTGTTCTTTCAGGATTAAAGGATCCATATTTTCTCATGAAAGTAACATTTTTTGTTCACAATGACCTAAGAAAGTTTATTCAACTTCAGTCCTCATGTAGCTGGGACAGTGCATAATGAATGATGCTACTACCCCCAGTGCCATGGACCAGCACTGCAGAAGGTAAGAGTGAACAGACACATCTCCAGGAACAGGGAGTAGGACAAGAATTTCAGGCACCAAAGTATGGCTCCATTCACCAAAAGCAAACTGAGTCCCACCTGTGGATCAGAGCACCTGCAGCTTGACCAAACTGGTTGATCTGGGTTGATTCTTCTTCGGACATGATCTCTGGTTGAAGAGAGAAAGAGGAGGGTCGGGACAACTCACACTTCTGTTTGTCCTCCCAGGACTTCAGGGTGCTCTCAAATGCCTAAAAACACAGCAAACAAACCATAAGATACTTGCAAAACTGCTCTTAAAAAAAAAAAAAAAAAGGCTGTGTCTATGCCTGTAAAACATGTAGATCTGGTATAGACACTTTTCATTGCAGGACCCAGTTGTTCAGCTGCTGCTAAATTTGCTAACTAGCTGTCTGGGGTGAAGTTTTCCATGTCACATACTTGCCTTGGCTTAATTTTTGCTTAAGCCTAGTTTTAGTCAAAATTGCTAGGCTAATTCTGAGGGCCAGAGTAGCCAAGTCCACCAATTCCCTGCTGGTGGCAGCCTTTTCTTTGAGTAGCTATACTGTCTCTACACTTCAGTATTACTGTGACATCTCAGAGCTGGAAATTAAAAATGTTCAAGGCTCCTCCTTACCTGGAAATAAACTGGGCTTCCCCAGTAACTGGTGGGACAAGCAGCTGAACTCAGAGCTAGGACCTGTCCCACTTGCACCCTTATTGATATTCCTGCTGGCATCAACTAGTGGTACAGGAAGAAGCAAAACATCCAATACAGAAGGATCAAAACTGGATATGGTGAGAATGAAAACTGACACACAAAGCCTCAAGGCAAGGGCAAACGGATCAATGAGTGCAAGAAATGGCAAGCGAGAAGGTTAGACAAGGGAAGGGACTATGGGAGGGCAAGACTGAAATAGGAAAAATAATTCAGAGAAGAAGATGAGGATAACAAGCAGGGGTGTGAAGCTTTCATGGAAAAAAAAAAATAAAAATCAGCATTTGGGGAGCCAGAAAAGCAAAGGAGATTGACTGTGATGGGTGGATGGGAAAGGGGAAGAAAATGGTAGTCATGGATCCTGGACCTGGGCAGTTAAATGAGATAAGTACAGACTAAGGAGCACAGGACTAAGAGTAGAGAGAGGAGACCGACGGATCAGAAAAGCCAGTGTCCACTAGAACACAACTGCCTTTGGGAATGACCCAAGGTTCTGGGGACACACCATTCTCCTGTGTCTGCAAATACCTGTGAAGCCCTGTGGTAAAGCATTCCCTTCCCCTACTGCTCCTCATACAGGACAAAACTAGGCTGTTGGCACAGTGCAAGCTACCTGCTGATCTCAACCTTGCTAATGATTCGTCAGTGGTCCAGATGAGGTCACATGAGGGAATTTGAGTTTTTCCATCTTCAGTTTAGGAAACTAAATATCCCAAATCACATTTGAAAAATGCTACCAAAGGTACAGGGTCGCAGACATGATGAGAGGACCCCACTTCATCTACTGCATAGGACAGATTTGCTGTGTGAAGGATGGGCTGTGCAACAATGATCAAAGGACAGGAGAAAAAATAAGGATAAGCCCACAGTCAAGACAAAAGGTGAATGTTGCTCTGCAAAACTGAAACCTCTTCCTCAGCGGCAATTCCATGCCTGCAAAACCAGGTTTGCAGGCAACGAGGAGTGGGATGGCACCATCGTAACCATGGCTTCAGATAGCCCAACACACAGCATGCTCACTAGGGACGTGTGTGTCCTCTCTACCTCTTGTGCTTCACTCCAACTTTCCCACCATACCCACGTGTAGGTTGCCTCTCCTTTTCTCCCTCCCACAATCACAGCAGGAATCCTGCTCCCCTGTGCTCTCTTGTGCCATCTCCTTCAGTCACTCCCCCTCCAAGTCTCAGTGTGACACTGCAGAAGCTCTCTTAACCTCCAGGAAACGCTGTATCACTGTTCCCCTCTCCTCTTCTCCACAACATTTGCATCAAGGGGAGATAGGACATGGGGTAATGGTTTTAAACTAAAAGAGGGTAGATTCAGTCTAGATATAAGGAAGAATTTTTTTACAGTGAGGGTGGTGAAACACTGGAACAGGTTGCCCAGAGAGACTATAGATGCCCCATCCCTGGAAACATTCAAGGTGAGGTTGGACAGGGCTCTGAGCAACCTGATCTGGTTGAAGATGTCCCTGCTCATTGCAGGAGAGTTGGACTAGATGACCTTTAAAGGTCCCTTCCAACCCAAACCATTCTATGATTCTGTGATCCACACTCACTGTTCTTTCCCAGCTCAAGGGGTCTTGGGTATTTCCCTGTCCTACCATGACAGGGACTTTGTACGCTCACCTTTGCTTTCTTTTCATACCATCATACTTGTAACTTCCTGCCAGGCAATGTGCCCCAGCCCTGTATCAGGCTGCTTTCCATTTTCCCTCTTCATTGTTTTCTCTTTTCTTGTTGTTAAGCAGGTGAGTCCTTCGCACAGGACTTCAATTTGCTCTGGAAGCTGGGTAAAGGGGCGTTATGCTGCAAAGTATTAAGAACTGCTATCAACCGGACTGTTAATGCATGGACAGTTACAGAGTTGAGAGGAACCATAAAGCCTGTTTGCAGCACAGCAAGCCCTTTATCCTTTCCTTTGGCTTACCACCATTTAGTAATACAGTAAAACAGCAAGGATGCTTCCTTATGTGCTGGTACTTATCAGATGTATTTGAAAATTATGAGATGAGACAGACACACACTGCTGAACAAGGCATAAGACACTGCTCTACTTTGTCAACGAGGTATAAGCCACATATTGAACAATAATGAGAAATCAAAATATTGAACAGCTGAATCTACACAATCCACAGCACTCCGTAAGGTATGCATCCTGTGGGAAAAACAGCATGCAAGTGTGTTAAGAAATGTTGACACAAGGCACCTACAAAAGGAAGCAAAATAAGCTTGCATAAACAACCTTATTTATGTGATTTCCCAAGTGGTGAATACAATTTTAACGATGTTCCTTCGGAAAAGTTTTATGGTGTGTAGCAAAATATGCTTCTTGCATTCACAAAGATAAGCTTTCATGTGTGGCCGTTACCACGCTCTCCAGGAGTACGTGACATCAAAACATGTATGTACTACATAGTGTATGCAAGGCTGCTATTACTCTGTCTCGGGTGAGGGTCTGTGCTCTGTTCTTATGAACAATCCAAATGTAACCCGGAGGCTGGATCCAGGCTTCTCCATCCACTTGCACGGGAACTCCCTCTTCTCCCAGGATTGCGATCTTCACCGTCCGACACTGCAAAAAGTGATTGCATCAGAGAAGCTCTAAAATATTGGGTTTTCCAAAAGCAAGAGACATTTGCTTTCTTTCCAAAGCACTTCCCTGGGTACTGTAGCTTTGGTGGTACTAGAGGCACACGTGCCTGGGTGGCAGGGCACGCCTCGCCCTCGTGCAGCTGGGACCATTTGCAGTATCTTTGGACTACAAATCTGTATTTGAATTGCTGGTCTAACTCCTACCACAATGCACACTAGCAAACATTTCCATGCCCAAATTGCCCCTGGACATGCTCATTTTCAGCCCTGGTGAATGCTCTTTCCTTGCACAAGAGAGAGCACAAAGGAGGGCTTTACTGACTGAAATTGGCATAAACATCACAAACTGGAGATGGGGGAGGCAAGAAGAGCTCACAAAAGCAATTGATACCTGTGCAATCCGGTGATGCTGTAGGTTTATCACTCGTGACACTGCCATCTGCATGCTACCAAACACTGCTACCACCTCCAAAATCTTGTCATCAAAGGAGGGGGCTGTAAATGTCTAGCCAGGTACAAGGGAGAGAGAATTCAGTTGACATACAGCTCTGTTGGAGAGCTTCTTGGTGAAGATTTGGGGGGTCGGCTTTCAATTATGCTTTTTAATCTGTATAAAATTAACAACAAGGCCAGAAGGTGAAGATTTGCCATGAGCTAAGAGGGAGACAAAGGAGCCTTGATATTCCCACTGTGCTTCCAATGGCAGCTAACACAAAGGTTGTAGGCTACAAGGCAATAATTATTCTTGTAAGAGTAGGCACCTTTTCATCTCAAATAACACAATGTTTCTGATTGGATCTAACTCCCTTTGTCTTCAAGGGGCTTTACTTCTCAGGCAGCCTGAGGGGAGAAGGTCAATCTAAAGCACTTCCCAGAAGTCCAAAAGCTCAGGACAGCATCTCTATTTTTTCTGAATTGCTACAGACTGGTTGGGTGCAAAGCTGCTGAAGACCAGACTTCAGTATCCTATCCACTTCACAGAGAAAGTACATGCAGACAAGCCCCCTGCCCTCTTCTTCCAAGCGCTATTCTCAGGGGCTAGGACTTCAAAAGCAACAGTAACTAAAAACATTTCCTGGATTGCCTTAGAGAATACTCACATCGTCTTCCTTGGTTCCCCCCCAGAAGTTGGTGCCTCCTGCGTAGCTGGGAATGTTGAGTACGGCAATTCCCTGGAGACTGGGCAAAGGGATTGGCCTCCCATCGCACTACACAGAAAAGAAGGCAACATTACTCTCAGCACAGCAGGAGAAAGCCCCTCCTGCCAGAGTACATCCTCTAAGAACAAAAACCAGCCTGCACAGCTTAGTAAGGAACTAATTCAGGTTTCTTCAGGTTTATTCTTGACCTAATGGAGTAGAATGTATCCATTTGTGTCTCATCAACCACTGCACCTCTGGCAGAGGGCAGTTTTGGATGGATACTGTTGCTTCTTTTCCCCAAACAGGAATAGGGCACACCTGAAAGGCTTCGCAAACCCTCTTGGTTTATTCCTCCAGAAAGGGGAATAAAACTTCTGAAACACCTACACAGTCTGCTGTGATAAGGGTCTCCTCCTACAAGCTACCTGTTTATGTTGTATGTGGCCCATACAAGACTATTTCTTTTCCAGTTTGATGCACATTAGAGCAGAGTTAGATTAAGAGCTTTCCACTGCACCTACTATCTAAAATGTGGTGTTCACATAAGGTATCACGTATAACATAACAATCTTATTTATGCCGAATACTGAGCTGGGGACAGCTAAGACCTTCCAGCAGGATGACACTTCCCTTACAGGCTGAGAACACCAGTTATCTTCCAGAACCAGGCAAAGCCACTTTTAGCTAGCTCAGGGTGAGATGCAGTAAGTACCTTGTATTAGGCAGGCAAGTGAAACACCCTAACATCACCAAACAGAATCACCATGTCAAAGTCAAAGTGTCTGAGGTGGATGCAATTAGGCATCCCAGTTTTATCAACAGAAGAGCATGCTAATTCCTCACCTCCAGCAAGACTTTCTGCTCCAGGTTTTTATATGTTCTGTGTAGCAGCTCCTTGGTCCCCAATACTCCGTACCACATCATGTTTTTAGTACGACTTCTAAGGGTGAAAATCAAAAGAGAAAAAAGTTAGCACAGGCCTTTACGTTTTCACTTAGAATGAAAAAAAAAAACCAACCACACTGAAATGGTACCCCCTACGTCCTAAAACACAGAAGTCCTTTGCTTCCGAAAGGGGAAAGCACTCAAAATGGTCATGGCTTGTGCTAGGAAACTATTCCCCTTTAAATGTCAGGTAGGAATTGAAGATGATTGAGTAACACACACTACCAGATATATACACAGGTTCCCCTGGCACAGAACTTGTCAATCTTACGCACCAGGACATCAACAGTATTTCGCTGTATTAGCTCAAGTATAGAAAATGTATCCATTTCCAGGCTACACAAAGCATCCTGTAGTTGCCCAGGTATTCAAAATGCCAAAACCTGTGGTTTATATTAAGTTAGGATCAAGGTCAAAATCAGCCTCCATGGCGTTTAGAGCTGAGATGCACTTCTCTCATAGCTAAATAGCTAGCCCAGGAGAAAAATTTGTGAGTGAGATCATGAAGTAAATAGAACCAATGCACTAAATCCACACCAACATAGCTACTCAAAGATCTTATACTAGCCACAACAGCATAATGAATCAGTAATAAATCAGTAACTTATCTCCTCCACCGTGATTTCAAGCCTTGAAGGAGGATTATGCAGACAAGATTGGCAACATACCTATTCAGCACACTTGTACGTAATTGGCTTCAAAACCGCACAGAAACATAAAGTGGTTTCAGTCACTTCTGGCAGTATTCAAAGGTCAGCCAAAGCCAAACCCACCTGCATTTCTCTGGGTGCTCATCACGTTTGTTGTTGAAATCCAAAGAAATCTTTGCATCCAGTCCAATTCCAAAGTAATTATTCATGACACACTTCTCTGTGTAACATTCACTGCCGAACAAAAGAACAAAACTCCTATTCCTAAGTCTACATACTGTTTGGTATACATCTCTAATGCCCCCTCTGGCCACCTCATAATTCTTTTGCATAAAAAGGTGAAGAACAAGAAGGGTGTATGCCAACGTGCTCTGATAAGCACTGCTGGGAACTGCCTAAAAGCCACAAGGATAACCATAAAAGTAGCTACTGATGAGCAAAGGTCCCTGGCCTGCAGCCATCAGGGTAAGACTGTAAGACTTCACAGCCACAAGATTTGCAGCGGAATTCTCCCCTTGCCACAGATACATACTCAGAAGCCTACACTTCATTTACTAAGGGCTATGATGCTGGTCACTGGCGTTGTGTAAAAGGTCTCACAAAACATTAGCAATGCTAATTGCTTATATATATAGATACACACACGCACATAGATATATATAAGGTGTTACCTACAGAGAGCCTGACAAATGACCTTGAAAGTGTCAGCTACTCATCTCAGGGGCACTGAACCGCATGAAAAAAAACTTAAAAGTCTGTATCATTGGATTTTTACTGTTAAACAGCTTAGTAGAAACAGCCTGAGAAAGTCTTCACATCATATTTCCCAACTGCCTCCCCTGTTGGGCCTTGCCCGTGACCCTTCTCAGGCCTCCATGCTGTAAGGGTAGTGATTCCCCCACAGGTTTCTGTCTAACTGGAAGCCAGAGTCATCTGAGTCTAGGGAGAACACTGATCTAGATTTCATTCTCACCTAAAACCTAAAAATCTTCTACCAGGAGTCAGATGTGTCACTGCATGTTTATGTGTAACTACATAAGCTAATCCTCACAGGCACCCTATGTAAATTCATTTACATAACTTGGGCCACTGCAGTCCATTATTCAGCTCCATAAACTAATCTGCTTCTCTGCTGAGGTCCATTTGGCAACGCCCACTCCCTCCCTTCAACCTCCTGGGCATACTCACAGGTTTTCAGGCTCAGAGTTAAAGGGATCAGCATGGATCAACAATCGGCTGATGACAGAGCTCCCAGGCAAAGAACCAGACATGCCGGCACGGATATCTGTAGGAAAATTGACCACAGGGAATACTGTGATTAATAACAAGCGGAAAACAGGTAACTTCAATCTCAGGAACAAGACAACAGGGCAGAATATATTAACTCTTATCATTCAATGTGGAAAGCAAATAGCAATAGCACTTTCTTCCACTCCGGAAGGCTTAGCTCTCTTGATAAGGAGAGGGGTTTCTGGGGCTGCCTGCAGGGTTTTTGATTGACAGGGTATCACCTAAGGCCCCCAGCACAGTTGTACAGACACATGGAAATGGGAAATAGGAGTGTATTCACTGTAGTAGCTTTTTTGTTCCAAGGTGAGACATGGAACATCCTTGCTTCAATGAGTAGAGAGAGAAGAGTCGGGCTGAAGTTATTCTCCGTTGCCCAAGAATTACTGCCTCCTGCTTCTTAAATTATTAGCTGGTGACCCACAAACAGCAGCTTTCTCAGAGAGAAAGGAAATTACTTCCTTCCAGAAGAAAGAATCTGAACAAGTAATTTGGGGGGAGAGATGGAAGGACAGCACCACGGTGATGGGGACAAGTTGCTACACAAGCTGTGGGAGGTGGGAATTCTGCTGGGTCTGTGCACCTCCAGTGACTTCAGCCTACACATGAAGGGACTGCTGCTCCCTTCAGAAATCTCTCTCAGCAGCGTTGTATCAGCCTTCTCAAGGTTACTTTGAGCTCACTGTCTCCTTGCAGTTGGCATCTAAATTCTGCCACTGCACAGTGTTAATAAAAATCTGTGTCTAGGTCTCAGCTACAAACTGGAAACTATTACATCTCCCTCCAAGTCTCCACTTTTCAGCCCTAGTGAAAAGTTATCCACAAAGGGATTTCTCTCCAAGTGGACCCTGCACAAAAGGACATCAGGCAGGACAATTTCACGTTTCCATGTGGAGACTGCAGCCCGCACTGCTGTCACCCACACTCCAGTTGGCTGCCTCATTGGGAAGCAGTGGGTGTTACACTTACTCGGGTAGAGGATTTTTGTGTTCAGCATTGGCAAGTTGTCCCGGTTTCCTGTCTGGGGAGGAAGAGATGCAGAGCTGCCCAGTGACAAACTTCCTTTGTTTATTAGTCTTTCACAAGGAGACTTGGACACTGTAAAACACAACACAAACACGGCTATTGACAAACATAATGCTATGATTCAGACCAGCACACAGCAGCACAGCCCAAACAGAAAGACTGCGTTAGGAATCACTCAACAGCAAAAGACTCTAGCTCATTAAGAGACAGAGATGTGGCATATGTGCAGCCAGAAAGCTCACAGATTGGAGGTACCAAAACGCCACATGCAAATATTAGAAATGGAGATGAGAAAAAGCTGGTGCCTGCAGCACAACAGACAGGGTATTTGGCTTGCAATCAATACTCATATAAGTTCCAAATATATCTGCAGTGGTCGGGGATCTCTAATAAATTACTCACATAACACAGTTTTCAAAGCAAACTGGCTTCCATTCTCTGTCATCTGCAAAGGATGGCAGGGGCTTATAGGGAAATGTCATCAGGTAGATGACATGAAAAATGCTCAAGACCATCCTTGTCCAAGCACTGAAAGCCAAGAAAACCCGGATTACTGGCTAAGGTGCAATAAAATTTCTAAATCCTAGGCCCCATCCGCTAAGATCATGGACCAGCCACCAGAGATGTAGCGAAAAGAGGGGTGTATAATGCACACACTAGAGCGTAGAAATGTGCAAGGCCTGGCATCTGAAGAGCAATCATTCAAAAATTAGAGAAAAACAGAACTTAGAAGGTAATACACATAACACCTCCCTCACTTTTTACAACTAACAGAATTGCAATTAGCAGACAAGATCTGCATGGTGGCAGCCCTGGAGCAGTACCTTTCCGCTGGCTTCTCCCCTTGGACACTCCATAGCTGCTGCTGTGTGATGACTGCAGGGAGATTTTATCCTCGTTCCTCAGCTCCTTGCCCTCTTCAGAGGCTGAGAGACTAAGGAGGAAGCCCTCTTGCTCCTGTGTCTGGGCGTTCTGCTCATCTACAGCTATAAGGAGAGAGAAAGTAGGTGAGTGCCTCACAGCTCTTCTAGCAAGGAACAACTCCCACTGATGTAAACAACAATAGGATGGGATTCTAAAGGCCCTGATTCCTTAAAGGAAAGAACAGGAATAACAAAAAGCTTTCCTCTGTCATTTGTCTCAACCAAGCTCTGCTCTGGAGAGGTTTTGGAACTGGGCTTGCTTAGCCTCCTGTTTTCGTTGCTGAGCTCTTCTGCAGTGAGGCTCTAAATAAAGTGTCCACCTTTAATGCTACTCAGGCTTCCTGAGATGTCAACTGTGCTACAGGTGATGGGATTCCATTTATTTGCATTTAGATGTTGCCAGAAATTCTAAACAGATGGACATTAAATGATAAATGTAATGAATTTTCTGTTTGCTTAAGCTGTACTGGGGCAATAGGATAAGCCACTTGAAAACAGCATTTACATATAATCAGGAAGAAGAAAATATCAGTTGGTAAAAAACAATACAAACAAGGGAAAGAATCAGATTACATACTTTCGAAGAGGAAAAACA
The DNA here is from genome assembly GCF_964188355.1 of Buteo buteo. Taxonomy (NCBI): domain Eukaryota; kingdom Metazoa; phylum Chordata; class Aves; order Accipitriformes; family Accipitridae; genus Buteo; species Buteo buteo. The sequence continues at coordinate 30,068,254 of NC_134177.1, forward strand.
GCTTGAAGAATTTGAAAAAATACATTTGAAACGTAACTGGAGTTTGCCTAAGAGCTGGTAAGAATTCAGTGCTAGCATGCTACCTGAAGAAATGAAAACTCCTTTGCATGTAATCCATAGGCCTTCCTCCCCAGCAACCCCTCACAGGGCACAGCAATGTGAACAGCCCTGAGCTGACCTACCACCTCGCTGCCTCTGCGGGGGGATGACCCCCCCTTCTTTCAGTCTCTTCCCATCCCTTGTGCTGACTCTGGAGTTCATCAAAACTATCCAAAAGGAAATCCAACCCCCTAGCCCAGCAGAAATATAAACTCTTCTGCTGGATTAAGTAAATTGGATGGGGTCCAAAAGAACTCCAACAAACATCAAATTGGCATAAAGTAAGCAGCAACAAAGTGGGGCAGCAGTGAGGTCAAGACCTCTACTTCACCAGAAGCAGGCTGTTTGCTCAACTTCCATCACCTCATATAACTTCACCCTCAGGATAGGTTTTATACAATACTGCAGTGCTGGAAATCCAAGCAACATCGCAATGATCTGTGACTTACTACACCGTTGTTCATAGTGCATGTTTAGGTGTGCATAGACGTCACACCTGCAACTTCAATGCTTTTATCTCCAGTAATAAGGTGTTAAGGACTTCCTTTGGTCTAAGTTAAACCACTGAGTTTATGACTAACATGTGGGAGATGCCTTTTGAAGGAAATGAAGCTTTGAGCTATGGGTGTGAGTAGCTGGAGAGATATAAGGGTCAAGATGTGAAGAGGGTCACCTGCCTAGAAAGTTAACATCTGAACAGAACTGATTTGCATCAGGGTGTAGTATTATAATGTTTTCCCAGCAACAAAGCTAGTTTAAGAAATTCCTGAACTCTCTTGCAGTTGTACCACCACACTGTTTTGCTGGGCTCTACTATAAAGAGATTTCTGAAACAATCCAAGTTAAAATACTTAAAATACTTTCTTCTCAAGTATTTTCAGATCTGTTTTACAGCAAGGCCACACAAACAGTTGCGCTGACACAATTGTGGTATGGGTAGGGGCATACAGGAAATGCAAATGAACAGAGTGTGGGAGGATAGTAACTTCCTAAACCAGCCGTATAGGAGAGAACACACCTTGAACTTCAGGCTCATTTACCAAGCCATGTTTCAAACAGGTGGGCTTGGCAGAAGTGATACTGAAACTAAATAGCCAGGCTTACTGAATAGCTTCTCTAGCTCAGGAAAGCTGTTTTTTTATGAAGAACCCTAGTCCCCTCTGGAATAAGTGAAATTTATACTTCTTAAGAGCCTGTGGCAAGTCACAAGCAGGACTCCTAACAGGTTACCTTTTTCTGCATGCTCTATTATCTGACGAATGGCTTTTTTCAAGCTGTTGGCTCTCAACATGAGTTGTTCTCGGGGACGAAATATCTGGGGCCTTGCCGTACATGACGAGCCCACTGACCGGTCGCTAGAAGAATCACAAGCACTGCCTGACCCATCACCATCTTCGGTTTCCTCTGCAATGGTGGGAGGAGGGTTTGGCAGAGATGAAGATGCTTGAGATTCGTCATTCAGTGTCTTCAGTAATGAGTCCAGCTTCTCTTTCAGGACAGAGCACTACAAGACGAAGAACATTGGAGTAGAACTAACAGTAGACTGTGTAGCTCATTCTTTTAGTGCTTGCTGAACTGCTGCTGTCCTAATTCTCTGAAAACAGAGCAGTTTTTCCACTTCAGAAGTAGAAACCCAAACAATTTTTCCAATTTTACCTTCCTGGCCATGACCTCCGATTCCTCTGAGCTTTCCGTTGCCTTTTCATAGGCTTTCCCTACTCGAGCCACAAAATCCTTCACTGTCTCACAAAGCACCCTAGGCAAAGAAGGTAGTGAAAACAAAGTGATGCAAGGATTGTCTCAGGATTTTCACCGTGCAACTTTCACTTAGAGCAGTTGTCCTCTAAGTACTCACTTGGCTGAGGAGATGACCACCGAGTGTTGGTCAGAAGTCAAAATTTTGGACAAATGAGCAGCCACAGAGTCTTCATAGAAGAGAATCTTCTGCACCTGGTGACAGTCAGAAACAAGCCACTGGGGTGCTGTTTCCCAACATTACAATACATGCTGTATATCCCTGGGTACCCAGAGAGTATCTGTCATTCTACAGGTTCTTTTTGCCCTGGAAAAGTTCTGTGGTCCAGGGCTCAGTTACTCATTAAAGACCTAAATCTGATGAATAAACTAATTCTGAACTTAGAAATCATCATCAGCGCAGTTCTTAGAATCTCCGATCAACTGTGGATCTAAAACTGGGGTTTTTATGACTGATATGCAGCTTTCCACAATTTCAATAACTTGATGTTATGACAGCAAGTAAAAGTCAATCATTTCCTCTCTGTCCTGTTCCAAAGCATCATCTTCTCATCCCTCATTATGGTTGTGGACTCTGGTAACCCAACCTCCATAATACTCATTGACTTAAAGCCCCAGATCTTTGTAGCTCCTGCTACACCCAAGTCATGGCTCAGGACTGCTCCATTTGAGCTCAACCACTGCCTCCTATCTCATCTGTTCTGAGGCTATTGCTCCCAGTCATTTTCCCCCTGCATCTCACAAGGTACCTCAGAATCCTCACTGAAATCTTCAGTGACTGTGGAAGTGGAGGCCTGGCGAGGGAGTTTGGTTTCATACACCATGATGCTCCACCTGTTGAAAAGGAGGCATCATACTTGTCACTGTAAGGCAGATGATTTTGTCCTTTATCCAAAGGACATAACAGGTTAGAACCTCAAAGCAGAACAAATTGCACTTTGGCAGGGGCATGACTGCTGTAAGGAAGCCAGAGAGTTGCAACAGAACTGCAGAGGAGCTGAACTGGGGGAAAAGAGAAGGACAACACTATAAACAAGTATCCTACAGCACAAGGAACTTCTCTGTACTTCTTCCCTCTCTCTCAGAAATTCTACGGGCATTACTTGATTCAACATAACAGATACCAAGACGCAACTCTAAAGACAAGAAGCATTTTTAAATGTACAAAGATATATAGGTAATATCAATACTAGGGGTAAAGAGGTCCATTTCTGCATTCAGCTTTCATTTCTAAGCTGAACTGAAGATAAATTGGTTCAAATTTACCAAGAAAAAGATTAGCTTAAAAACAGAAATCATGACGGCAAGGCTGACAAATTCAATTGACGAGAACTCTGGAACACAAGAGAGGACACTGGATATCACACAATTTCACTCATTACGATTCTGCAGCACTGACATAGAAAGCCAGACTACTTTTTGTTGCTAAAGGGTGACAGAGGATTATCAAAGAATAAACATTAACTGGCATTAGTAAGAAGTCCAGCAGCTGGGCAGAATCAGGAACTGCCCAGTTCTCCTGGAAGGATATTTTCACACAACTCTTGAGCGGGAAGGATGTTAGTGATGGTTACTCACCTGTCCAGCATTTTGGTACTGGCCCTCTCCAGCTTCTCCAGGATCTGCGGGAGCTGGGTATCATCATCACAAGCAGACCCCCAGCCTAACACACGGGCAAGGTCATTCCCTGTTCCCAAAGGCAGCACTCCCAGCTGGCACTGCATTAGAGAAAAGAAAACCAAAACTGATATTCAAATAGGAAAACACAAGCCACAAACAGCCACACGTAACACGACTGATTCCTTACACAGACTAGTCATTGAGAAACAGCTAGTCCCAGGGTGAGGAGAAAGTAATTGGATGGGGAAAACAGCCAGAAGAGCAAGGAAAAGTTTCCTCTACTTTTAAGTTAATTGAGAAAAGAGCTACCATCTCGAAGAGCACCTTGCTAAAACTAACCCCTTCTACAGATGTATTTATTTAACCATCAGGTGGTGCTATTGCTTTTTATATAAAATTAGTATAGACATATCCAAGACAAAATGGAAACTAATTAAACACTGTATGATGCCTCGACTCCAATGAAGTTTCTGTCTATCCCAAGACTCAGAAACTATGCCATGAGAATTAAAGGGAACAGATGAGGAGCAAAACCTTTGTGGAACTCCCAGTCTTGTAACTGCAGCCCTTTCTAAGCACAATTCTCTGCTGGCAATGGAGCAGGAGTGACTCAGAGCTACTCCAAAAGCTGGATCTTGTAAGAGGGAGTTGTGGAGGAGCACTGGAGATAGGAATAATGAGTTAGTCCAGTACCGCTTCTTGCATAAAACTACTGCAAGAACACTGCTGTGGTAAGCTGTCAGTGGCTTCAGTCCTGGGGCAAACTACATCTGTATGATCAAAGAAAGTCCTCTTCAACCCATGCTGTTGTTATTACTTCATTCTTTCATCCAACAAAGCTCTTTGGGCAGGTACCTGCTTGTGAAGATTGAGGCTATCAATTTCGGAGAGAACCCAGCCAACACTTCCGTCCCCACCACACACTAGAATCCGGAAAGTGTCAAATTTCTGGAATAAGCGTAAACTACGGAGAAGGAAAAGAAAAAAGCAAGAGGGAAGAACAATCAGCTGTTGCAGAAAGAAATTATAAACAATTGAATCTAGGCAATAAACACAACAGACTTGCTTAAAGTAGGCTCTGATTTTGCAATGAATACGGGCCGCTGCCAGACTACAGATGAATTAAAATGATTATAAATAAGGAATTATAAATACAGCCAAGCATTTTACAGTGGCTATTCACTACAGAAGTAAGTCCCAGACACACTCCTCTCCTAAAGCAGGGCACTTTTGTCTGAACAGAATAGGAAACAAGCATGTGATAGCTGATTATTCATCAAATTAATTCCTTTTTGCAGATTTGGTGTGTTCAGCCTAACACTAGTTACTTGTCACTGTTTGGATGTCACTGCTTTCGCACTCAAGGCCAGACCAATCAAAGCAAAGCTTGAAGAGTGGGAACTTTATGCAGTCATTCATTAAGCAGAAAACTGTAAGAGGATGTAAAGCCTCACATGCTTTCGTCCTTCTGGGAAAGCAGCATAAATCAATGCTCTGGCACCTTGTCTGTCTTGCAAGCAGGCAAACAACTCACCAGCAAGACAAGTGTGAATTTCTCTATTCACTTCTTCTGGAATACTAACGACAACCTCTTCTTAAGCTGTTTGGAATTGTGCTTCTTAGTGAACATCTTCCAGAGCTACTGCCTGCTTTTATTTTCATTTTGTACATATTTACTTATTTATTATTACCTAAACAGTATTTGCTACAGCACATGAAAATCCCTGTTTCTTCAAGCATTGTGGACACTTAAAAAATGGCTATCAGAAATTACAACATCTTATGGCACAGTTTGACTAGCACCAGCTGAGAATATTTAAATTATCAGGAAGCAGCCTTTACCCTGTACCATCATTTCCTTTTTAAGGAAGCATATAAAAGCAGCTGTTTTAGAAGTGTGTACCACAGCTTGAGAAAATAATTGATTCCCTCCCTTCCCTTCTGTCCTGCTTAAAAGCACAATTCCTCTCTACAGTCAGTCCAACTGCAGAGGGGAAGAAGAAAAATATTTCATTTTAAAAGTTTTCTGTAAATTATTTATCAGCCAAACATATCCCCTGGACAGCACGCTGCAGTTTTAAAGGCCAGTGTTTTGCAATGCACTATGGCAAGAAACTACAATAGTTCTTAGGAGAGCAGAACCTAATGGTCACTCATCCGAGAGTGGACACTCCCAGATTTAGCACCCTGCATCTACAGGTCTTATGTGATAGACTTTGAGTCACGTTTAGAAAAATATGAAGGAACTTCACCTTGTGTGGACTCTTATTATAAGAAGCACCCATTCATGACAAAAGTTACTGAAATACAATGCAACAGAGCAACATCTGGAAGGGGGCAAACTAGAGACCAAACTTTTTTTTTTAAACAGAATTGCAGAAATACACTAAAGGAATTTATTCCACAGCACTCACTTTTTTTTTTGTATCCATAGATATTCTAGTCTAATATGGTAAACAAGCCTGAAACGTCATCTAGATCCCAGGGCAGAACCAACTTTAGCAAAAGCACTCATAAAAGGTGTTTTCCCAATATCACCATAAAATCATTAAGGGATGGAAATTTCACATACTTCCCAAGTAAGTTATTTCTGGAAAAATCTCAATTTGAAAATATTAATTTGCTACCTATGACATTTGTCTGTTCACCTGATCTAACTGAAGTTAATTCTTGTTAACAGTACATCAGGATGCCTGGTTACAAGTCTGTTTGCTGGCAAGTTTTCTGGATGCAAGCTTTCCATGCTTGGTTGTCTTCCAGGGGAGTGTTTCCGGAATCCCCCCCAAATCTCTCAAGCTGTCCTGCTGTTACTGATGAATGGCAATAATAACCTTTTTCAACAACATTTTTGGTTTTAGCTAATCAATAACACTAAACACAGAGAGGGTAAAGCCCCTCCAAACTTCCTATGTGTTCAGCCTTCTCTGAGGAATAGGCTCCTTGTTATATTTGGGGATGAGCTTATAATCAATCACCCGTACTTCTCTGGTATTTACAAGGAATGTGTACTTCCATAGAATATCTGCTTACCCAAGGTGAGGTCCTCCATTCATGAGGTCAAAGACCTGGGCTGGATTCAGTAGCTGTTTGAATCTTCGTAGAAATTTTACGCCTTGGTTGTCTCCACTTTTTGAGTTGACAAAGACCAACAAAGGGCTTGTGCAAGAAGGGGGACAAGTAGCTTTCCAGAAACCTGTCGGGGAAGAGGGAAGGGAGAGGGAGGAAAAGCCAAGAGATGTGAAGCTGCCCATGGAGATGGAGTGAGAAAAAAAACCCAACACCCCAGCACAGCTATGAAGAAGCTAATACTTTCCTTGTGCTTATGGCACTCACTGGGTAAATGCCAAACGTTCACAGCCCTGAATCCAGCACGAACCACACCTCATGCTGCCAAATGTCACACTTATCTCCTAGCAGTATGCAAAACTTTCAGCTTCCCCAACCTTCCCAAACTGCTTCTGCAATATAGTTATTCTCAACAAATTTTAACAGCTGCAGCTCAGCAAGCACTGATGTTACAGGTTAATAAACCAAATGCAAAAGCAAACAGTTCACTACCATACTTCAGCAATGTCTTCCAGTTTTGAATTTCAGCAACACCAGAAGCAGAATTTTCAGCTGATAGAATCTGGCATTAATAGTGTTAGCTGAAGGGACTGTGACTGAGAGGAAGAGAAAGAAGGCACTACTTACTAGTGATACTTACCATCTGAATCAATGCTGTTAAGAGCAGTAGGAGGAATGACAGATACTTTGCACAGCCCAAGAGGGCACTTGTTTGGCAACAACTCTTTACATGCTGTGTGTACCTGAAAACACCACACACACACACACAAAAAAAAAAAAAAAAAAAAAGAAAATCATTCAGACCCTTTTGGGCACTGTGGTATAACTCATAAAGCCACCCAACAAGAGGCTGGAAAGGAAGAATAAGACAGGAAGAGGGGGCAAATCCAAGGAAATGTCAATCAATAAAGTTATTTTAAGCGTGATCTACTCAGAGTCTTCTACTAATGCTCCTCTTTCCATTAGTATGTACTTTTTCTGCCATTTGCATTTATGAGACTAGCACTTTGAGTGCTGAGAGGACCAGATAACAGATTCTGTGGCTTTAAGAGCCTTCAGGTATTCTGCTTTCAAAATCCTAGCCTCAGTTGAGAGATCAAAAGTAGCAAGAAAAAAAGCTGGGAATTCAAGAAAGCAAAAAACAAAGCAGGGAGACATGAGGGACATCAAGAGGTAAGACAAGAAGGGACATTAAGAGGTAAGAGAAGAAGGGATTAATAAAGCCACCCAAAAAAGGAAATACAAAGCAGAGTAGGGCACTTGGGTCATTTCTGGTACCCAATGACTGCAAGATAGAGGGTTTGCCTGGGGTTTGAGCCCCCACCCCCCATATTATAAACACATATTTTGTGATACTTCTCTTATTAATATTACAGACACCTGGAAACATAGCAAGATCTGCATCACTGCAGTGGTTACGCAAGAGAAACCTATTGCAATGGGAAGGGAAATTGCTGTTATTAAAACAGCTTAGTATTCCTTATCGTCCTTTTTTGTTGTACCTTTCCAACTTGTAGAAATGACAAATAATGGCTCCTTAAAAACCAACATCTGCCTGAGGCACTGATTCATATCTAGTGTAATTAGATTCTTCTATGAAAGCTCACTATAGAATGAAAATGAGCTTGCAGAGAAGCCAGACACTTATTTGAGGTCTTACTTCTATGCATCACAGTGATACTTTTTAGCACAAATTTAAATTTCTCTCTCTTGCAAGCAGTTTATCATCTGGAGAAAGAACAATAAAGTCCTTCATGGCAAATACTGACAGCACGGTTAGAGATTTCATTTTAAGTAAATGTCATTAAAAGAACACACCAAAGAGCTGATCAAAGACTATCCTCTTACTGAAATGATCACATCTATTCAACTCACCATGGCTTTGCACCAAAGGCAGCGCCAGTCTTGCAAGCGTAGGACACTGCCACAGGTTTTATCACACACAGTGCATTTGGCACTCACAGGCAGGTTTCCTTCCAACCACTGATGTGGCATTGAGATCTGCATATGGTACAGAGGGAGAGAAGCAATATGAACTTTCCAGAGTGCAACTCAAGGGTGCAGGATACACTGTGGAACTGAGACATACAGAGAAGCAAGTCTTTATATGCACTGTTTAAGGACAGCAATGGCAATTTCTAGAAAACACCTGAGGACCTCTTTTGGCATTTTACATCACACTGAAGCACAAAGAGACCAGGTGACTCGCCCCAGGCTACCCAGGAAACACTGACTTGCATTAGACACCCCATATGCTAAGGTACTCATTTACACCTTGGTTGTCTCCACTTTTTGAGTTGACAAAGACCAACAAAGGGCTTGTGCAAGAAGGGGGACAAGTAGCCTTTTCTTTTATTTTTCTTTTGACAAAATTCAGACCAGGTTCCCCATGCCTCCAATTATTTAACCTCAACTCCCCCAGTCCATAGCAGGAGTCTCTTCATATTAAGGAGTCCTTGTGACCCTGGTTGGACTTTTCACACAGAATCTCATGCTCTGAACAGTAAAGGCTTTTCCCACATCGCTAACACATAAAGGCAGAATCTGCTATTTGTACAGTGAAGACAGCTGTAGAGCACATGCCAGTGCTTTCACATCACGATAAGGCTAGAAGAGTTAAGACTAATGCCTACCCCATCTTCATCCTCAATGATATCCTTCCCAATAGAGGCCAGAGTTGTCCACTTGCAATTATTGGTTGCCCGCACAGCACACCGCTTGTGGGCTTTAAACTTGCACACTAGAGAGGAAGAGAAGAGTATATTAATCCTGCCTCAGAATGTATAATGTGTCAGTCTGTGCCAAAAGCTTTCCCAAGTGACCATATTTGGCTCCAGAAGAAAGCATGGGTACACACTATCCTTGTTAGCGCTGCCAAAACTATCAGCTCTAAGCGTACTGAGTAAGATGAGCTAGCTATTAATTCCTGACTTGCCACTTTTGCCAGTTTTAGTTATCACCTTGTTAAATTTGACATGATTTACATAGTCATACACTCCTGCATCCTTTTACACAGTGTGGGTGTAACCTCATTCACACTAGAAGCATGAGCTCTATGCAGCCAGGCATGTCTGCTATGCCAAAGCTGAAAAAGAATAACCTCCTGGCATTCAAACACTTCACCAGGATGTTCTTACCAATGTGATTATTCTTACGAACAGGAGTATTCATATGAATATTCTATCTGATAGCTCAGAAGTATATACCTGTTCACTTCAGAAGCATGACTTTAATAAGGGATGACAGTATTTAGGTATATGGGAAAAAAGTAATCAGCTATATTACTATCAGGTCCAACACTAAAACCAGCATAAAAACATCATCACTTCTATTATCCTTTTACAAAACACCAAGATCCTGATCTTGACTTCTGCAGGATAATTCTCTGTGAAGCCAAAGGGATTCAGCAGCAAAAAGTTTCAGCATCAGGTCCAGAAAAGACCTCTAGTCTCCTACAGAACCTGTAGCGCTCTCAAGTTTATTATGCAGCATTTTTCTACATCTTTTTGCAGACTGTTAACAACATTCCTCTTAAATTATCTCTGGAACATGGCATTGAGCCATAAAGACTACACTCCCAAAACAGGAGACAAGCCAGCACCTTTACCTTCACATGAGAGCCCATGTGATGTGACTCCAGATAATGCCTCCCGACACACATTGCAGTACGTTGGCCGAGCATGTGAGCAGGCGTACCAGTTATGCATCCCTGAGAAATGGTCCATGCTATACTGGGTAGACTAATAAAATAAATGTATTACAGCAAAGTCTAAAATAGAGCAACAAGACTTTTTTTCCTTAAAACAAAGACTTGCACATAGCAGTCAGGAAAGGCAGAAACAGAACACTTTTACTAGGGAAGAGTAGGTCACATGCAGTTTATACACACCAGCTGTAACTCAAGAAGGTCTTTAAGCCAGAAGTGACCACTTGAAGAAGCAGCCACACCTTCATTCCTGCTCCTGTCCTACCTCCCAACCTTGTCTCACTAAAAGTGTGTGTAGGGAAATGACCTGGAGAATTTATCTACTGGAGAGCTGACCCTTCCCTTCTCCTTTTTCTTGTTGGATTAAGTTTTCAGCAAGATCAGTTCCCCAAACTGGTTTATTGCACAGCAGAGGAATGCTTGTGCCAGCATAAGGGAGGAGACAACAGGGAGACAAGCATCAGAGCGGGGAAAACACAACAGGGCTTCTTTTAGTGGCAGTGCTGGCCCCAGAAAGCAAACAGATGTACTGAAGTAGGCAGAATACCAAGCAGGCGCGACGTGATTTAGAACAGGGAGGATAACTGAAGATTGAAAAGACAATGGGAGGAGAACTGTGTTTCATAACCTACCCATACCGTGAGAAGTGCTCTCAAAGTTACCAAGGGAGAGTATACAAAGCCACAAGCATTCTTTGCAGAATCACTTCAGTGTATCTGGGGTAGTTTTTACTGAAGGCCTAACACTATACCCATTATAGTAATAAAACCACCTTCTATTAACTTCACTGAAAGCTGACTCCAATCTCATAACAAGCTGTTATTTAGGAGATGAGGCACAGAGTGCAAAGGAACACCTTTTCCTATTACCTCAAAATGTTCACGGTTTTGTACAGTCTTCAGTGCTGCAATCCAATCTTCCATCTCTTTTCTGTTATCAGCACAAAGGATGAGCTTCCGACATGGAGTGATAATCTGAAGACAGAAAATTAATAACGTGTATTCTGGGCATGTCAGTGACAGACAGCAGGAGAACACATTATCACTAGTGTAGTCTATTGAAGCTATTTTCAGAGGCAATGATCTGCACAACAGAACAGAAGTTGCACCTTTCAACCATGTTTCTCTTCCACCGTAACATACCTTAATTCCTTCATAAATGTACAGAGCCACAGAGATTTTTAGCTGTCATTCCCAATACTGAACCAAGTAAAGAAATCTCTCATATCCAAATAACAGCACAACACAAATCAAGCACAGAGCAGTAGGAGCTAACATATTACATGTGCAGACCTTGCATAAGTGTTTTTTTAAGTACTTAATGACTTTTTGAATTGGCAACAACATTAAAACACTTTGTTAACAGCATAATACACCAGTTTCTAGCAATCAACGAATTAGATAACATACCCTGTAACATCATACTAAAAATCTGTTTGGAGTCATGACAAACATGGCGAGGGAGGAGGGAAGAAATCAAACAAAATAAGCAATCCAGAAGAGAAATCATTGTATTTTGAACCATCATGTCTCCTCAGGACTTGTTCTATGTTTATTATGTAAAAGTTATTCCAACAAATGTTCCACTAGCAGCTTGAGGTTATGGTGAGCTTGCCTTCCTCTAAAAATACTGTCCTCAGTGTGTTTCTACCTTGGTTTAATTCCCATGCATTAGTTGCCCTGTGTTCAATAAACAATTCAGCGTTTTAACAAACCAGTAGAAGACATGCAGGGTGGCCGAAGCTCCCCTCTGCCCAGGAAGGCAGACAGGTCTCTGTGTATCCTACCGCCAATGCCCTCTCCTTTTGTCAGATGGAGGCAGCAGAGAGAAGTAAAAGCTCCTAGCTCTTCGGAGGAGCATGTCTGCTGTCCACAGGGCTGCTCATTCAGCTGGGGTCCAGACTTGACTACAAATCAACAACGGTATTCTTCCTAAGACAAAAGTCTTTCTTCCCCACACTGTAGTTATCTTATCTTACTGTCTTTTGTGCACACCTCTGTACTGATTTCCATCAAACTGTCTTCTTAAATTAGACCAACACCAAAGTGTTTGCAAGGCCTGGATTTAAGAAAAGCTGCATTAAGGTTGAACACCATTAACAAAAATCAAAAGGCTCCCCTTTATGTCAACTGTAAAAACTTCCAGCAGCCTAGACTCTCCTGTGCCCCTCTACATTTTGTACATGAAAAAGAACTGTCTACATCATCTGCTTTTCCAGCAAATTGTGCCCTAGCATCTGAAATAACAGATTAAAACAAACTAGGATTGTGTCAGGTTGATGAGGCCCATGTGGCTCTTGCAAGCATGCAACCAAACTTTTGTTAATGAACTCTAAAAAACCCATGCACATCACCCCAATACATGACCCCTGTTAACTACTGTTTTCCAATCTGTTTCTCACTTCTCTCATTATCACTCATAAAACAGATTAAAAATAAAACCTCTCAAGTTGAACATCAAACTTTTAGTTGAAGTGCCTCAGAGCGTTCACTAAGAAATGTGTATGTAATGCCAACAAAAAGATACACCTGTAAATTTCTGCTTTAAGCTCTTCAATTTTCAAAATATATTTCTTTTCATTGGATAGATTGCAGCATTCATCTGCAATAACACTAACTTTACGCAGAGGCATTACCAATACCTAGAAAAGGGTGCTACAGGCAGATTAAGTAGGCAATGAATGGAGCTAAATACCTTTCTAAAGCAAGGACTGGCCATTCATATTAGAAACACAGTTTTGGCATGGAACATTCTCTCTTGGACATAATGACCAGATCTGTATCAATTGTAAGCAAACAGAAATAAATATTTACAATTCTCTAAAAATAAAACTTTGAAGAACTCCTTCCCTCTTCCCTGATTTTTCCTTTAAATAATTCCAGCTCTGAAAAAATTTATTCCCAAAGAAGTTAATCATAGGAATCTTTCTTTTTCCTTGGAAAAGTGAGTGGTTAACTCTTATTTCCATCAAACACTCTGGTATGTAAGAATCACTACCCTAGAGAAACCTTTTACAGAGCATGAAACACTACTGCAAAAATCAGCATGAAGTTAGAGAAGAATGAGCAGCATCTCTGAAGTCCTGCTAAGACGCAGCAGCTTTTTCCCTGGAAGTAAAACCAAGTTCAAATAATTTGTTCAGACAGCACAGGGACCCATTTTTTTCTGGTGGCAAAGCCAAGAACATCTATAACTGCATATGTACAACGGTACCCTATGTGAAGTCCAAACATCCTAGGATGAAGCATCCAAGGACCTTTCATCACTTTAAAACCAGCCAGTTTTTATAAGGAACCACCAGTTCATTCAACTAGCCACTGGCACACGCTTGGGCAGGCGGGAAAAATAATTTAAAACAGTAGGTAAAATTAAATTATTATCATAACAATCCCATTTCAGAACACTCCTATTCAGTGATGTCCCTTTTCCTATTTTTCTCTCTATTTTGAAGGAAAAAAAACCAAAAAAAAGGCAAATGCAAAGTATATAGTATCATTTTAAAATCACCCTGGAAGACATGAAATCTAAAATATTGGCATAAAATACAGAAATGCCGACACTCCTTTAATAAGAATTAATTCTGAGGCTACTGACTTCCTGGATCACTGGAGAGACTGTCCAATATAGAAAACTACTAATTCCTTCTTAAGTCACCTACTGCATCATCTTAAAAATCCCCACATTCAGTGTTGGACAACCTTCTGTTCAAAGAACAAAGTTAAAGTTTAAAAGACAAGAGGACAAATAAGGAGACCAAGAAGATTTTCATACTTGAATCATCCAGACAAAGAGCCACAGTACTAAAATAAAGGGTCTGTTGTGTAACTACAGAACTGCAAATAAAATGTAACTTTGTGCAAGATAAATCTATGAAGAGCATTCCCCATTAGTCAGTTCTAAAGCAACATTTGCATTGGGATTTAGTGCTACCAACAGAGATGGGAAATAAAAGAACACAATCTCAAACCTCACTCCTATTCTAAGGAGGAAAAATTGGGACAATTCAGGCTTCACTGTGAAGGACAGATAAGATTTTAATGTAACTAGTGTAACAATTCTTTGGGGAAATTAAGAAACCATACAAACCTGTTTTTTTGATTAACATGCAGTGGTGTTACAGTTAAACATTTTAATGACGATAATTAAGAATCCAGAAACATGTTAATAGGGACACTTCCTTCGCAGAGTGGTTCAACAGCTCTTGCCTTTCATACAGCCTCACACACACAACAGCCAACACTGGGTACCTTGTCAGTGTAAGACACTCCTGCTTTCCCTGCACTGCAGGCAGCTGCTGGTCTCTTACCTGCACAGGCTGATGTGCAACAGGCATGCCACTACACTGGTCCTGAATAAGGGCAGAACTGAGATGAACAGAAACATGCTCTTACTCACATGGAGAGAAAAACACTCATCCCATCACTTTCACCTCCTCCTACTTAAGCCAGTAATTTCAACTCCAGACATCCATCTGTTGAAGGATACTAACAGAGAGAGAAAGGCTATTACATACACTGCGCTCTCTAGACGAGACTGATGATCAGTCTAACATCTCACACACAAAAAAAAAATTAAAAAAAAAAATATCATTCTTGTCATCTTCAGAAGAAGCCACAGGAATCTTCCCCTTGAAAAGCTGTCCTTTCCCAGCCAGGGAGTCTGGGACGTTTGATCTCAGCTACAGCCGTGATGAGCCGATGCTCTGGAACACGAGGCTTGGTTATCCCTCTTGGCAAACAAGGCTAGAAATGAGCATGGTCCAGCTATTTTTTATGTTCCGGCTACAGCTTTTGACTAACATCCTGGAACAGTATATTCCACAGGATGACGACGCACTAGGTGAAGTAGCATTTCCTTTTATTTGTTCTAAATTTACAAAGCAGTAATGTCATCCAGTGACCTCTTGTTCTCATATAAACGGAGGGCACAAAAACAATGATCTGATTGCTTTTGAGTTAGGATGGGGGCTGCCTTGCTAGGAGTTAAAAAAAACCATAATAAAAAGTTTTAAGATTTATTTGTAATCTCATACATTTTTGGCCTGTTTGGGAATTGGCAGAAATCTGTTCCTGCCCTGAAACAGGTCAGAATTTTATCTAGATATGAACAATTACATAAATTAAAAATGCTTGTTCTTCCTAAAAAGGGAATATTAAAAACTAACATACTTTTTTGATCCTAAATGCTATTGAACTTTTGGGTGTGGTTCTTCAGATTTCACTTCCTAGTAGGAACTGGATGCCCAGATACCCATGTGCCCAGAGCTCACTACATGGTGACTTTATTGAGCCCTAACACTGACCAGCAAAACAGCTCAACAACAGTCGGCGGGGGGGAAGCTGCCAATCCCTCTAATCAATCCTGAAGAGCCATAAGGATGGATGGGAATGGCAGAAAGGCTTAAAGACATTTCAAATCAGGACACAGCTTAATTTACCAACTCCTCACTGCATATAAAACACCAGAAATTTCTTTTGCAGGAATTACGGTGATGATCTACTACCCACCAGGTCAACCCTTTGCAGATAGTTATGTGCCCTCTAAGCAGATGAGCCATCTCAAGTCTATTAGAGAAAGTCAGTTTTCAAGCTTGCTCACTCTAAATCTAAAAAAAATCTAAATCTGAAAAAAGCCATACCTTCACTGGCTGTCTTGTGCAAATATTGATGCTCCCCTGACACTTCTCCAAAAGCTAGCTTCATCTCCTCTGTCTCTTCCTCATACAGCACATGCCCCCTTACCAGCTGTTAGCCCCCACCCCTCATGTTGACCCACACTCCCCTGTCCAAAGCCAACACCAGTTTACTGACATTTCAAACCAGGCCAGCTGGCAAACAACAAAGCCAACCAAAGAAAATTTCTCATTTCACATTCTAATAATGGACTGGGCATCCCTGGATGTCCTTCCCCAATGAACAGCTGTGAATAATTGTATTAGAAAGGCAGTCCAAAAAAGACTCCTTATATTAGACCAAATTTTAAATAGAAATCTGCCATACTTCACCCTTTGGTGTTTTGCTGTACTGAGCGACCTTCCTCCACCCAACAGCTGGAGCATAAACTTCATTCTCTGGTCTTGCTGTCATCAAAGATGACTTTATCATCTCTGCTCACTTCCTCTTTCAGTATTTTCTGGCTGCCTAGAAACTTCTCAGCAAAAAAGTGACAGTCTGGCCAAACATGCATTGAGACTGTTTCTTATCAGAGTAGATCTGGTGAGCTCAGTGACCACAAAAGATGGCAAAACAAGTTAAGATCACACTGGCCCAATCACAGAGCTGGCTGAAGAAACGCTGCAGGGGGAGACGGGGCAGGGAGGACATACAACTTTGCTAAACATAGTTTTTCTGATGCGATACATTTCTCAGAATGACCAAAAGCGGGTGTATGAGAACACCTGCTCATTCTGACTGCTTCCTTTTACTCACATCCTGTTCAAATACAGTCTTATGTTCAAAGGTGGTAGCCATAAATCCCTCAAAGAGATCCTGGATTATTCCAAACATTTGATGAGGTGCGTACAGGGACAACAAAAATTTCTGGAGCTCAAAAGACCTAGGAACTGCAACTAGAAAAAAATAAAATAGCTGCAAGAACGGTCCTGGTGCAGGCAAAAACTTCAGCTTGATCACATGTGGCAAAGGCGGGGAAAATGTTCACCATCTCTGTAGCTAACTGCTATGTCTGCTTTTGTATACTGGAGTAAGCTCTTGCATCCCATGAACCCCAAAACTCAGGAAGGAAAATTGGGTGAGATTATAACAAGGACCCAGCCATTTTATCCACTTCAGTTCCTGTTCCAGCAACAGCGGTGGTTAAATGAACACTGGCATACGTTAAAACACATTGCCTGTGTTCATCAACAAGATTCACAAACCAGCAAAGTCATTATATGTTTCAAACACTATCGCTGAACTCACAGAAGGCAAAACGGACTAAGTGTGGATTAAGCAATGCTACTGCCTTAGTAAATACACAAGGTTAAAAAGTAGACTGTGAAAAAGGGAGAAGAAAGGAAAATGAAAATACGAGTTTCAGACTCAAACATGTCCTTTACACTTAAAATCTTAAAAGCCTGTCTCATTGATGTTAGCTTCTGAAACAATCTGGAGCTGAGCATCAGGCCACCAAAGCCTTAGACAGCAAGTCAGCATGATTTTAGTAGGTCTCTCTAGTTTGGAAGAGAGAAATACTACGAGTATCAATGCCTAGACTCATGGGGGACCGAGGCTTGCCCTATGCCACAGACAACATCCCTCTTTCAATCTGCCATTCAGCTTTGACCCAGTTTTGCCGACAAATTCAGCCCCATTAACTCACTGCAATGGTCAGTTAGAGCTCTCTAGAATTGCACTGATTCTCTTTCCTGAAAACCTGGATGCTACCCTGAAGGGGAAAGAAAAAAGAAGCTTTTATATGACACTGGAGGAATGCACCAGTTTTATATTTATTTTTATAGTGCAAGATCTTTATTTCCTGCTAAAATGACCATCTTCCACCTATGGAAACTCTAATTTCCACCAAATAAAACAAGTCGTTAATGTTCTTATAGTTGTGCCAAATTCTGCCTTTTTCTTTTTTTTTTTTTAAAATAGCAATAACAGGATTTTCCTCAAAGCCCTAAGTGCCCAAACCTCTGTTTGCACTATCCCCAACTTCCATGTGGCTGTTTTACCTTAATTCTCAATCTCTAAAATCCAAGACAGCTCATTTCCATAGGAAAATGGCTAAAGCACATGGTGTGGCCTCTTTAGGACCATTTTTAGGTTCATTCATCTTGCAATACGTACCTCATCTGCCAGGTGAGGTTGCACAGGTTGCAATTACAAGCACATCTTCTCTGAGCACTGTCATTGGCACTTACGGCTGCTGCACTGTGCCCACAGATCAAGTTCAACTCATGCTGACCCTCCATCTGTGCTTTCTCCCAGTCCCTGTCTTCCCCGATTCCGCAGCGGGAAAGCAGACCAGACAGAGCGTTGCCTGGGAAAATTATCATCTCTCATACCAGGGTCACATTCCTACATGCTTCTGGAAACTCTGTTCCTAAACAAGGCACATTCCTGTTCTTGGCAATTGGTAAGAGGAGCACAGACAAGGAGAGGATTCTAGGACTTTTGCAATCACTTAACAGATGTCAAAACCTAGAGTATGCAAGAAGGTCTTTGCCACTGTTAGCATTTAAGAAATGCAGACAATCCTGGTAATTAGTGCAATATTAATCACTAGAGATCTACATGGACAGAGCGGCACCAAATGGGAACCGACAGGGCTCCCATGCCCAGTGCCAGAGCATCTTAGCACAGCTCCATTATCCACCCACCTTCCACTTCATGCAGCAGATGCAAACATACATCCCTTCTTCATCTGTTTTCCAAAGGATGCAGTCCTGCCGGGAAAAGAGTTGGCAAACAGAACTACCCTGTTCAGAAAGGGCAGCACATTTGGGAAGGTAAAGGATACTCCAGAGAAACCTTCCTACTCACTCAAACAGAAGCAAAACCATGAACAACAGAGGGGCAGGTCAACATTCCCCAGTGGTAGAGCTGCTGTCTCAGGGGGCTCATACACATCAAGGCTAGCAGCTAAAAAAAAAAATCACAGGACTGAGCAACAGAAAACATTGTCCACAGTAGGAAAATGACCTGTTACTGACAGCTTATTGCTAGTAACAGCTCCTCACAGCCCCCTAACCTCAGCTGTGTTGGAAAGAGGCTGGTAGCTAGCACAAAAGGAAATTAATAGCTTTCAACAGCTTGATGAACCCAGTAGCTTTCCATACTGGGTCACTAGGCAAAGACAAGTCCTGTTTCACACACCACGACAGTGAAACCATGACAAGCACCACAAGTAGGGAGACCTCATTTCTGCAAATAATATTAGCAAGCCTCTCCCTGCCTGTCAAAATGACCAGATTAAAGATGTGCATAAAAAGATGTCTCTTCCTTCTAGAGAGACCCCTACGTAAAACTAAACCCATCATGTTCTCAGATGGCCTCCTGTTTACCACAGGTTGTTCTGCCTTTGTGTCCTCACCTGGAAGGGGGAGAAGACACTGGAATCTGCAGTCTTGCTCAGGAAGGTACATAAAACACCAACACAGCACAAAGGTTACAAAGAGCAAAGAGATTATCAAACAAAAGCTCCTACTGTTCAGGCACAAGGGCAGTAACAGACACTATTTTCAAAGCAGTAAACTTCCCTCTAGGGAAACAAAAGCTCTTCACAAACAGTTGCCTTTACTTCCCAGCTCTCTATCTATCCTGTCTCACAGTAAAATTCACAAAGCTCAGTCTGACCTCTTTCTCTTACAGTAGCTTCATCTTTCTCAAAAACCTAGCGTATACTGGGATCATTCTGTAACATACAGTAGCAACAGCCAGATCTCTCCACCCACAGCAACTTCTTCCAGACTCTCTAACTCTTCTTCCATGTTTATCCTCTCTTCGATGGTTTTTCTCCAGATTTTTCCTTCTTTTGTGTGAGTAGACTAATGACCAGCTCCTGCAGGAGGCTGGATTAAGAGTCCTAAAAATCCTTGACATGAAAGGATTTTAAATGACTATTTTCAATGACTAATAGTGACTCAGAATGGTCTGTTTACCAAAGGGCCTTTTCTCAAGCAGAAAAAACTGCACTGAAGTCTGGATTACAAACTACTAAAATAGCAAAGTATTTTGAAACTGACAGGAAATGGGGACTGAACTGAACTTAATGAAGGGAGGGGGGAAAAACAGCAGAGTGATTCTGGACATGGCAATTCATGGCTCTACTCATATTTTCACTTGCTTATAAAGGAAATTCTGACACCTGCCAATATAAACAGAGTAAGAGCACTAGCAGAGAGTGTACAATACCTGAACGTGTATACACATGTGTGTGGAAGAGACAACAACCCCCAGTAAAGCCTGACTTTCCAATATGCACTCTAATTTTGTCCAATTTAGAGTAGAGAATTTAAAAAGGAGGAGGGAAGAACCATCCCTTTCACAAGTCCCTCTTTTCTAATCTTTCCCTTCTCCAAACCTTAACAAGGCAATCCATGACGGTGTACGAAGGAGCAAGGTGAACAACCAGGACACTCAGCGACTCTCCTGAGTAACTACATCCCCAGGTTAGTAAGTCTTTTTGCCCACTTCTGAGAGCTGATGTCTTCCCTCTGGGTCCCTCACCCCCGTGGTGAGGAAGCAGGGGAGGAAGATCCCCTCGCTCACTGGGAAGCCCAGTGACTCCCTGCATCATACGTTCAAGCCCATCTTTACCGAAGGGCTGAGGCCACACGGGGCAGTTTGGGGAATCTGTGCAAGTGTCAAACCACACAGATTTCCCTGATCTTTATCAGCCCAAGCTTGAAGATCAAGCCTAACCTTCTGCAAACAGCTTGTAACAGAAGTTCTTATATTCCTTCTTCTCATAAAAATAAGCCACATGCTCTTTCTCAAAGCTTGTGTTTCAAACCAGCACAAATAACCTCTGATCTGGGTTCCTCTTGCTTCAACAGTGCCTTACAGGCACACAGCTCCTGTGCTAGACACGAGCAGCAGACTTTCTGCCTGACATGTGGCTTCAGCAGCTCTAGCCACTCTTTCAAAACCAAACTCTTCAGAGAAGACTTCACTGCCTTCTCTGCCAAAAAGGATATATTTTCACTTAAAAGCACTAGTACAAATAATTCAACTTGACATGAAGTTACAGGAGAGGCAAAAGCACTTTCACTTCATTGTGAAATGAATTTGCAGACATCAACAACATACTCTCCCCATCAGGAAGCACCCTCAGCACTTTTTTACCTTTTGTTAAAGTTCAAGCACTTTGCCCTGTGTTTTTAGGAAAGGTTAATTACCCCCAAATGAAGATGCATGTTATTTCTCCACAATGCCAACAAGCCCTGGGACAATACAGCAAAAATATACAGTCTGAACAAGATCAGACAAGTCACATAAAATTTCACAAGACAGAAACTGGCATCTTTGCTGCTGAATAAAGTCAGTACTAAGTAACAAGGCTCTAAAAAAATTGTAGCACACCTCAGGCTTCGGTACAGCTGAAGAATGACATCCATGCTTCTTAGAGATGACAGCATGCTCTCATTCAGTAGCACCAGCAATTCCGGGTTCCTCAACCTACCACAACCATTGTCGCCTCCAGTCATGCAAGTGCTCTGAGAGGTACTAGTCTAATCTCAATAATTCCTCTCTCCTGTGACATTGGTCAGGGTGAATCATCAGTTAATAAACAGTATTTCTTATCTAATGGGTGCAGCATTACAGCACTGCAGGCACATTTCCCTTTACCCCAATTCTGGAGAACTTATCTACATAAATCCACACAGGAAAGAACACCTGAACAGTAGGAGCTTGTAGCAAACTTACTCTGAAGAACTTGAGCTCCTGATGATCTGTTATGCTGGCACAGGTGTCATGTTTCTCAATGCTTAGTCCCGAAAACTCAGACTCCTGCTCTTACCTTTCACGTGCAATCTTCTTCTAAACTAGTGTCCAGAGCAGCCTACTCTCTTAGAAAAAAAAACTAAACAGGTTGCTTGACATGCGATTAATAGGATTAGTCTCCTCTGTAGCCAGTCTTTCTGAACTATGTTCCACTTGCCACAAGCTTATTAGCTGTCTGCTTAAGGAGGAGCTGGGATAAGTTTCCTTCTGATGGCAGTGAAGCAGAGAGGCAGGCGCTGACTGTAATAATATGCTGTTTCCTGTCTGTGGCTGAGCTGAGAGGTACTTCCCAACAGAAAAGGGTTTACAGGAGCTCAGGAGTTCAAGCTCCACCTCTTCCAGCAGAATAGCCTTTAACTAGGGAGGAGGGGTCAAGAGCATGGCTCCTGGCACTCAACAACATGCTCTGACCAAGCTTCACTTGCACTAAAGCGTCAGAAAGAAGAAATCAGACTGCACACATCTCTCTCCACGGAGACAAGCTTTCTCCTATGGGATGTCAAAGCTCTGAATAAGAATGAAAGTGAATGTTGTAATTCACGTTACATGAATGAGGGTGAAAGGCCACACCACCATTTGCTAGCAATAACTGGAAAACATTTAGAAAAGCACCATGTGAGAATCATATTGGAACACAAAATATGTACATGGAGAGATCTTATGTCCTTCCCAGGCCCTCTCCTGTTGATGACAGGTGTTTTTTATTAGTATTAAAGAACACACATTTTAGATTTTTTCCCCCTTTAGCTTTATACAAGTCCTGCACAAGGCAGGAAAGGGTCAGTGAACCAGTAAGGACTCACTCCATCATCTCTGCCACTTACACTGAAGGCAGTAGGCTTAATTCAGTTGGCACCTTCTAGAAAAGAGCAGATCTTCACCAACACAGCAACCTGAGGAGTAAGAATTAGTTCACCACAAAAAACATTTACCAAAACGGGCCTAAGGAGATGACCCAAAGTCCTTTCAAAGACTCTTGAGGGGATAGCTGTGGTGGCAAAGAGTTGGCCCAAGCAACAGACAATAGAGCAATTGGTGCCCCCCCCCAAACCTTACAGGCTTCGCAGGGGAGAATGGGCATGCTGGATGTTTGAGGTCTATGACACAGGTAAAGCAGTCATTTTGAGAGAAGTATCTCCAAAACCCAGGCTTCCTGGCATGATCTAAAGAAAAAACTATTCTAGGTTCGGAGTATGGAACTCATCCTCATTGTGTATTTTGTTTTAATGCTCCTAAAGCAACCGCAGGCTAATGCACTAGGCGGGCACATCAACAAATCAAGTTACTGTGAAATTGCACTGTGCAAGAAAAAACCGTTTGTGGAAACAGCTGAAGTCTCACTGGGAATACCCAATGTGCCCAGTGTGATCCCAAATCACCTGCTTTTAAGATATCACAAGAGGTTTTGAGGGTATGGCTGGGAAAGCTCTGCCCAGAAGTCAGGGTCAAGCTTTGACCTCACCCATCCAATGCTGCTGATCTCTATTTCATAAGGAGTACAAATGTAGGCACACACTGATGGCAAGCATCCAGGTTAAAAGTTGACCACTCTCTCTAAAATAAATGGGTCTGAAGTACCAGGACAACATGGTTATCATTAAGCTTGTACCACAGCAGATCCTCTCTAAGACCTTGTGAAAGACAGCAGCCCTAGGAAAATCCATTGGTGAGAGATCTATATACCAGGTATACATAGAAAGAACCAGTCACTCACAGCCCAGACATCGCAAAAGAATTTACCTTGTAGACAGATAACTTACAAGGACAGAGATGGCAGAGATGTGACAGAACCAGCAAATATTACATCTACCATCCTCCTGAGAGGAGAGAGGCCTGGTGTGGGGCTGCTATATGATTTGTTCCCAGAGGCTTCCTGCTAAATAACTCTGCAGCCACACTGCCTAACCTAAAGGAACAATAGCTAAACATAAAGCTTTTCCTTACATCTCTCAGGGGATGGAGCTGTACAACATCTTAAGCTCAAAGATGTCCCTAGTCACATGCTCCCAGCCCATTCTATAGTCACATATACATTAACTCTGGGTAGCAGTCCCGAAAACTGTCCCTGTTGCAAACAGGATATACTTACTGAAGAAATCTATGCTAAGTAAGCAACAGTGGAACCTGTATTACACGCTCTTCAGAGGAAGAGGTCTGCATCTTAACACTCACTTTCTTGCTCTCCCGCCTGCTGACAGCAAAGAAATTAGCTGTCAGACTTATGTCCTATGTAAAAGGTTTACTGGCAGCTGTATTTTTTAACCTTATTCCTCTATTTATGCAACATAACCTTTGTTGGCTCCATGCTCTAGTTTTCTCTCATGGTGCTGCCTCCCCACGCTCCTCACTGCCCTTTCACCAGTTTCTCCTTTGACTGGTCACCCCTTACTACCTCTTTGCTCTGGATCCACACTGCTCCTCTAAGGGGTTTATCTACTGGTTTTGTTTCCCGCCTCCTTTGTTAGTACCTCCGGAGTGTCATTCACACAACCTGACTTGCAGAATCTATACATTAAGCAGTACAGATGCCTGGACAGAGGATGAGTTTCCTCAGAAAGAAACCACTCTTTCATAAATCCAGAACTACCAGTCTCCATTGAAGAAAACACAGAAACAAGAAGAAAACCAGAACATCTAAAACTCCAGAATAACTGCCTCTGCTATACAACACCAAAAGTTGGATGTTTTCCATTTAGGATAAAAACTCAATCCCACTGATATTTGATTTAGGATAAAAAACTCAGTCCCACTGATCTGAAACAGGAAAAAAAATGCATTGAAGAACTCTGAATTTTAGAAAGGAACCAAGCTGGGGAGATACAGGGAGGAAGCAGAGTGCTCTCAAACAAAACCAAGAGAAAATTGCAAGACTGCAAGGAATCCAAAGCACTGATGTGGCAGACCAAACAGCAGCAAGACTAGGCAACCTTCTGATTTTCTAAGTATTTTTATAGCTCATGGTAAACCACAGTCAACCCCCTCTGTAAGCCATGTCAGAAAGAGTAGATAGAAATTAAGAGGAGAAATGTTTTTCTTGAAGTTTACCTGAGCCCCATGATACAGTGATCAGCTGGAGATAGTGCAAGCTGTATTTGCTATGCGAGTGTCAAAGTAATCCTATACTTTTTACCCTCTAGGGAAGGCAGGGACTGACAGAGCCTGATACCATAGTCATGGAAGTAACTCTTCACTGTTGGACTCAGATGGGGCAATCTGAGAGAGCAAACACGCTATTTCCTCCCGTCCTTGCCAATAGTGTCCCTAAGGGAGATTAGGTCTCTTCCAACTATAATAAGCAAAACAGTAACAGTACATTTGTTTACCTGAAAAATCAGTTTTTATTTACATATGGAAAAACTGAAGCAAGACCCAAGAAAAAAATGCTTTATTAAAAGGTAAATAACTTTGCATTCTTGAAAATGTATCCCCTACTGAAATCACTGCAGAATCCTTCTCTCTGTGTATGCACGCCAACACCTGATATCGATATTTACTATCAGACCCAGATATGCCTCCTACTTGTCCAATTATGGATGCAGAAAGTGTTTTCAAACTTTGACAAAGTGTTGGAATTTCATCTGGACATAGGGTGGACACCACAGCTGCTTTGCGCAGGTACTGCAAAGCAAAAAGCTACAGCTACATTAACAGAAACAACCTTTGCTAGATGTTGAAAGCAGTGGGTCACTACTGCTGCAGCACAAGGCACACTGCTCAGTCTTGGTCACCATGCTACAGGATCAGCTTCCTCCTTCCACCTGCATTGCTCCCCCCTTCATCTTGCCTGAGACCAACACTGCCTCCTTTCTCCACACTCTCCTCTCTCCTCCCTTTTGAGCCCTTCGGAGGCTGCATGGAGGTTAGTGTGAGCTTTGGAGCTGGCTAACAGCAATGCTGCTTGACACTCACACTGCATGGCTGCTGTTAACAGCTTTTTTCTGCACACCAGGCATTTCCCCCAAAATGGAGTTTGCAGAACACCTGTGCCTGAGAAATATAATCATTTTTTCTCCCAGTTACTAAGCCTGGAGAAAATGAAGCACTGACACCACCACATTTCCAGATTCCAAATATTTAGCACGTATTCCACATTTAACAAGTATCCTAAATCAATTCCACAGTTATTTCTGTGCGACTTCTTTTTGTTCCTCCTTTTGCTTTGCCACTATATATTGTGTGCATATATAAACACACGTACAGCCACATACAAATAAAGTCAGAGAAAGAAGTTTACATATTTTAAGGCCTGAAGGGAAAACTAAATTCCTTTAGCAAGATCTCCAGCATAAACATCAACATCATCCCTAACTCCTTCAGCAGAACAATGTTTTCTGTCCCACTGTGTAAATGGGTTTTATCAAATCCTCCCAGCTTACAGGTAAGAAAATTCCTGAATGTAAAGTTTTAGCACTATACATAGTAACCCAAGGTTTTTCCCATGTGCATGGAGATGAATTATGATTTTGTAAGGAAAAATAACTGTAGGGATTTTTTTTGTTTGGTGAAAGAGGCTGTGAAGATTGTTCAGATGTTTTTAAACTCTGCAAAGGAGGAGAGATGTGGGGGAAAGATGCAAGAAGAATGGAAAATAAGGCAAAAAATCCTACCGTGAAGCTGTTGTTGACATTTTTAGTGCTGGATTCTGCCACACTGGCATCTGTCAGATCCACCTCATCAAAAATAATGGACTGGAAAGAAAAAATTCAAAACCCCAATGAATTATTGAATCCAATGTATAAGCAGCAGACCCAGTGGGACATGCCTGTATGTCTGCCTAGCACAGTCCATCACTGCCTTTTGTGATCTGAAGGAAAGGCCCAGAACCAACATGAAGGACTCGCAAGTCTAGTTCTACATACTGGGGCTCACACTTGCCTTGTCTTCAGTCAGTGACCACGATTACTTTAGTCTTATTATGGAATTATTTAAAAAAAAAATAATTGTAGGCTTTGTTCTTGTGAAAGGAGACAGATTTATATCTCGTTGACTAGAAACATGCTAAACCAGATGCATGGCAGCTCTGATTTGATAAATTCTAGCCTTGCTTGTCTTCTCCATTTCCTCTTTTCATTCATATTTTAACCCTTCTTTTTCAGCTTCTATTGATTCACAGCCCATTCCCTACTAAAATGTACCAAGGGGGAAAAAAATGTAGAAAAATCAGTATCACAGGTCCACATGATGCTTTACTTTACAAGGATTTCCAAGTGTGAGGCAAAACACAGGGATCTTCTAGTAGCTACAAAACCTGAAGACAGGGGCTTACAGAGCCTTCTCACAGACTCACATCTGCTTCCAAAGCTCCACCACTTGTTTTCTTCCCTTGGACTCGTATGTATTGTCAAGACCTTACCTTAGCAGTTTTTGCATAGTAGAGCGTTCGTCCTCGCAGCTTAAAATATCGTCTCTTCCAGCGCTGGAAGGAGCTGGTCTGTTTCATCAGCATCCCCTCTTTTATGATAGTCTACAAAACAAGGAGGGGAGAGGGGTGAAGCATACATTTTACTTAACAGGCATCTTTTATGCTCTCTCACTATATATCCGTACCAAAAAAGACTGGAGTTTGAGATCAATAATCTTAGTGCCCTCTGCTGGAAGTGCTTAACAAATTCATCCAACATACGCAAGCAAATTTAACAAGATTAAACCATCACAATCCATAATCCACACTGGGGTGTGGTTTTATCCTTGTCTCCAGTGCTATCATGATACCAAAAGAAGATAAAATAACTTATGACTGAATAAGCATTTCAAAGTCTTAACAGTGACTCGGGAAGCATAACAGTTAAACTCACTAAGGTCAGATTTTAGTCGCAGGTAATTGTGCCTTTCATTTAATTGGCATTTGATTACAAGCACATACACACCACAGTATACCTGTCCCTATCTCCAGTTCTGCCTTGTGAAATTACCAGCATCTACCTGGCACAGAGCTGGCAAGCTGCAGGCCCATAGCGTGAAGAGTGAAACTAAAGTGAGGAAGGAGCTACATCCAACTTCAGCATTTGGTATTCTTCAGATAGTCTTGGCCCTGCCTCAGTACTCTCTGGCTGGCTGCCATTTCCCAGGGCTGGAGTGCCAAAACTGACTATGCACACTGCCTTTTTTTTTTTTTAACTGCTTTATAACTAGACTGACATACCAGCATACACAGTCCCATATGCTCACTCACATACTATGCATACATAGGGGTATGTATTTAATCCACATGCATTTCATTCTACTTCATCAAATACATTTGATTCCTTCAGCGAGGACAGATTTTGAATATCAACAGCTACATGAAAATAATCTCAAAAACTGCAGCTTAGAAAGACAAAAGGCAGAAAAGTCAGAGCTGAGGGTTCATGCCCAAATTACTGATTGAGGGTATTGCCTAGGAACTGCAAATAGTGCTATGTCATGCCTCAGTACCACAAGAAACCTATTTCTCTCCCCAAGAAACAGCCCTTGGGAATCCACTTCTTCTGAGAGAGCCCAATGGGATAAACACACAGTTAAAATACAGGAAACAAATAGTCCAACAATATTGTAAGACAGGTTATTCTGTATCTTGATGCCAGGAAAATGACACAGCTTTAACATATCACAGGTCTCAGTGTAACTCAGGTTTATAACAGAGTCAGGTCATGGATGAGTATCAATTAATTCACAAAGACAGTGTTAAATGTATGCTGCCAGGCTACTGCAGAGCACAAAATAAATACTCTTACTGATCCACAGGGTTTAGTTAATTTTAGAAATCCTTTCCAGGGCAATGAACTTGCTTATAAATGCTATATATATTTCTAATGTGGGTCTTTCCTTTTTGAAACAGCTGCAGATTTCAATACTTTCCACACACACTGGCCCTTGCCAAGCTCAAAGTTTCCTCAAAAAGCACTTGGAAAATAATGCTGACTACAAGAAGAAACATCCGTCTGACAATACATGCTTCTCTCTTGCTAGATTGAGCCATCCTCAAACTGGCCTGAGAGATCATAGGGCCTGGACCATCACAGTGATGCCTCTACTTATAAACCAGCTGGGAAACCCACACAGCCCCAGATCTGCTGGCCTGGCCATAGGAGCCGCTGTATACCATCCTCCACTGCAGCGAGAAAGATAAAAGGGCAAAAGCTCCCTTATCTCCTCCAAAAGAAACATCATCTACCTTGCAGCCTGGAACCTGGCTGAGTCTGAGGCTAGCGAACTCCAAACCTCACGGTTTCACAGTGTTCTGTTTCACAAAGCCACCTGCACACTGGCAGAAATACCTGTCGGTGCTCAGGCAAACACCAACTCAGCGTGCCTGGTTCAACCAGGAATCGCTGAACTCCACAGTATTTCCAGCAGAATGAAAAGAGATAATGAAAATGCATGATTGAAGACTAATCTTGTATTAAAAAATGCCCATCTCCCACATCAGCACCCCACAACTCTGAAGTGGTTGCTGAAGGACATCTTGGCACCCATCTTCCCCAAGTCACAGCAGGGACACAGCAGTAGGAATACACTCTAAGAAGCCATAAGGCATCTGGGATTGGCTATAGGGTCCGGAAGTTAAACACACTATAGTGATACCCAGAAACAAGATGTTAAACTAACTTAGAGCTGGTACTACGCAAAGAATCTGAAACTCAGCCATGATCTTAATCTGAAGCTTCACTGTAAGAGAAAATGGCGTTCAGTGACTGACCCAACAGCATCCCTTGCTGAAACGACCCTGAAGGCAAGGCCAGAACTGAAGACACTCATCTGGAACCAGGAAAGGTGCATTCAGGCTCCTACTCTGCCACAGACTTTTTACAAGATCCAAATAAAGCAATTTTCACTCTGCATGTCTCCATCTCCCATCTGCCAAGTAGAACAAACAACACTGCCCAACTCTGCGGACTCCTACTAGAGTATATATATACACATATATGTGTCTACCTGATGAGTCAGTTTAACCTCCAGCACCTGAGTATCAAAGAGAAATGTAAAGCAACAGCATCTAAATAACCATGCTAAAGAAATCACACATTTCTGCAGCTCACTTTTTACACGGAAGAAAATGGGAAAGTGGCATGAGATTTCCAGATTAAGACAGAAACATGGAATGATCTTTTGCATTCCTTGGACAAAACCACACATAATTAAAAAATAAGACAGAAAAAGTAGCTACTGAACTCTTCAAAGCCCTGAACCGAAGTCAGAGAGGAATTAAAAATCCTGGGGAAGACTCCCAGGATGCAAAGCCCAAAGATATCAAGGCAGTCAGGGGTCTGATCAAAAAATAGCAATTTGCAGGAGGAGACTCCAGAGTTCTGTTGCTACACTTATTCAGACACGTCCTTAAACTAGGGTCAGCCAGAGCCCCGCACTCCCCAAGCTTGGTCAGCAGCACTCTGGTCACTCAAGCTCTTGCGCAGACCACCAGAACAGTAACTCACAGGAAAACAACGCTTCTGCTTTCTCTCAGCTCCCA
This sequence comes from Buteo buteo, assembly GCF_964188355.1. NCBI lineage: Eukaryota > Metazoa > Chordata > Aves > Accipitriformes > Accipitridae > Buteo > Buteo buteo. Next base: position 30,098,399 of record NC_134177.1, read on the forward strand.
CAGCTCCCGCGTGCCACGCTCGGCTCCCAAGTGCTGCACGTCAGGCGGCTCCCCTCACCTCAGCAGGGCTCACTCACCTCTGCACAAGACATGCATTCCTCCATCCCTCTTTTAAACAGAACCCTCTTTTTTTTTTTTAAACCAAAAGGCAACAATCCCAGAGGTCACCTTGCCCCTCCCTAAGTAGCAGTTTATGTCATTTGCCAGCCTCTAATAGCAAACCTCACAGCTACACAACTCAGATATGAAAGGCCAGTGAGAAGCAAGCTCTCGCATGCACGCACTGCTCAGAGAAAACAAGCCTCTAGTTCAGAGCTGCCCAACTCTGCATGAGAGCAGCTGTTCTATTTATAGGCCAACAGCTCAGTAAAGAGTTTGGTGGGTTTGGGCGGAAAGGGCTGGAGATAAGATCAAGATGACTTTATAAGATGATTCAGACATCACTACCTTTCTCCTCCTCTATTTTAATTTTACAGCCAAAGGACTTGCTACTTGCAGAGGAATGCAGCTGAAGAAAATTGACTGGGGAAAGGACCTGACAGCAAAGTGACATCAAATGAAATAAAAGGGGGTAGCTGAACAGTTATCTCTGCTCACCAGCCTCTCTGTAGCTTTTTTAATTGAAGATCCACTCTGATCAGATTGCTAGGCATGTAATTCATCAAGACAAAAGTGAAATTACTTCTCCCATAACAAAAAAAAAAAAAAAAAGAGAGAGAGTTATACCTATTTTTAGTGTCATATTGGATCCTATGGGAAAAGCTACTGCCTTGAAACATCATAAGGTTTGATTACATGCATCCTATCAAGGATAAATATAAAAATTGGTTGTTATCAAACTATCCAGACTGCTTTCTATCCAGCTGAGTTTCTCTACAGCGTGCTTTCCTGTGGCATGGCACTCCATGGGCAGGTAACACTGCGAAAAAATTATATATCTTCTTGGATCAAGCCTAAAATAATGTGTTAATAGTTTCAACAGTGACCCCCTTTTATCATATTACAAGACAGTGTAAAAAAGGTTACTGAACAAACTGACAATTTAAAGCAACACTGGATAGCAGAGTCTTAAGTGTCTCTGCAAAGAACATGATTAGACAGCTGAAAGGCAGGGCCTAGGCAATTTCTAGCATTTCACTATTGATCCTTGGCCTTGAAGAAAAGTGACTTCCTGCAGAAAAAAAATTCAGTTTGTGGCAAGCAATACACAATCCTTGCCCCAACTCATCCCCTTTTAAAACCTGACATTTAGAAAGAGAAATATGTTCTTAGATTTCTCCTGTCAAAACGGGTGCAGGGTTTAGGCCTAATCCTGAACTGATGGAAGAAAAGTTTTGCCACTGACCTCAGTGGGAATGGTTTCAAACAACTCAGAGGACTTTAATTAAGGACTTATGAGAGGGAGAGCCTTGTGCTTCACTGCTTCCTGCTTACACAGTCCCACCTCATAAGAAAAAGCAGCCAAACGATTTAACAGTAGTCACCCACAAAACCAGCACGACACGGTCGTATTTTTGTGCAGCATTACTTCTCTGAGGTGTCTCTGTATCCAGTAACCCACATCAGGAGATCAGAGAGCCAGCCTACACAGATGAAATGCTTTCTATACTGATAACATGAACGACTCTAGTAAAAAGTTAAGAACAATCATGTCAGATGTCAGCTCTTTCAAACTGCATCCCTTGTTCTGCACCTAGTACTGCTCACTATGTGAAACACAGGAATGGCCCATCCTTTCCTGAACCGTAAGCCTCTTGCCCCATTTGGAAGTAGGGCCCTTGATATAACCAGTTTCCTAATCTGGAAAACAAGACCCTATTAGCCAGACTGAAGGCAACTATCAACCGTACTCAGCTGTCAGGCTGGCAAGTGTCCTTCGGCACAGGGAGGCTCCAAACTGTGTTCGATATAGACAGAGGAAGAACAATGCAACCTATTTTACAGCTGCGATCAAGACATATTCTTAGGGGCAGTTATTCAGCGTGGCATATCTGAAACAAGAATTTTGGTCCACTGACATTTCTTTCCAATATACAAAAAGAACTGTGTACAAGGTAAAAGCAAAATAATTCAAAACTATCTAAACAGCAACTAAAGAATCCCAAATACCAAAGTCCTCAGCATCTGGATTTCTCTGTTTTCCATGTGTCTTCAGAATGTAAAAACTTCAGGGCACAGACTGTTTTTATTTGTACGTACTATAAAACTTTGAGCAGGGTGCTGATGCCAAACACAAGTAACTGACTACAAAAAGCACCAAATGCACTGAGAAGGAGAAAACAAAATGAAAAAGCACATGTGGAACTGACAGGCTATCTTTATATATGCTTACTAAGGAACTTTACAGGCAGCTGATCCCCAGGGACCAAGCAACCTTATCTAGTCACTGACTTCAGGTAAGCTGTGGCAAAAAAGATGGGTGTAGATCTGCAGTCACTTAAACATGGTAAAATAGTCTTGCCACGCTAGGGCAGGTACAAATCTGGAGTGCTGTACCTTGTTGTGGGTAAAACAGTTTTAGCAGAAGGTTCCATAAAAGCTCTTTGTGGTCATAAATACGGAACTAATAATTATTTAGAAATCAAATGAAATATAGTAAATCTGACAAAAACTACAGTAATAAATCTAACCAACCCCATAGAATAAGACATGAAAGGTCAAAAGGCTAGGGGTTAACAAGCTAATCCGAGAGCAACATCCTTCCACCAGACAGTGGTCACACCCTGGAACTGAACTCCAGGAAGCTTGGAGGGGAGGAATCTGGATCAGTAAAGCAATTCTAAGTATGGGATACACAAAGAGCTATACAGATCTATAGGGGAGCACAAGGAATTTACAGGTTGTGTAGTCCTGTTGGGGAATTCTACATTAAATGCACTTGGATCTTGCGAAAGTGAAAACTGCATTAAGATTTCTTCCACTGGTATCAAAAGGACAAGACATTATATGAACTCACTACAACAAAAGGACTCCAGAAGAGGGGAAAAAGAAAAGAAAATCAGAGGTCAGCTGTAAGAATCAAATGTCAAAATAGAAGCTAGGGCTGTGAGTCAATGATCCAGCAACAGAAGCCGAGCTCTCCACTGATGAAGAGGGTACTGTCTAGGCTTTTAGTGTACATTGTTTAATACCGTTTTGTTTTAATAACCTATGCTTTATAAACTGGGAAGCACCCATATCAGGTTACAGCACAGATCGCTATACAAGCACATGGGAAAGCCTGCAAAATCTCCCCTAACAACCATCCTCCCAATCCTCCCTCTTTTCTAACCTCCAGGACTGCTGAATCAGCTGGACTCTGCATACCCAGTGAGAGACTAGGGGTGAGCTCGGCTAACAGGTCTTGGTACAGCCTCTCTGCAACTACTAGGACAAGCAGAATTCAGAGCAGCATGCAGTGATCCATTGATAGTGTAGCTGAGATGTCACTAACCAGGAAATGCAAACTTAGTCTCCAGATCAGCAATAAAAACCAGGAGTTTCTATCAAATAAAATACTGAAATGGCTTGAGTTAGAACCTGCCTTGGCACAGATAAATGCTCAAACACTTCATTCTTCATTAGTTAATGCTGCAGCCAGTAAACAAAGAACAGGTCTTTGAACCAGCTTCTTTTCAATACCATTTTCAGCTGCTACTACTGTGAATAATTCTTGTCTAAAAGGGACAAGCGCTCATAGACCTAAAGTGAACAAATTAAGAAAAACAATTTGAAAGCACGCAGAAAGGTTGCATGTATAGGGGAAAGGAAATAAAACACACCAGCACATCATCACACAGCTCCCTGGTAAAATGAGCTCAGTTAGAGAGCTCCAAGTGAAATACTTAAAATAGAGGAATACTCTGGTTAGCTACTTAGAGGAGGAATGAAAATCACACCAGTACACTCTGATTCAGGATGAGTTAGTAGCTGGACAACTCCTGGCACGCTAACTGCTTAAGCCCTCAATATGCTTTCCATAGGCTCCAGGCATCCTTCCCAAACACATTTATCAGAAGAGGGAAACTGAGCACAAAACTCAAGTCATCCCAGCAAACTATATAGCAAAGCTGAAGATAAGGGTTCAAATCCATTCACAGAGATAACCAAAGCCAAAAAAGCAACAGTTTAAAAGCTACCTAAAAACTTTGGAATGGAATAAAATTTTAAAGGGTACTAATTAAAGGTGAACTTTATACATTAAAAGACAAACATGAAAAATACGCTGTTATTTTTTCCTACCCTCTTAGATTACACATACACAACTACATCCCGTCCTTTGGGCATTTTCCCCATACACAAAAAAAGTCAAAATACGTTACCTGCTGTGAAACCTTCAGCTCTGAGACATGCTTGTCACACAGCTACACACCAGCACCACAGAATCCCCTGTATTAACTCCGAAGCACATGGCTCTGCTGCTGAAATGCAGCAAGATAACCTCATTTCGAATCACAGCATTGTACACAGAACCCTCTAATGCTGCAGCCTGTACCACTAGAGCTTAAGTAACACTCTTATTCATTCAGACAGAGCCAAGTTATTACGAAAAAACAGGGTTGCCTGTCTAAGCCCACCCATCCACTTCACCTGCAGGGCAGAATGAGCCAGGCACTTACCATAGCGGCATGTCAGGGCCATTTGATATGAGATTATCAGGCTGGGAAGGTGCTATCAGTGCTATTACAAGAATAGCAAACGTAACGGAAAGCACATCCAAAATACAGCTGCAGATCTCATCCTCGCAATCATAACCACCCCATCCTTCCCATACTGCTAAATGTCATGGAGATCTTGGCCAAGTAGGAAGGAAAAGCCGGCAGAAAGTACTGGTACAAGAACTTCAGGACATGGGAAAGTGAAAGTTATACCTTGAGGAAGAAAACTGAATCTTTTACCCTTGTGTCAAGGAGGCTGAGAGAATGACAGCTTCCTCCCACTGTGTCTGGATTCCCATCAACTCTGCTACTGAATTCTGCAAGAGCCTTATTTGGTAGCGGCTGGTAGATGTAGGGCCAAATCCTGATCCTTTTACTCTAACTGGTATTCTAATGGGATTACACTGCTGAGAGCAGAAAGCAGCTTTTGGCCTTCAGCCATTTAATTAATACTTAAGGTATCTTAGAATTTATGTTTATCTCCTCTGTAACAACTGTCATTATCAGATTTTTCCATATTTATGTATTAAACAACCTATGCTTTTAAGTTTTTTTTTCCTCATCCATTTAACATAGTTTTTAAAGGATAATCCAAAGTTTTTAATTTGTTTTTCCATTTTCCCTGTTTTAATGTCCTGCAAATACCTTTGACCATGCCAAGACATCTTGATCAGCACCAGCAACAACAAGGAAGATTAGCACAGCCCTGGGAACACCGTTTCGTTAACTTTCAGCTAAACAGAACAGAAAGCGCTGGTGTAAGTTCCCAGAATACTGATTTTTAATAAAACCTCAGCGATAGAGCTACACATTCAAAAATAATGCTCTGACCTCTCTCAGCAGAGAGCAGTTTGAAAAGCAGACAACATACCCTCCCTATTTTATCAGTCACACTTCTGCCTTTCAAGAACCAGCAAAGGTGGTCATCCCACAGGTCAAGACACTACCCTGGAGCTTGCAACACCTTCCTCAGTTCCCAGCTCCCCTGGGGATGCCCTGTGTGATTTTGTGCATTTGATACAAGAAGTATGCGTCTCGATTCCCCATATGGGGAATTGAGGTGGTATCGCCTCTCCCCACTAGAATATTACATGGCTAAATTTATTAAAACTTGCAAGACTCAAATACAATGTGCTTGATGCAAATATTATATAATCAAGATGGTGTTTCCTTTTTCAAAAAAAGCAAACCACAACATCAGAATAGGTATCAGATGTAAAATTTTCCAACTTAGCAATGAGACTGTGAGGAAATAAAAAGATTTCCTCCAAACCCAAATGGAGTAATCACTTATTAATCAATTACCTAACTCAGCAGTGGTAATCTTTTAGCCAGGCAAGCCACCTTTTTCCTCTCTGGATGAAAAGAGGGCAGCAGGCTTTGGACCTCCTCCTCTGTATAACTGCTTTCCTGTCCATGTGTAGCCCAGGGACTGCAGACAGTAAGCACCATACCCTGTGGAAGCACTGAACTGCTTCTGTGGAGGTGCAGCACTACTGAATTGGGCATGCACAATAAGGTCATTGCTTTTCAGAGTGCTTTATACAAAGCGTGTGAGAAGGGGCCACGAAAGATGGCAGCTGATGTGGATCACTGCTGCTGCCTCAGCTATTTGTCTGCCTGAAGCTGAACAGTCCTTAGATAATCGTCCCACAGGGCTGCAGAACCAAACAGAAGCATCTTCCTTCTTTAAGAGACACTTACATAAATTCTTAGTGAAACAAGAGGCAATAACCACTTAGTGGGGAAAAAGCAAGGAACAAACAGTATAAGCAGAAAGTTAATAAAAATTCCTTTAAATAATGGTTTGTGCATTTGAAACCTTGAAAAAACATATTCCAAGAGGAAGGTGCTTTCCAATTGGACAGTATTTTGCCCCGAAATTCCCGATGCTGCTGTGACACTATCTAGCATAAACTTTAAGCTTTCAAGGAAATAGGGAATACAAAAGTCTCTCTATCTCACTTCTGCTTTCTCAAGTATGCAGGTATATCGGCTATTTTAGAAAGAATCACATCAGATTTGTAATTAAAGAAGGTAAAGTTATGCAGTGTCTTACATGGTATACTGGTTTTTCTAATCAGGCAATCTGGAGATAGACATTTTACAGTTTTCATTTATAATCCACTACTCCTCTAAAGTAAAATATCAATGATTTTTTTGTAATAACAGGCTTTGGATAGGGGGAAATACTCTAAATATTTGACTTAGTTTTATTTAAAAAAAAAAAAGAAAAAAAAACTTTAATACCCATTTTATTTTGCCTGTAATTTTATTTGAGAGAACAATTACTAGCCTGGAAATGTACTTTTTAGCAACGTGGTCTAAGTAAATCTATGTTCTCAAAACATGGAAAAGTTTAGTGTTAGCTCTTTAGTTCCTGGAACCTGAACTACAGTTAGAAGGAATAAGAAAAGCTACAAGTGTGTGTGGTTTTGCGCTTTGTTTTGGTTTTTGGGTTTTTTGTTGTTGTTGGGTTTTGTTTTGGGTTTTTTTTTTTTAAAAAAAGGAAGTAACAGCTGTTGCTTTCACACAGCATCCAAAACTCTCCAGCAGTGAGGCAAACTTACAGTACACCAGTGGTAACAGTGCTGGGAGGCTTCCCAAATTTTGTCAGAACAGATGAGCCTGAAGAGCACGCAAAACATAACCTAGATTGAGTTAAGGGATGGAAACATTCTTACAGCTATGTACCCTGGCCTAAAATCCTACCTTTTCCCTCAGTGCTTAGAGGAGGAACTTCTCTGTTTGTGGTGTTAATCCAAGAAAATTCATGGCCTTAAACCTGCGCTCAAGATGTTCGGTTTGGATTCAATCACAAGAACTTCTCTTTTGCAACAATTACCTCTCTTTTAAGTGAAGAGTTCCCAGTTTCTACCTAGACTAAAGCATGAGCCACTACAATTTATGACATGTGAAGCTCCTAAAATGTCCTCTTTCAGACACCCTGTTGGAAGACAGCATAACAAAAACAGATAGACATTTTGATATGTTTCATGGGAAGATGCCACAGACAGAATGTGAATTAAGCCATAAATTCCTTAAAATTCTCTCCCCATTTGTTACATATTTCTTTTACATTGTCTCTTCGCTGAAGTGCATTGCTTCTTATAATACTTCTTTCAATACTTGTATCAAATGAATAAACTGCTCGGTTTCCTTATGCTAATCTCTGAAAACCTTAAAACATTTGCCCTTCAGAAATAAAATAACACTTCTTTACCTATAAACAGGACATTTTATATATTAGGCAATACAAGAAGAAATAAAATGAGCTTTCTTCAGTTGCTCACACTGCCTACCACATGTTTGAGAACTCAGTTTAGTCTGGTCTGGAAACTTGCATGAAAACAAGGAGAAACATTTTGTTTCCTCTTGCTTTTTCTTGCCTGTACACTTCAGGGTGGCTCCCAGACCTCAAAACTACTAATCAGAAAGAGAATCACAACCTCCCATAGTGCGAAAGTTATCTATACCACAGACTGCTACACACAGCATAGAAATTAGAAATTCACTAGTTCAGATACTCACCAAAGTCTGTCCACCGCAGCATAAAGCTTGGTACCAGTTAATTTATCCTGCTTTTTGTAGTATAAATTAACCTGGCATCTCTCTGCTACTGGAGCTAGACAGCTTCCAATAGTCCAGAACGTTTGGAGAGCTGCTCGCTCTGTTTGTAACTCTGTTGAAATATATACTGCAAACTTATCTTAAAAAGTTCAAGGCAATGATAAGTGGTTATAAAAACTAAAATATTACAGAGAAAATGCTCATAAAAGTAAACAGAAGTTAGACTGAATTAGTCTAAACAAGAAGTCCTCCTGATGCCACCCAAGGACGTTGCTGAAATCCTGTCTAGTAAACAAACTGAGATCTCAACATACCAAAGTCAGCACGCTGGAAATCACACCTAACTGATGAATGAAATGAGAAGATGGCCTATTCATCCACTCTCCTGCTTTCTGAGGTTTGTAATGTGACGTTTGCAATGAAAGGTCAAGCACAAAGAAAGAAGCATGCTTTACTGCCAGAGCCCATAAAAGGCGCAGTGCTCCACCATTTGATGCCGTCATCTCCCAGGACCTCTTTTGATATTACTGTATCTTCATCCCTGCCAGGTGACAACTGAGATGATACTACCACTTCAGCTGATTCCAGCTGAGTCCTCAACACTGCTTAGAAGGTGGGAGCGAGGCTCCTGCTGTTGCCTCTCCTCACACACATCATCCTTCTCTTATTTTATTTCATCTCTTTCCTAATTCCTATCCATTTAAAAATACTTTATCTTAGTTGACCAACAGTTTCTCTAGCTGCACCAATGCCAGCCTGAGACCAGGAGAAGGGCTAAAAGCATTGTACTATGAAGCTTGATGCTGGTACAAGTCTGACAGGTCTCAAAATGGCTGATAAAACACTCTAGGCAGCCTCTACTTCTTTGTCAGCTGAGACAACAGTTACACTACCAGCTATACCTGATCATATGAGATCTTCTTCTCCCCCCAGAATAATAATAATTGACTGCTAAACATACTTCTCTTACACCTTCTCTTCCAAACACTTAGCTTTCTGCTCCTCCTTCCCCTGCCCTGTATCTTCACAAGGGACAGTTTTTCAGCTAAACATACGTTAGCTATGATTTGCCTTCAGACACTGCATGTCAAAGTCACAGTACCTATACATCCAAACAATTCTATTTGCCCCACAGTATTACCACAACATATTTCAGTCAAACACAGTTGGGCAACCTGTGGACTCAGAGACAAGTTCACTGAAGTCTTCTGGTCTTGTAAGCAAGCAGCTTTATGTTACAGCATTTCTTAGGAAAACAGATGACAGGACCAGAGGAAGACAAACCTATCTTCAAAGTGTTTGTGACTGTGACAAACAAGTAAATTCTGAGGAACTCCACGGCTACAGCAGACTTTGCACTCAAGCTGAGATAACAATAAGCTTCCATGGTGATTTAACTATACTTACAGGCATGGTCTTGAGCTAACTACAGCAAAAGATGCGGTTAGAAAAGATCTATATCCTCAGGGCACAGCAAACGTCTGCCTGCATCTCCTACTGTCACTCTGACGGACCTGTCCAACAGCTTCCACAGCTTACAGTAGTCTGCACTCTGTCATTCAATAGACAAATTCAGAATTAGGTCTGCTTTTACAGAGGAAGCAAGCTCCTCAAAGTCTCATCAGAACTATGATTACTCACAGAGTTGTCTTTGCTCCTTGCCCTCAGGGCAAGGAAAAAGTATACATGCAGTAGCATGCAGAAAAGATGATGACAAAACAAAAAGACATCAACAAGCAACAGAACAAGTCAATCCCTGATATAGTAATACCTGGACTTACTCAGAAAATCTGACATTGTTTAATTGAAGGTCTTCTGCAGATTAACACACAGGAGGCTTAATAGCTATAGACAATATCTGTTTATAATCCTTGTTTTTAACATGTTTATGTTCGCATAGTACAAGTGGCTGGTTTAGGCTTTCTTCAGCCATGCTGACGCAGGAAGTGATGTAAAACGGGGCAAATGATGAAGAGGAGACATGTTCTGCTATATTCAAACAAAAGTAAAATGCAATGCACCTTTTACCTTACCACCTCTAACATCCTGCTGTAAGCAAGAGTTCCTACTTTAGCACCGAGAAAGTCATTGTCCTTGCTCTTACCACAGACACCACCAGGGAGATATTAAAAGTCAGACTATGGCATCCTTTCTCCCTTCCCACATGGGACCCCTGCCACAAGTGGTATTAAGAAATCATAAGATTCATCCAATCTCTAGCAAGACAAATTCATGTTACTCAGCACTGTGTGTGCAGGGAAAGATCTCAAAAGGCTTATTTTTTTCACAGCAGATTACAGACTAGATCAGGTCACCTGGTGCTACAGCACAGTTGAGATCTGCTTGATACACTAAACATCAGTCCATTTAGAGGACTTCACCATTTCCCATTGTGGCCAAAAGAACCATCTCACTCACACAGCCCAGACCCTCAGTGCCTTAACTCAAAGACTGACAGTGTCAGCAGCACTTTGCAGATGGAGGAAGCAGCCCCGCCATGCGTAATGAAGTGAGTGCACAGTCCTCACGTATGACCGTACTTTGTCACGGGGGTTTTCAGAACTAGGACCAACATAGCAAAACAATGACAAGCAGCAGAACGATATGTGTTTGAAAGTAGAGCAAACTAGCCAACAGAAAAAAGATCCCTATGAATAACACTTCAGACGCTACATCACGCAGAGACATTTACTCTCCTTCGCTATAAATACAAGATAAGCAACACTGAGCTAGCAGCATCAGCACTAAGCAAGCCTTCTACATCCACACAGCAGCAACTGTGCTTGCCCATGCTTCAAAGACAACAGGAAGGTGACAGCAGAAAAATAACTAACCTGTTTTTTCTAAGAAGAAACATATCACGTAACAGTCCAAGAGTTATACAGGACTTTAATGGCTACAAAGAGAAATCATGCAGCTATAGTAAAAATAGTACAGCAGAGGGCAACTCCCTATGGGTGGTTCCTAGCCTAAGGCTGAAGGAAATCTTCGCATCTTCTCTTACAGTAACAATACAGAACTACAGCTATAGTTGGAGAATACTGTTACTGCCCCTAAAAATGGCGTTATTGTTCCAGAACGAGCCACAGAGAAGTAAAATCTGATCGGGCCAAAGGAATCAGGGTGGAAAGGATTGTTACCTGACCAGGGAGGCAAAGCAGGGCAAAAAGAGCTGGGAACAAGGACTAATCAGCCATAAGATCACTGTTTGATCAGACAGGAGACTAAACATCACTATGGCTACAGAAAGGAAAAACAGTACAGTACAAGATGGGGAAAACAGAATGCAACCATGAAAAGGATGGGAAGATGCTGAAGGAGGCACACACTGACTGTAGGGGACAACAGCAAGGGCTGCACCTTTCAGAGCACAGAGCTCTGAATATGAGACAATGACTTGTGCCATGTCCAATAGTACCACAGGAGGGGGGTTAGCAAAGCGATAATGGGGGAGGGAACATTTTGACAGGGAGATACAGCTGGGGTGTGCAGGAATCGTCAAGGAAGGCACAGGGAGGTAAGGAGGAAGCCCCTCACAACTCTGATAGGGGGAAAAAAGGGGAGATGCAGCTCCAGGGGGTGGGGAGGAACAGAATGTCCTTGGGGGGTCAAATATCAGACAATGGGGGGCAGTACTGGGGGTCAAGAGCTCAAATCTGACTTCCACAACTCCAAGAAAATATTACAGGGGGAGAGAGTAAGGAAAGAAAGAGGTAAGACAGGGTCCTGTTGAGCCTGGGCACACTGACTGATCACCGTTAGGACAGAGAAGCTTCCTGGCAAGTCTGAACCTGGGCACTGGGAAGAAGGTGGCCTAAGCTGGGCTACTGGGGAGGGTGAGTTGGGGAGGTTCCTACATGGCTTCAGAGAGGCAGTTCAGGGATGGTACCTGCTGAGTGGTTGGGGGCAATTCCAGGAGCCCCTAGATGCAATTAGGGCCTCATTGACAGACCCTGAAGGGCATTTAGGGGGCAGCTGTTGACCACCACCGGGGGAAGAATTTGTTATGGAGATCCCTGAAGAGCACTTAGGGTTTTGCAAGTCCATGAAAAGCTGTCGAGGGGGTGTTGTTAGCAGGTCTCTGAGGGGCGGTGGGGGGGGTCGTCGGCACCTCAGGTGCAGGAAAGGGGGACACGAAAACGGCCGAGTCCCTGGAAGGGGGTGTGGGGGGGTCGCTGTGAAGGGTGAGTTGGGGGGATCAGCGGCAGGTCCCAGAGGGGCGGTTTGGGGAGGGGGATCGTCAGCAAGTCCCTGAGGGGCGGTTTGGGGGGGGGGGGGTCGCCAGCAGGTCCCTGAGGGGCGAGGTATGTGTGAGGGGGTCGCCGGCAGGTCCCGGAGGAGGGTGGGGGTCACCAGCAAGTCCCTGAGGAACAGGGGGTGAAGGGGTGGGGGTGGGGGAGTCGCCGGCAGCTCCCTGAGGGGTGGGGTTGCGGGGGTCCCTGGCAGGCCCCCGAGGGAGGTTGGGGGGGGTCTTCGGCAACTCTCAGAGGGGCGGGCTGGGGTCGCCGGCGGGCGCTCCCCGCTGCGGCGGCGCAGGCCGTGCCGGGCGGGAGGGGGAGGCGGCGGCAGCGCTAAGGGAGACGCGGAGGCAGAGCCGGCCACAGCGGTACCGGAGCCCGAGGCCCTGCCCGCGGCCCCCGCCCGCCGCACGCACCTTCTGACGGATTTGCCCGGATGTAGAGACTTTGCGGATGAGTTTCTGCGGGGAGCCCGGCTCCTGCTCCGGCTCGCTGTCCGACGATTCTTCCGCCGCGGCACTGGCGGCGGCGCCCGCCCCGGCCTGGGGCTGCGCGGCGCCCGCCGCCGCCATGCTGCACGGTGCGGGGCGGCGCGGCGCGGCCGGCGCCCCCTCCAGCCGCGCGCCGCGCTCTGCAGCCGCCCGCCCCGCCGCTGCGGTGCCCCCTGGCGGCAGCCGCGCCTCGCGCCCGATGGCGCAGGTCGGAGAGGAACCGCTGAGGCGAGGCGAGGCGAGACGGGCCCGGCCCGGCCGACTTCCCCGGCCCGGCTCGGCCCACAGCCCCCCACACCACGCGTTGCTAACCGACAGAAGCCCTCCCACCCGAGCATCGTTCACACTGGCCCCTGCCGGGCCAAAGCACCCCCGTGGCTGTTTGGAGCCAGAAAAAAGGGTTTCAGCTCAGACCTCTCTGATGAGGTGAGCCCAAAAGCTGGAATCTCAGCCCCCATTCTTGTGGTTGGTTCCAGCACTCCCACTGTTCCACCAGATTTAATAAAGTTCTGGGGATAAATCCTCCTCGCCCTAGGTAAGACCTGCTGTACCAACCTCCTGCACAAAAAGGTACTTTGCACCTGCTCCATCTTACACATCCTTTCAGTCACATACAAGGCTTGCTGCTCTCTCAGCACCAAAGCAGGCTCCTGCTGCCAAACACCACTTTTTCGGTACAGAAACACTCTTGCCTGACTCAACTTTTCCCCACACCATTCCCCATGGGCTCCATTAGCATGAGGTTAACTCAGCCCCAAAGCACTTGTTTCTCTAATGCCCCATATTAGCTGCAGCTGCAGGACAGTACAGATTGTTTCAGCTGGATTTCATGAGGATGTAAGAGGGGAAAGCATTTGTCACACCAAACCAGTCCCAGCACCAGACAGCTGAAGCACAGAGGCCACATATTTGATAAAAGCTGTGCTCAAAAGCAGCAGTTTCAGAGATGCTATCGCTACACCCCAGCGCATCCCTTCTCCTGGAGCTGGCAGGCTTTCTATAAATGGAGTCCCACCACATCAAAGGCACAGGGTCAGGAAATTGGATTGCTCTCCGCCAGCTGTAAATACGAGTAGCAGGCTACAGGTCTGACTTGGAAGATCAACGTAACATCAGAACCAGAAGAAAGGAAAGAGAAAAGCCAAACAGTTCTAGCTAGAGACCTCTTTTCTGCTGACAGAGGTCAGCACCTGCTGACTGAAGGGCAAAAGAAGAGAAGTCCAGCCTGGTCTGCAGGATGGGGAGCTGAAGGAACCAGCAGAAAGCCCTCGCTCTCTGAGCAAATGAACAAACATCCAGCATGGGCTAAATAAACAGACAATGTCTGAAAGTGCTTTCCTAAGGCCAGGCAAAAGAACAGATTTAATAACCATTTCAACTCCTCCCCATTGCACAGCAGCAGAGTGCACTATGATTTTGTTACACAGCTTACAGAAGTCATTGCCACAGATGAATTTGAGAGGAAAGTCACACAGTGGCAGAGGTGCCTCACAAAGTTGACATACAAGAAGAAAAAAAAGAATCAGGCCTTTAAGTTTGCTAGTCCCATACTTACAGGTCCAGCAGCCAGGAACCCTTCCTCCACCTCCTTGGTGGAGGAAGCTGCACTTTGAAGCAAAACCGGAATATTGTCACACACTGTCCCCCTCCTCCTCTTAGCATCTTTAAAGGATTTCCTGAATACCAGCTCTCCAAGACCAACATATTCACTACCAGCAATGTGCTCAACCTTACTGTATCAGTATGCTCTTCTCAAGCCATCAGAAAAATTAGTAATAAAAATACTAGGGCAATCATTAGAAAAGCCTTCCCAGAAATCCAGGTGCAAATGCCTAACCCTCCCCCAACCCCAAAGTTGAAATCACACAGAAATTATACTAACCATGAACACCTGAAAATGGCCACAGAGTTTCTTTAGCAGCAAAACACACAATGCTTAGAAAGAGCAGAGCAAACATACTGCCTCTTGCAATTTTGTCTAAGGTAAGACAGCTGTGACTAATGGAGCCAAAACACACTGACAGGTGGTATTAGGCAAGAGCACTGGTGGAACTGTGAAATCAGCTGTGGTCTTAATTAACTGCTTTTAGCATCTTAATCAAGATCAGTTTACAGAAGCAAAATAGGAGAAGGTTTTACTTTTAACCCAACCTATTTTTAAGTGTTAGAGGCCACATATAAAGCTGTTCGGTTAAAGCCTTTGGACCATCTGTAAAAGTAGGACTTGTAGCTGTGATGGTGTCAATGAGAAAAAACAAACGAGCAAGCCTTTGCTCAAAAAACAATGCCTGTATATAGAACAATTCTGCAGAAATGCCAGAGCACAGCCCACGCTTTTCTCCAAAGCACACTGCCTTGGCTTGTTACACTTACTAATAGTAACCTAAGCCAGAGAGTGGGCAAGCTCAGTTTGCACAGCCTCTGCAGTGTGAAGCAGGATGGAAGTGCAACATGCTTACAGCAGGCTTTCACCAGGAGTCCCGCTCCCACTGGGAGGAAACAGACATCTCAAAAATGTCTCCCTCATTTTCTTCTCTGTTAAAAGCACATCGTTTTTAACTAAGATATACGTGGGAAGCTCTTAGCTCCATTTTCTGGTGCATGGGGTGGGAAACAGAAGTTTACATTAATAAATGTAGGCCCTGCATTCAGACTTCCCAGGAGAATGTAAACCAGAGACATTGAAAAGCAAATTTAGAGCAAAAATGAACAAAAGAAAACACCAGCCATTTTACATGCAAAATATGATCAGCTGATGCAACCCACTTCAGCCAAAATATAAGTAAGATTCAGGAAAGGATTAGACATTTACATGGATAAGAATATCCAGATCAACAAGAGAGAACAAAGTTTGCAAAATACAATCTCATGTCTTAAAGCATAAACCGACCTCTGGCAGATGGATGTTGGAAAAGGCTCCTCAGGGCAAGCTGCCCCATAATTTCCTCAATTTTACTGCACTGTCTTTTGAAGCACTGTTGTATACAGGAAACTAGATTAAATATAGGATCATCTGGACTAGCAGTTCTCTGTTTGGGGTTGTATATAGGGAGCTTTGTTAAGGAATTCATGGACAGTGCACATTTCTCATCTTTAATAACATAGTTAATATTGCTAGAAAGCTAACATTGTATCTCAGCATTATAGCCACTGTGGAAGATGACTTAAAAGACATTTAATGGTACAGAAAGTGGATGTAAGCCACATGGGGACAGTGCAAGCACTGAGAACATTCACTAGGTGAGTTTGGTAAAGCATATACACAAAAGCAACCAAAAGGAAATAAAATCAGTTTTGTACAGTCTGCTGAGAAACTTCAGTGGATCATCAAAGGCTGCAAGCCAGCCTTTCAGACTAGGACTTGGTTCACTAGCATTTCAAAGTCAGAGTCTCTTTGACATCGAGTAAGTCTAGGCAGGCTGCACAAACCATCACTTAAGCTCTCATCAGTGGTGAAAGCAACCAGTCTTTTTATTAGGTAGCCCTGAAAGCGGAAGTCATGGCATGGCAGCCTTCCTGTCCTCCTCCAATAGCTCAAGTAAGCATCAGGTTTTGAGTTTGCTACGTTCTTCTAGAGCCAAAACTTTTAATAAGCCATAGAGATCCACGATTTTGTGTCCACTGATCTCAGGGTTGATCCCTGAAAGACCATGCATGCACTGAGAACATGCAGTTTACTAGAAACCTAGGCCCTAGATTTCTAACTGATGCCAGACTACGTAGCTTCTCTGGCAGCTTGTTCTTCTAGTCACTCATCAGTTGAAGGCATATTCTTGTCTTCATCATCAAGCATATCTTTTAGCTGTTGACGAGCAAACTCCTCAAATACCAGCTCTGCTTCACTGCAATGGAAGAAACACAGGTCTTTCAAAATTATGTTAGCAATTTTTTTATACCAGCACACTAAAGTCAACATATAGGAGGAAAAGGAGAAGCCTGAGCAGACTCTGGTAATGTTTCCTTTGTCTTCAAAGGGATTTGGATCACATTCCCACAGGCACCATGAAAAGCAGTTGATTGAGCAAGTCAGGACACAAACTGAGGAGGTTTTCATCTGTACCGAATCATGTCCATTCCAGCTAAATATTTATCAGCTAGCTGAATAGTCTGCAGCCTGAAAGGGTCTTTGTCTAGAAATAAAACGTGAAACTTTCATCCTTATTCCTTCTGTACTAAAAAAGAGACACATGGTCAAACCTATTGAGTTCCTGAAACTTAGAGCTACAGAGCATCAGCTGACCACAAACACATCCCTCCCTCCAACTGTGAGGCAAAACATGTTCTCTAAAACTAGTTTCATCACATGGTCAGTCATTGCTGTTCAACTGATAGCAGTAATTTGTGAAGCCACAGTAACTTACTTTGGCTTTAAGCTTGTACTCTGTGAACCCTGTGGATTTTTTGTATAATTTTGAGGAGTCTTCCAAGAGTCAATGCACAACTTAATGATATTTCACATTCTAGCTGCAAAGAAACTTACCCATTCTTCCCTGCAGTCGTCAGCATGTAGTAAAGGAGGAAAAAAGACACACCAAGTAGTTAGAACAGTGGATGCTAAAAGCAGCAAAAATTTATAAACCGACAGGACCACGTGACAAGCAGTAGGATTTGCAACAATACAAGGAGAATTCCAGAAAGTCTCAAAATGTGCATACATGCACCTGATGAAGCAAAACTTCATCTCCTGAATGGAAAAGCACTCTAGCAATGTTGCCCAAGGCATCAGAAGGGCTGAGAAACAAAGACAGATTTTCCCATTTATGCTTGCTAGCGGTCACAGCTGTGAGACACATCTGTGCACACACTTCTACTCAGAGATGACAGTGCTTGCATGACATGATGTTAGTCTTAATCGGTCTGTCACTGTAATGTGAGTAGTCAGCTGATGAGAAGACAATGTTCTTGTTCAATAAACATGAAGGTATTAAAATCAAACGAGATCAGAATACAGAAAGGCCTAGGTAGTCTCATTAGGTAGTTTATGCACTTGAGGCAATACTCCTGATTTCATCCTTGCCTAAATATAATCCTGAGACCTTTGGCACTTTTGTTTCTTTAATGGGATCTTTGCTAACCACACTGTAACAAATCCTGCTTGCTAGCAGGATTCCTTGGAAGCTGTTTCAGCACAGCCTAAAATAAGCAGAACAGACTGTATTGCAGTGATGAAATGGGGACAGGGATTTTTTTTGTTCTCACAGTTACTTTAGCTTTAGCAAGTAACAGTTGCTTCACTGGCTAACTTCTCATGAGTTTAAGTCAGGGAGCAAAGCACACCTAGGCCATCATTCTACAGAAGTTGTCAGGGATCTGGGATGCTTCAGTGACTGGGTAACTCACTACCTGGAGAATTCCAACCCACAAAACACACTGAAATCAAGGGCAAGAAGTGGCAACTAGCACTGCTGGAAAAGTCAGCATTAAAAGTGTGCCAAATGGGGCCACTCTAGCCAAAATGCCTTAAAGGATGGATCATGAAAAGACATTAATGATGGTGTCTATCCAGACTCGGAAAGGATGGTTTCCTCTACTCACAGAAGTCAAGATGAAGTCTGGAGTCTCAGGGCATTCATGCTTGATTGGAATGGATTTAAAATTAAATATTTAGAACTTTAAAAATTTCCAACACATAAAGCATCGTTCTAATTTCATTTTTTCTCCAATTTTTATTCTTTAAATAGGCTGCTCTTTTTCCCCTCTTTGAAGTACATTTATTACTATGGGAACAGTGACATCAATGATGTGGGTGAAGCTGAGTGAGATAGCCACCAATGCGGTTTGAAGCAAATTTTACAAAATGGGTTGAGGGGGGAAATAGGTATTGTTTCAGTTGGACATACACTTTACTGTCAGATAAGTGATCACTGAATCAATACATAAGTAGTGTGACAGTAGAGTAATGCTCATCACATATATCTCAGATGTAAGATTACATTCAAAGATGCACTACTGTACCTTCAGGCTGCTATACTACATCCCATATGCTTGTTAAAAGGCTACATTTGCACCCTAGCAGGAATTAGGCCCACTCCACGTAGTTCTCTTGCTGTCCTGTGGCTTATTTGAAATTATAACATTGAAAAATTATCAGGAACCTGAAAATGAACTTTTTTAAACTAGCATGCTAGCAATTGTTTTGAGGGTGGGGATGGGAGGGGGCTGTGTTCAAGGATCTGTGAGGCTCCAGAATGTCATCATACTCTCTGCAGAGGGTTTTCTGTAAGCTTTTATTATGCAGCCACAGAAACAATTCCATATAATTAAAGTTGTGGCATATGGTAATTTTCATTATAAGCTTGCTTTTAACCTCTCAACTTTGGGGGGGGAAGTAGGCTGTGTTATTTTTCAAGACATTCAATCAAGTGCTTTAAAAATTCACTAATTTCTGAAAGTGACAATACCAATACAGGGCAGGTATAGCTTTGCTATTAAAGGGACAAAGCATTTATAGGTTTCTTGAAACCAGCCCTTTCATGCAAGTTTAACAAGGGAGCAGATAAATGACCATTTGTTGAACAACAGTCAAAACAAAAACCGGTGTCCAAGACACAGGCCCACCACAAAATGTAAAACATCAGGAGAAGGGCAGGAAAACCCCAGACCAAAGAACTCACACTGAGACCACAGCCTTGAGAAAAACCCAGCAGGAGGCTTCTGGGCTAACTGCTGACCAGGAAAGGTCTTAGAAGCACAACAAGACACAGCCCAGTTTGAATCTATCTTTAAAAGAAACAGATCTCTATACATTTTTGTCAACAGACGGAAAAGACAGACTGCCAATGCGACAAGAGCTGCTTTGCCTAAAAATAACCACCTGTGAACCACATGGGTCCAAAAACAGTTGCAAAACCAGCACACATGAAACATGCAAATGCTGGCCTACAAGAAGTCCAACACAAGGAAGCTATAAATAAACATGGGAAAGGAAAGGTAGCAAACCATTCCTTTTCTGTCTCCTCCAGGCACAGAAAATAAAGATCAAGCAATCTGCAATAGCTATGCACTCCAACAGACCTGGTTTTTGCTGAACAATGCATGCCTCAGAGCTCGCTTACAGACAAATAAAAAGGGCAAAGCAATCTGCTGTGAAATAAAGCACACAGCAGTTGATCACCCTTGCCCCAGTCTGGCCCTAAAAAAAATTAAACTATGTTCTTCAGAAGCTTGTCTTTCTGAGGCTCTCTACACTCAAATCAGCCCTGCATGATTCAATATACTGATGCTACACGTTTTATTTACTTTTGCCATAAATCACCTTGGCAAGAGAAGGGAAAAGGATATTACCCCACTGCAAGGAATAAATCATAATACGTGGCATTTTTTTAATCCCACTTTAGCTTTGACTCTGTAAAATGGTTGCTTTGACTTCTTTCCTTTTTCTCAGCTGTGTCCAGTCAAGTAAGCAGGGAGGTACAATAGGCAAACTGGTTACTACTGACTCATCAGTAACAACAAAAGGGAACGGAAAAAGAAGATAAGGAGTGATCTCAAAATTCCCTGTGTGTGCACCCCTGCCTACACCCACTGCAGAGGCTGCCGAACAAGCCAACAAAGAAAAATTCCATCTTTTGGGGCCTTTGAGAGTCTAAACACTGTTTGCTGAAGCTCCATCTCTGCAATTAAGTCTTGATTTGCTTGATTCCAAGTTAGATGGTATTTCACTAATGAAACACATTTTATTTCTAAGAGTTTATGAACTAAGGTGGTAGAATAAAAATTTAAAAAGCATGAACTTGTAACTGGGAAGAGTGATTAGGCACAGTGCATGGAAAACTACCAGCCAATAAAGCCGGAAAGAGTTTTAGTTTACCAGCTTCATATGGGAGACTGTTTTATTCCCTGTAATGAGCTCAGACACCATATTCCAGAACAGTTTTCAAGTCAGCTATGAAGGCTTCAGAGGAATTTTCTGTTGTGTTACAGTATCTTTTTTTAAGAGAAAGCATTTATTTCTCAAGTTAACCATTTGTAGGGCTTTCCCATGGGATAAGCTCCTGAAACTACCTGTATTTTTTTCACTTTGTAAGAAACTCGCAATTTCCATCTGCACAAAATACATGAACCATAGCTGTCTTCTGACTGCGAGCTCCTAGAAGACTTTGATGTAGCAAATGATACGTGGGCTGTGCCTTTGGTAAGAGGACGTGTTGGGGGAAGCGATCTGAGAAATATTGCAGTTCTCCATTTCCCTTGTAAAGTCTTCTGCCCACATCCTTTTGAGTATACTATATAAAGGAGTATATCAGCCATCCTTTGAAATGATCTTAGAAGAGAGAGCTGACCGACTTCCATTTTTTCCTCATATTACAACTGCTTCTACCAGAATAATCTGCCTGAAGCATAAGTAATAGAAAAGGGGTTGCAGCATTGTTAACACCAAAAAATATCATGTACAAGAATTCACACCATTCTAAAAATGTAACATTCTTTACAGTTGCCTAAGCCTTTGGACGATCCTTCTTTGAAGTTTTCAAGCTTTTCTCTGTACCCATGAAAGCTCCAGATTTTGCAGCCCTGAGCTGCCCGACCAGCACCTCTGCCCTGCCAGGCTCCCCACCGACACTAGATGGCCCTCACCAGCCACCGCTCCTGGGGCCACTAGTGCCAGTCCCAGAACTTCACCAAGTTCCTGGGCAAGGGGATTGCTGCAGGCAAGTCTGAGGGAAATGCTTCAGTATGTACAAGCTACCAGAAGAGACAGAAGACCCTTGCCAAAGCAACTCTCCCACAGAGTCACCCATTTGCGATCATGATCAAGTGTGCAACAATGTCAGTGTTGTGCTGGCAGAGCTTTGCTGGCCTGCAGCATGAAAGGGAAACCCACAGCATGGGCACAGCTATGCCAACAAAAGCATTTGCTTCACAGCAGCTTCACCAAGGTGATCCAACCTTATTAGTCCTATGCACCAACCCTGAGGACCCAATTTCCACCTCATAGGACAGCTGGAGGAAGCTTTGGGTTGCATGCTGCTGTGGGGTGTCCCATGCTACTCCTCAGTGACATGGCTGTCTCCTTTGCAGCCACAGCAGAAAGGAGGCAAGAGGGGAATAGGCCTTGTGGATTTGTCCTGAAGGTCCTTCCTAGACTCACCGTGCTACTCTGATGGGGGTGTAATGTGCACAAAAAACTTCTATGAACACGTTCTATGTCTCTGCTAAGAGGCCGTGCTGGCACCGCTCACCACAGGGGTTTTCCCAGTGAACATGAGTTTCCTACAGTGCAATTCTTACAGGAGTGAAGAACCTTTACCCACTCCAGCACATCCATAATTAGCAAACACTGATTCCCAACCAGAGCAACCAAGCAGGGAGTCCATCTTCTCATCACTCACACTTAATTCCTCCAACAATTTCATACAATAAGGACTCAAATCACCCCTTTCTAATGGTTCCAGCATAGAACAAAGCACCTGTCTTGGGATAACTCTTCTCACAGGTTCCACCATCATCCTCCAGTGGTCATGTTCTTAGGTAAGTTTGGGCCCAAAGAAAAAAGAAAGAAAAAGAAAAGCAGCGCAGAAGCAGCCATGGGTTTTTGTTTGAAGCCCATGCAACTCTGTCCAAATATAGAGGGCAGGACAAGACGACTCATCTGTAACAGCCCCAACATCGAAATGCTGGCATAATGTTTTGTGTTCAATAGCTGCTTCAGACGTTGTACAGTAGCTTCTGATTTAGTGCAAGCACCTTGCAGTTTCTGTACATTCACCATTAGAGAACAGAGTCAGCCAGGGCATGAGGAAGTGGGAGGAGAACACAGATGCTCAAGACAGCCTGCAGTTTTGGTATCTGATCCCAAGCCTCAACATGCCTGGGGAAGGCTAGCTCCTTACACTGCTTTGAAGTTCCCACACTTCCATATACTGACCTGACTCTGAAGAGACATTCCTCTCAGATACCCACTGAACATAAAGGCTACATCGCAGACCATGGCCAATGCCACATCAACAAGGACTCTAAAATCATGAACAGTTTTATCACCTCTTAACTTTGCTTAAAAGTATTTTGCTTTTTACAATGCTTATGTGTCTTAGGTGTTTTCTGTGACAGATTCTTGTTTGCAATATTGGAATCTGGCTGGGAATTGCTGACAGCTTCATTCAGGACATTTTGCACAGTAGTTACAAGATTTAACTGTGCAGTGCTTCCTTAAGCCCCCTGTGCTTTGAGTTGTGATTCCACAGATGAAAAATAAAAGGGGAACATGACCTATGTCCACCTTCTCCCATATTAGCATCCCTCCTCCCTGTTATTTTGTGCCTTGAGACTAAGAGATATATATACATATATACAGAGCAGCCCCCATACTGGAGGCTTGTAGACTCTAAAGGCTTCCTGTAGAACAAATCACTGTAAGCCTTGCAATGGTAAGATTTCACCTGAGTCTGTTAACAAAGGCAGGCAAAAACGAGGCATAACTGACCTGCTGTGTTCTTTTCCTCAGGTTTGGGGTGCATGAGACGAAACGGCAGCTCTGTGCCCACTTCACTTTGGGGAGAAGAGAGAATGCATCAGATCCACAGTTCCATTCATTCCTGGCTCAGTCCCCTTCCCACCTCAGGCCAACCCAAGCCCTGAACTCCAGTTTCACCCATTCTTTCATCTTTTTCTAATCATAATTTTCCCGTCAAAAAGAGTTAAACTCTGATTTGTCCAGAAATATCCCAGGCATGTCCACTGTAATAAACTGGGTTTATTATGTCTTGAAAATACTTGCATGTACATAAAACCAAAGATGTTTTTCCAATTGCTTCATTTTCACAGCTGAATGCACAGACTTCTATCAGCTTTAAGGAGGCGGGAAAGGGAATAGGAAAGAAGATAAAAAGATGAATTAACAACTGTGACTGCATGGTCTGAAAAAGAAGATGACATTTACCTGGAGGTGAGGTCTCCCAGCATGCTAAAGAAGAAAACAAGGAGAAAAACACAAGCATATTTAGTGCCTTTCCATTCCAGTGCTCTACTGAATGCTGTTTTATTGGCAGACTATTGAAATCACCTTCCTCATATACTCTTCTCTACTTGTCACAAAGCCTAACATCCAAATGAACTTATTTTTAAAAAAAGGTAGTTTTCATTTTTCATGTCCTTCCCATGGAGAAAGAGCCTAAGTTTTTGAAGTCCTGACCAAGTGTTGGGTATGGCTCCTTTTCTGAGAGCCAAAGGGCAAGGGCAATCAGAGGACCACATAAGGCAGCAGTCATTTTATCACATTTTAGGCAAATCATTGACTCATTTTTATACTAGAAAGAAGGATAGATGAATGAAATGCAAATGTAAACAGTGACTGTCATCAACTGAGAGTTATTATCCTTGTCCTCTTTTGCACTGTATGCTGGGAACTAGCTCATGTTGATAACTTCAGCTACTCCCAGAAAGCTGGCTCAGTACAGAACCTGAGTTACAGTATTTATGACTTTCAGGCGGATGCCTCTACCTTCTGCTCTGGGAGAACAAGAACGCCAACATAAAGGCTCACACAAAGTTTTGCTTCAGTTCTCATAAAATAAGTTATGGCTTTGAAACAAAAAATGGCAATGCAAACCAGAGGTTCATACTTCAGCCATAAAGTCATATAGTATCTAAGGAAGGTAATCCAACCCCTCTGACTCAGGACAATTTCTTTGGATTGGCCAAGATTGATTTCCAGGCAGTTTATGCTTTAGAGGGAGCCTGATGTCCTACAACACGTGCCCTTTCTCTTGGGGTGGACTGTCCTGCCCTCTCCCCACTCGTCAATGAAACACACATTCCCCTCTCAATTCTACGCAGATGTAGCAAAAAGTCTGTTACTCTTACCCTGGAACAGTAAGCTTCACTTTGACCTTGTAGGAAACCAGAATCCCCATCACTGTCTTGTCTATTCCATCCTTAATACTACAAGAGAAAAGAGACAGCAGTGTTAGATGGTGCAGCAACATAGCAACAATATATGGCTGGAGCAAGAACTAGGTGAACATCTATTCTCCTGAAAGTGATAGAGCAGAAAAGCCTCAGGGACAGCTAATACCTCTCCAGATCCATGATTATTATTTACCCTGAAAGAATATGATAGGTTAAGTAATGCAACTTAGATGTACCCATCTGGACCCAAATTTAAAGGTACAAACTCCTGATAGAAATATCTCCTCCATTGTCCCCTCTTCTTTATAACTCTCCACCACCTGGAATCATTTAAAACTCTACTCACATAGTACTAGAAGCCAAGTTGGTGTCCTCATCCTTTAGCTTTCCATCCAGAGCTATTTCCCGTGTCTGCCGGTTATTCGCTAGCAAGGGCAAAAGTGTTAGTGTCTTGGTTAGGCTGCTGTTTGGCTGCACCTTTTCCCTGAAAATAAGAAACAGGTGAGAGGAGGAAAGTGATACACTCTGATTTGTGTTACACACCCAACCAAGAGAATTTCAAAACAGATTACAAAGCTGTCCAAAAGGAGTGGAATTTATCTGTCCAAATTTAGTTGTCTACAATGCAGATGTCTACATCTAAACTAGTTAAAAAATTCCCTTTATAATCAGCAGAGAGGAACAAGCACTTGCAGAAAATTATTTATTTCACATTAAGGCAGACTTCTAAAGTAGGTCAAAACTATGTTGCAGACTTCCAAATGTGGGCAAAATGAATCCTAGTTGAGAAGACCAATACTCAATGGGAAACATGTCCCTAAGCTACAGAGCAAAACACCAGAAAAATATAAAGTGTCTGGGTGTGTCCAAACCTGCTCACAAAGCAAACTTCAATGCTGCACTGCCAATGCCGTGCAGGGCAAAAGAGCAACTGGTTCTCCACAATGTCAAGAGGCTCAAGCTTTTCATGGGCTTTCTAAGGCCAGAAGAAACCAAATGAAATGGTGTGAAAAAGACTGACCTCAAGCTAGAGCATCCATGATTTCCACTCAAACAGCAGCACCTTTCAGAAAAATCTTGCATCTTTAAAGATTTCAAGCAACAGGGAGCCTTCCACAGCCCCTACTAAGTTTTTCTAGTAGGTAATTACTCTTCAAACTTCTTCTGCAACCTCCTCACTCTCTGAAAAAAGGTGCAGGGTCCCTGCTGGCTATGCAAAAAGGAGACCAGCTACATCCAGAGAGTACAGGTGGTGCGGGACACACGGACACACACGAGAGGTAAGAAGAGAGGAGAAAGCACTGTAACAGCAGGCAACTGCCAGCCTATAGCTAGAAGTACCTCCCATTATTGAGGAGGATGGTAATTAAAAGGGCGTGAAGGAGCAAGAAGGGATAAGCAGAGCATTCACTCACTGTGCTTCCTCAGCAGCTACCACTTTTGTATAGTAGTCACTGGAGTACAAAACCACATTGGCAACCTGTTCCACTGAGTGAGAAAGGAGAAAGCAGACAATCAGTTGTGCATACACATCAGAAACATAGTTGCCCCCCCGAGTCTCAGGAATGGAAGACATGATGAGGACAGCAGGAAAATCCATCCATTTAGAGCCTGAAGGGACCACCAGGTCAGACAGCCTGGCATGGATAGAGACCAACAGCACACAAATGGCCAAAGTCTATCTTCCCAGAAAGGCACCCAGCCTTGATTTGGAGACAACAAAAAATCAGTAACCCACAGTTTCCCTTGTGAGCTTGCTCTTTCCATTATAAAGATCTCCCTCTTTCTTCTCTAAGCATGTCCACTTTTATCTCTGGTCACTGGTATCTCCTGCATATCTATAGCCCATGCATTTGCATTCAGGAGATACCATCATCAAGCAGACTGCAGTCAAGAACCTGTGATAATAAATGGCATATATTCTCCAATCAAACACCAAAACATAAGGTAATTCTGACTGAAACCCTGATGAGGAGAGAATCTGGGGACCAAGGTCTTTTTAAGCCTGACAGAAGTATGTCAGCCTAAAAATATTTGGGAATCACTAGACAGTGCATCCAAGACCAGCACTGAATTGGCCTTCTCTGCCATAAAGTTTTGTAAAAACCTCAGAAATTTTGTTCCACCTCTGTCTTCTCTTCTCTTTCTCATCCTTGCTTTCTCAAAGCATCTTCCACGTGAAAAAAACATGTGGTGTCACAAATAAACGCACAGTACTGAAACACCTTGAAACTCAGCCCCTGCCCTCGGCCTCCTCGGGAGGAATTACACCATTCCTGGCAAAGTGGCTGTTTCTCACATCACCAGATGTTTCTGAAACCCCAAGCGAAGTTGTATGCAACCTAGGCACATTCACAGTCAGCAAGAGCATCACATTAACAGGGAAGCCCTTCCCACTGGCCTCCCAAAAGAGGTGGATTTTTCCCCACAGCATCTGCCTTGCCCCTGCAGGTGCCAGACCCTTTCTCTTTACTAGAGGGGACATACTGGTGCCTGAAATTAAGCCATGAGAGTAACCATGAGAGTCAGGAAAAAAGCTGCAGTGTTTCACTTGATTAACAGCAAAGAAACAGCAGCAGACAAGGTGGAGGAATAAACTCCTGACTTGTCCCAAACTCCCTACTTAAGCTGTTGCAAGCACTAAATTCTGGCTCTCTTTCAGTCCTCTCACCATTCAGTCATCTTGCCCTCAAAGAACCCCAAGCAACAGTAAAAACGTACCTTGGACTTTGATCTTCTTCACTGTTTTCTCTGTGCTGTTGTTGACAGTGATAGTGACTGGAATGGGCTCACCATGGTAGTACACCTAGAAGGAATCCGATGCTCAGAAATCCAGCCAGGAGGCTTCTCCCAAGCCCTAAACCCCTCTAGTCCCCCTAGATTAAATCTCCTCACAGAGGCCAGACAACACAAGGTGACCTTTCCCCGTGATTCATGACCCTTCCTTCAATGATTTATTTAGACTCAAATGCATCCAGTAATGGGGTCTCAGCCTCCCCTAACAGTAGCTACTGACAAAAATTACATTAGAGCCCTTGAGTGCTGTGACAAGTCAGTCTCAGCTGGGACCATCTGAGTAACACACAAAGTAGCTGCTTTCCGCAGCAAAATGCATATTGACATGACAATACTATGATGTCCACAGCCCTGGGGCAAACTCCTCACCTCTTTACTGAGGCAAGCTTTCAAGTGTAACGGCTTGTTGGACATGAAGAACTGCCAGGTGGTCTCCGCACAAGGTTGGGGTCCTGGCTTTTCTGGAGCATATTGCACCTTACGGATCAGCAGACGTGCAGAGTTCCTGGGAAGCAGCAGAGGACAACATGGTGGTACTTTGTGCTTGGCAGAGGCAGGAGTTCTGCATTCACATGTGCTTATACCCAAGAAGTCCACTGACAAGAGGGGCAAAGCTGAACAAGCAACCAAGGTGCATTACTTGACCACCCACCCCCTTTAGGAAGGGCAAAGCTGAAGACAGATACACATGTTCTGTTACCTCTTATGAATTCTCTCTTCCACATTGTCTGTTGAGAAAGCTTTCACCTCAAAGTCCACCCCACAGCTCTGCCAGAGAGAGGACAGCTGTGAAACCAGTGTCAGAAACCAAGAACATCTGCAGATGTTTAAATATCTTTCTGTACACCAGAAACTGGCATATTCCTGCCAACTGCAAATTATTCTGGCTTCCTACCATTGTAATAGAGATCCCTGCCAACTGGTGTGGCAGCATCCACCTGTTCCATGCTGCTTCTGATAAACGAGGCTTAATTCCCAGCCTTTGACAGATGACATCCCTACTCCTAAAAGGCTTTCTATAAGAGCAGTGCTGTAGAAGTCACAGCATGCTACAGATTATAAGACTGACCAGCCTGCAAGGCTGTCCAGTCCACCTTGGGTTTCTCAATTGAATTTCTGAATTGGCTTTGTAATGCCAATGCCTGACTCGGGGTCAACCTTCTTTCCCAACATCTAAGGAGTGGGAGTGATCAGGCCAAGCTGACCTTTGCTTTGACAGTTTTATACCACCATGGGACATCTGTGTGAGTCCAAGATAACTCTACAGGGCAATATGGGAATTTTTGCTAGAATATCATTCCTTGGCCAAAAACACAGCTTATCCTTGTTGCATTGGATTCTACAACCTGCATCCCACCTTGCCCAGCTGTTAGTCTAGCTCTGCTGTTCAGAGAAGCATCTAGTTAATTATAAAAAGAATATTTTAAATGGTGTCAGAAACCTTGCAGAACATCTCATCTGGTGAATTTTATTCCAGGGTTTTTGTTTACACACATGTGCAAGCCAGCCCTCCTCTGCATTTGTTTTAATTCAGAAGCAGGTCTTAACACATGCTATTTATAGCGATCTATGAGATTTTAGGCACTCAGTCTCCTTTTCTCTCATGTAGCCTGACAGCTGCAATCATTTTATGTGCAGCCAACCCATAAATCATGTGGTACACTTAAGGAAACAACAAGTATTGCAGATTTAGTAGTCTTGCTGCTATTTGACTAGATTCCCTTTCTTATTCTGAGGACAAATTCCAACACTGTGACACACACTTGTAGCTCTTAAGTCGGGTTCCTGACATTTGTGGCATAGCACAGTAAAATCCAGTATCACCTTATTCTACTCTCAAGGTAGTCAAATAAACTCACATGACTTTTTCCATCTGACTTTCCTCAAGCATGATAAGCACAAGTGTCCCATTGGTCTCACCTTATCAACATCACGAGGTGCAGGCTGCAGACAGACCGAACAAGGCAGGTAATCTGGGAACTGTGGGAGGAAGAAGAGAAAAATACCCCAAAGCAATTTTACTCAGATACCCTAGTTAACATATTGCTCACAAAAGGTACAAAGCAGTCCTGAAGACAACAGGTCACTGGCTGTAATGCTGTAACCCTTTGAAGTTCTGGCTAAGATAGAGGCCTTAATACACTGAGCCTTATCTTGCCTTGTATGAAGAAGTACTTCTGATCCAAAAATATTTTAATAGCTAAGGGGGCCTGGGGGGAGGGGATGGGGGAGAGAGAGAGGGAAAAAGTAAAAAAAGTCCAGGCACATGAAGCACCTGCTCTAAAAATCAAACAGAGCCCTAGAGGCACCACTTGCAACAACTGTCTCCTCATCCAAGATAATCAATACAGCTCACAGCAGCATTACTCACTGTTCACATAGGCTTGAAGTTTGAGCAAAGCATCTCTGTGTCAGAAACACAACTAAGGCCACGAAGGCCAGCCAGCCACCAGCCAGTATCCATTCACTCCTAGCCTGGGCAGGGCCAGGCACTCCAGTCATCAACGGGGAAGGCTGCAGAGTAGCTCATGGTGACCAAGTGCTAACACCCCATTAGAGACTCCAGCAGTTTGAAGATCACTAGACTGTATCTGAGTGGTTAATAACATTATGGCAGGTACTAGCTCATTTAGCAGAATCATTCAAAGACTTATTTGTTGCTATATCAGAGCATGTGGTTTTCAAACCTGGATCTTCCTAGGGAATGCAAAGGCAGACATGTCACTGACGGTACTGGAAGCATATCCTGTCAGAATCAGAATTTGGCAATGAGCTGTTATTTGTTGACAACATCTGGTAAAGAGCTTTTCATCTGCTTGTTTGATCCATAAAATTTTTAAAGAGAAAGGATTTGGCACTTCCTCTGTGAGCACTGGGACAATGGTATAAAGTATTCCAGTCCCTCAGGAATGGGGAAGACAAGGATATATGGGGCTGTTGCTAGCATAAAGCCATTGCATCTTTCCTTGCCTTTTCAAGGAAAGCACTTTTCACATGCAGTTAGAATCTTCTTGCACTTTACTTAGGATGGTAAGAAAAAAAAATTGGTACATTGCCTATCACTCAAAATTGGAACTTTACATAATATAAATTCACTATTAATCTCTGTCTGCAGTCCATCACCGAGTCCTCTCAGCAGCCTGGTAATGACAGGTAAGGAGAAGAGGGTCAGAGGTTTTTATGAGATACTTACTGTAAAGAAAAAGGGATAAGCATTTTTCCCCAGCTTCTTTAGCAGAGATTCCTGCAAGTGGGAGAGAGACTCTGGCTTGTCAGCAGGTGGGTACACTTGGACCCTAGAGAAGAACAGGTCCCGTCGGAAGGTGAGGCCAATCACATCAATGTCTTCCTGGCCATACCGGAAAGCACAGGTCAGGGACACGTACACTGGAAAGAAGCACATAATGGGTAAGGCATGCAGCAGGCTAACAATGCAGCTAGGGTGGGATGTGAAATAGAGTCAGGGAAACCCATTTCAACACTGTTGTATAACCCAGTAAGTGTTCATATCGTATATAAGAACATACATTACTTGAAGCCAATTCAGTGGGGAAGAGAGTTACATTTGTATCCTTAAAACAATAAAAAGTTTCTATCTCAGCATCTCACTTCAAAAGAGGACTAAATCTCTGAAACATGTTGCATAAACCCTCAAACCTTTTTTCCCCTTGATAATTGCAGGATCCACCAATACAACACCATCTGAAAGAAAGGAAAAAATAAAAAAGATTAACAGGGATAATCAGGGTTGAGAGAGCAGGAAGGGCAGCACAAATCCTTGTGGACTTACCTACAGGTTCCACATTCCCTATGTTGTCAATGAAGTCCCGCTTTCCGAGGTAGATAGTCAGCTGTAGGGAGATGACAGCCTTGGTTGAACTACAAAGTGTTGATGGTTGTACGGTGGGGACAAACACATACACAACAGAGAGCTACAAGTCTTGTAGATATCAGAACAATTCAATTTTAAATGGAACATATATTTTTTTCCAGCAAACATGCAATCCCCACCAGACTCAAGAGGATTATTCACATGCTTCAGGACATCAGAATTAAGGACCTGATGTAGACCAACTCCCAGAAGTACAACATAAATATTTGTGCATAGGACAAAGAACTAGAGATTCAAAGATTTTTGGTGCCATCAGGTTGTAAAGACAATGAATCAGCTTTGTTTTAAACATTTACCAGCAGGAATACAACCCAGGAGGAGTGAGAGGCAAGTTGCCTTCCTCTTGTATTATAACATACGAGAAGCTTGCCCTATAAACTCTTTTTACATCATCTCCTCAAACTTAGTGCCAAATACAGTTCATGGTCCTTCTTCAGGAAAAAAAAAAAAAAAAAGAACAGGACCAGAAAGAGCTTTCTAGTAAGTCTCCAGTCTGACTACAAGTAAAACTCATACCTATATAAAGCCATTATTATGGTACTTACAGCTTTGTCACGGGTGCTTTTTTTGAAGACAACTTGTTTATGAGGAGAACTAGCATTCTTCCCACTCATCCCCGTCTTTTGAGACTCAGGGCAACTCATGGTCAAAGATGGGTATGTGACTCTGGGTGAATGAAGCTTTTCTGCCCCAAAATGTCCTGGGAAAGATGTCAGAAAAAAATAGGTGGATGAGATAAAAGCAGAATTATACTTGGTGGGTAAAGCACTCTATTCCCATGTATAGTTTATCAAAGACTATTTCAATAGATACTTGGGTGCAGCACAGAAGGTGGGTTTCTTTTCATTTTAGCAGTTCCTCATTTAAAAAAAAATCTATTTAAAAACAGCTCTTCAGAAACATTACAAAAGACCAAGAACTCATTTTTAATTCATATTAAAAATTTAGTAGACTAATAGAAAAATCTGGAGGGGAAGGGATAGCTTGGTCTTTGCAGATCTTTGTAGAGAGTACTTCCTGAAGAAATCTATAAGAGTACAGATAAAGATAATCCGATAAAGACAAGGTACTTAGATTTTCAAAAGGTACCTCAAGATTTGTATTCAGAAGCTCTAAATTGTCATGAGATAAGAAGGAAGGTCATTTCACTCATTAATAATGGGATAAAATACAGGAAATAAAGAATATCAATACATATGGGTTTTGGCTACTTTCAGGGTTTGGATTGCTTTGGGGGTTTTGTTTGGTTTTATTTTGTTTGGGTTTTTTTACCATTGCAAGTATACAACAGCGCAGTGCCATCTATCCTGGGACATTTGCTATTGAGCATATCCTGGAATGAATGGAAAGAAGCCTAGATAAGGAGTGAAAAGCCTGCCCACAGACACAAAGCTATTCTGGATTCCCAAAAATAAAGCTATGTTAAGCTGGAGGAGTGCTTCACGATGCAGACTGGATAGGTGATGAAATACCGTATATTCTATAACGGTAAGTGAAAAGTATTGCACTCAAACACAACTATAGTCTGACATGCAGTTATAGTTGGTATTGCTTTGGAAAAACGTCTTGACATAAGTAGAGAAGTTATTAGGAAATAAATCAAGAACACAACAGAGAATGCCATTTACGCCATTTCAGAACCCCTCACATATCCACATCTTGGATACAGCACACTCAGTCTAAGACCTACAAAGGTGGTATGTATTGGTACGAGTCAGACCAAACCCAAAAGGAGAACTCATTGGTCCTACTGTATTTTCCTAAATCAGAACCAAATGCAACCCATTACTTGCAGGGTATCACTGAACTCAAAAAAGAATGGACTTTAAGAATATAACAGTCCAGCTACCTGCCCAGAAAGGTAACATGTATAACCAGAGGTAAGGAACAGAATGTACCCAACGAGAAAACAGACAGAGTAAGATTCTTTGGGGGGGGGGGGGGGGGGGGAAGAAAAAAAAAAAAAGGAGAGAACACAAGAGATATCCAGAGAGATGTCCAGAAAACCTCAGTGGCACAAAGCAGAGAGATTAGTTTTTCGCTTTGTCATAAGATAGCAGCATCCACTTAAGTGATCAGACAGCAAATGGAAAATAAAGGGAAGCACTTCCCCACATGACACAAGATGCAAGAGTACAGTATGTTGCTGCAGAAGGCTCTGGAAATCACCAGTACAGATTGATTCACAGGATTAGACATGTTCACAGGGAAAAGGCTTTTGGCAGATGTTGGACAGGATGATCCAGGCACAACCTTAACCCTGTAAGACTCTGAGGCTGAGGAGCAGCATCAGGAAAGGACAATGCTACACATGCCCTATTCTTACACTTCTCCCTATTGGACCTGCGTGAATGAATATACCGTGTTAGACAGACCATTGGTCTGACACTGTATGACCATCCTTGCAGTTTGCTTCTTTCCTATTTTTCTGCTTGCTTTCCCATTTTGAAACTGTTTCAAGAGTAGAAACAGTTTCTAGGGCCTATTTGGACACAACAAACTGTAGAAAAAGGAAATGCTTCCCTTAGAAAGCTGGAAAAAATGTAAGGTAGAGATTACAGACAGACTTTACATATATTAAGAATTTCTATGTTTATGAAGTATAGGTAGGTTTTCCAAGTCCAGAATAGTATTTGCTGCTGAACAGATACCCTAATCATGCTGTAGACGCAAATAAACAAACCAGCAAATAACATTAAATACCTTGCTGTGTTCCAAATGCCACAGAAGCTGCGACGGGACAAAGACGTGAACTGCTAAACTACTGAGGAAAGATGAATTCTCCACGCAGCTGTGTCCTATGCTTCTTCGCATCTACCAGAGGGAATCACTAACCTCTTAGCAAACAAGGAAGACAATTTGTAGGGGATCTGAAAGCACGTCTCTAGTTGCGTCCATCCAGGATTTCAAGAATTAATCCCGCTCCAAGAGCAAATATTGTACCTGGGCTAAGACTCAACTGGAAAGTGGTTAAGTCAGCAACATAAAGCATTACGTAAGGAAGCTCAGATCGTCAGTGAAGAGGTCTACAATGTCATGTTCACATGCTTCGTAGACTACAGACTTACATAGAACAGGATGGTTACTGAAAGCGGCTTTATTCTAAAGCTGTTTCTCTATCTTCTCCTTCCCAGGGTTGCAAGCCATCCAGCCTGATAAGAAGCTGAACAGACAAGAGCCATTTATGTAAAAGGGAGTTTATAAAACACCAAACCAAGTCTCTATAAATAGAGGTCATTATGGAGGACTATGAAACATTGAGAACCATGTATTATTCTCATAATCACTAAGCAGTTTATCTATTATTGCTCCACCAACATCCCATTGGCATGCTGATCCAAAACAGCATGTTGCTAGCTAGTACACCTCCCCTCGTTAATTTAGAGTGAAGCACAACATCCAAGATGTAAGATACAAGAACACAGATTTCAGTCAATTTAGCTTTTCTGTTCATGAATGTCCCAAGGATAGCCCCCCCCCCCCCCCCAAGAATTTGGTCTTGATATTATGCACAATATGTGTAATTTTTGGCTTGCAAGCTGCATAAACAGCTATAGCTTTCCTCTGGGCTGCATCTGTTAGTTTGATTAGATAGAGCACATGATATTCTCTCCACTTGCCAGCCTGAACAACACCCTCCATCTCAGGCAATGTTGCAGTCACAAATCAAGCTTGCTTTTTGCAAACAATCACCAACATTTGCCTGAATATAGTGGCCTGAGTACACAAATTATTCCAAAAAATGAACACAGAACCAGTGATCTTCAGCTCTTTCAGTGTTTTCCAAATTCCAGCAACATTTTATTAACTAGAGGTGGATTATTTGGAGAGCTTAATCACTACTCTGTTTAATCAACTCTGGCAAATACAAACCAGGCAGTCCTAAAACATGGAAATCCACATGTGCCCATGCTGCTGAAGGAAAGCAAGATACTGGTTTATAGGAAGTAGGGAAGAGACCCCAGAAATTAACCCACAAAATCAACATATTCTATTCAGTCACACAAGTGCAAAAGCAAAAAGGAGAGAGCTGGTTTTCTTAAGAGTTTGTGCTGCTGCCACTGCAGGATTATTAGTCCTTCAGAAGAGGAATGAGCATTCCTGTTATACCTGCAACTCCTGAGAGCCCACGAGGTGTGGGTACATGGCACTATTGCAAACATCTCCAGGGGACCTGGGAAGCAGCTTCTCCGTAACACATGCTTCCTAATGTACCCTTATGTCCGGAGAAAGATGCCCACCCACACCCTCCCTACACTGCTTGAAGGGCAACTCCAACTTTAGCAGAGAAACAGTGCAACAGCCACCTCTGCACAGCAGGTACCTTCGTTTTCTTTTCTTCCCTCTGCAGGTTGAAGCAGTAAAGGGGGCATAGCATAAACTATGAACTATATTTTGCTATAAACCATAGCAAAAAAAAAAAGCTAAAATTGGTCACTAGAATTTCCTACATACCTTGGTCCTGAGGAATTTTAATCCAAAATACTTAAGGTCTTAGCTAGCTAGCCATTATCCTTGAGTATTATTAACCTACTTCACAACAGCATCAACAGGCAAAACAAAGCCCTTTGTGTAAGGTCTGTGTCCATGTTGTAGAAAAACACAAGTATAGCAGCCTAAATTATAAACATCATAAACCTATTCTGATCCTCCTCAGCAGAGCCTGCAGTTTTATGTTAATCTCCCACTAATCTTTCAGCATGCTGACTTGCCACTTAGTGATCTGCTTTTCCACAGTAGCCAAGGTCACCTGGACTCTTGGTAGGTGCCTTTTACAAGAAGGACCTTCCACCACAGCAACAGGCAGAAGAAAAAGTATCTTGCCTTTAGAAATGCTTCAGAATGCCAATGTGAATCTTTTCTTTTTTGCTACAGTTCTCACTTCCAAGAGCTGCACAGAAGGCTTTTCTTATGAGAACAGGAGGGCAGTCAGCGATGGCTCTTAGTTATGTATGAAATTTGTACATTAAACAGCTGAAGGCTTTGCTTCCTTACTCTGAAGTAGGAACCAGAGCATTATCTTTGACAAGGTTTTTGTGTTTTTAAAGAGACATGCAACTCTTATTACTGGCTTAACAACTTAATAGGTAGCAGTCAAAGTATCACAGCAGAAAAAGCCTTCTAATTTCAGCAGTGTCTGAAATACAGATACTAATTTCCTCAATTCAGTAATTTATCCAAAACATCCAAGAATACATCAACCTTTCAAGGACAGAGGCACTTGTTCAATGTGGTAAGGCTTCCTTCAGCCTCAAGGCAGTATTCTTGAGACAGGGCAAGACCAGGTTGTATCTGTGGGACGTCCACCTTCAAGCTAAGAGCATTATCCTCTTTCCCGTTCTACACCAAATCCCACAATGCAGCTGAACAGAAATCCACAATTCATCAGAAAAACACAGCACAGGAAAACACATTTTCAGGTTCCCCTCTTTGCTCATTCAGAACAAGATCTCACACACAAACACACAAATAAATGAATCGGAACATTGTGGGGTTTTAAAAGCAGAACACAGGTTTATTTACAATCAAGTTCTTATGGGCAGCTGAATAAATAAAAACTTTGCCCCATATACTCTAATTCCCCTCTGCAGAAAGTGTCTGAACAAAAGGCTGGGTTAGAGAGATGCCTGTTAAAGCAGCTGCCCCCTAATCCAGCCCCTCCAAAGAACACACCTTAGTAAAACACTATCAGGAAAGAAGAAAATAAAGTGCAAATAAAAAGGCAATAAAACGCTGGTGGCTTGTCTTGAGGCCCAGTTGATGTGGAAAGGTTTGGCTGGATAAAATTACTCCAGGTCACTCACACCCAGCC
Source organism: Buteo buteo (assembly GCF_964188355.1). Classification (NCBI taxonomy): domain Eukaryota; kingdom Metazoa; phylum Chordata; class Aves; order Accipitriformes; family Accipitridae; genus Buteo; species Buteo buteo. The sequence continues at coordinate 30,135,682 of NC_134177.1, forward strand.
ACATCATGGTTTTGGATGCTTATAGAGGGACAGAGCCAAGACACTGCTCCGTAACACAGAGAGGGCTCCAGCGCAAACAGGAATATTGCACATGTGCCTAAGAAGGGGGCAAGTGGCCTGGAACTGCCAGCACCAAAACAATGGATTTGGGATCTAACCCCACTGCTCCCCTGTGTTCTACTGACAGCTGCCAGGACAGGACGGATGAACAGAAAAAGGGACCAAACATCTATACTCTGGTATTGAAGTCACATTATGACTACATTCTTTATCACAGCAGCACAGCAGAAGTTGAACTTCTTTCTCCTCACACCCAGTAACCAAACTGCCCATGGAGTAAAAAGATTTAAAATCTCCTGTTTTGCGATACCCAAGCTGTTGAAAGACATTTTAACAAAAGGGTGCAGAAGTCCTGAAGAACATTGCCTTAAGAACAGGTGAAACCGATATAAAGAGTTCACATGACAGTGTTGGAGAACCTGTGTCAGGATCAGAGCAGATCTGAACTGAGCTGATAACTCAAAGGCAGAGCTGCCAGAGCCACAGGAGACTCCCTTTAAAAGCTGTTCCAACACTTCAGACTGCCTAGGACCTGTCCACATTTCAGGATCTTCTCACCCCATGCCTGAACTAGGCCACAAGAACAGAACACAGGAGACAGAACATGTATTAAGTCAGCATACACAGTAACTTCTTTCCAACATTTCCAACTCCGAAGTGCTGTAGATACATTTGTGTGACAGGGTATTTGGCACAGCTGTCTGGTGAGGAATCCCGCTAGTATCTTCAGTTCCACTTGGCGCATAGATACTGCATATGAAGGCATGACTAAGTAGCATTCTCCATCCAGAACAGCTAATCCCTTGCTGAGTCCGAGTGCCACAGTGCAGTTACAGCCGTAAGAAGTCTCTGACTCAGACTCCTTCTCCATTGCTTTGGAACTTTCCTCTGGAAAGTGAAGCCCATGCGCTTGTTAATATCCCAACTCAGGATGGATCTGGGCTCGGGTCTCCATTCTGTTCAGCCATGGACCAGCACCACCATACACAGAGGCGCTGGACGCTCTGCCTTTCACCCTCCATCCAGTCAAAATTCAGACCACAGGACAGCCTTGTTTCCTTTGTCCACAGTGACCACATGGGCACCCGCTGGTGACCACGCGACTGCATTGATAGAAGAACTGAAATGGAAGCCAGGTGTAAGTTTACAAAAAAGCTGAATTCCACAACAGCACTTAACACTGGAATGAAATATTATAGTACTCTGACTATCCAAGCAAAAGCACTTTCTCAGCTCTCAAGAAATTCAGGCTTTTAATAGCCTAAGAGACACAGTTTCTTCAGAATATATTAAACATTTTATTAGAATCATATCTCAGTTTAAGAAGCTGAACAATAACAAACCTAACTTTAATTCAATCGAGAGAATACTGCCATGAATCCACAAAGACTCTGCATATTAAAAATTCTCACACATCAATATAAGTTGCAAAGCTGTGCAACTACAGTTCTTTCATAGCTCAGCAAGATTCACAACCCAGATCCCTGCTTTGCATTGTATGGCCAGCTTCCCCTCACCTGTGATGTTTTGCAAGCATCCTCTCCAATTTCCCAGTGAGCACATTCCAAATATAGAGGGCCCCATCAGCTGAACCAGCAGCCACATAGTTACCGTCAGGGCTATGAGATCAGAGAAGGTACAGAAGGCAGCGTACAATTTGCAAGTTCAGCAATTTATCAGCACACATCATCATTCCACCCGCAACTCCCTAAGCAAGCAACCTGGCATTAAATAATCTTTTAACAGTTACGTGTTAACAGCTGCTAACACTAAGAGGTGAAAGCACTTTGAAATCGAAAGTTTCTAAGACATTGGATCAACATCTACAGATATAGTCCATCTTGACCAAGAGGTAATCTTGGGCAAACCACAAACTCTGCCCCAGTTTTTCTAGCTGTAAATTGGGACAATGCAGCCAAGCATCAGGAATCACTCACTTTTGCTGGGGAAAGATTTATCAAACGTCTTGCTTATATCTGACCTTACCTGAACACAACTCTCGTCCAGTCAGAGCCACATTTGAATCCCTGGGCACTGAAAAGTTAGAATCAGATAATTGTAAAAGTCATTTATATGAAGATGGGCTTCCAGGTTCTCCCTAAAGATCTTGGTAAGGATTTCTACATGGTTCGGAATAAGCTCCAGTTTCCCTTTATCACAATTTGCATTTCTCATACACCCTCACCTCAATCGCATCTGAAGAAATTATTTCCTTTAGGCCAAAGACTTCTAAGCCAAGCAATCTTCTTTAAAGAGGCAAATGAAAAGATCCACCAGAGCAGATCTTTGCTGTTAGACACTAGAGAATTTTGCTACCCATGTAGAAAAAAAAGTTAGGAAACTGCTCTCTCCATGGAGATACTGAAAAAGCACTCCAATGCTGAGGGCAATCTGCAATCCAAAGTTCTGAAATTCATAATGTTCTTGTGGTGAACACACTCACCTGAATGTCTGCTTGACAGCACTAACCCGCAGATCAATGATCTTTAGCAGATCATCACGGGAACAGGTCAAAAGCTCTGTTCGCTCTGAGTTCAGGTCCAGAGCTGTGATTCTGCCAAGCAGCTCCAGTTCTTTTACTATGCTTTCAGTCCTAAAGACAAAAAAAAAAAAAAAAGAAAAAAGAGAGAAAGAAAAAAGGGTCCAGAAGCCAAACCACTGCATCAAAACTCTGACTTGTCCCAATGTGGAAGAAGAGGAGAAAAAGGATTACTGGTTTATTCTCACATTTTGGTTCTTTCCCAAGCTAGAGCTCACTTTGCAGAAAACATTTCCAGCCAATAGTTAGATACTACTTTCTTCCTAACCCCACCCTCTGAACAGCTAAGTAACACCTAGAATGGCAAGTACTGACCAATGTGCAACACTTACAAGAAAGCAGACTGCCTTTTCAGAAAAGAAACAGCATCCCCAAAATAAAAAATCCCAAACCTAAACCACCAAACAGTAATAAAAGTAGTAACAAAAGTCTCTTTCAATGGCCTTCTGCAACTCTTAAAACAGTCTTATTGGCTTCCAAGCTCAGGAAGAAGAGTTCCCTAGTTCAGATTATACTCAGACAGCAATCCCATAACCATTCCTACACTATAAGCTCTCAAATAGTTTTACCTGATGTCCCAGAAACGAATTTTCTTATCAAAATGTCCACTCATTACACATTGCTCAGTACATACGATGTCATTACAGCTAGATCCTGCAAACACTGTTTTTATACCTAAAAAGGATAAAACAATGGTGACACACCAAAATTTTTACTGTAAAAACTGATGAAAACAGAGAGAGAAAATAATCACTATACCACACACAAACATAGCAGCCACACAGAGCAGTGTCCAAGGAGTGCCACAGGGCAGAAACTTTGTCTTAGAATAATCCTGACTTAAGCCTTCAACAACCTCTCTGCCCTTCTCAATCTCCTTTGCTGTGGCTAATATCCCTTTAAAAGTTCCCATGACAGCTGCTTTATTTCCACTTGGTATTTGGACAGCTATAATTTGCTACTGTTAAACAACATGAAACTGTCTCCTTGACCTATGCTTGCAGTCCAGGTATCAAGCTAACCTTGAATCTCGACTTCTCTCTCCATGCAAGCAGGTTTAAGAGCCATCAGTAAGAAAAAAAGCCAAGGAAATGAGGGGTTTTTCCCAAAGAAAAATCTGGATCCTAGCATTTCCTGCATTTGAGATGTTGAAGTTTTTGGTACATTTCCAAGAGACATTTCCATGCACCTCAGGGTTAAAAACTCTGACCTGGCTCCAAGTTTTTATTGGAAGACAAACCCCCAGACTGGTAAACAAAGAACACTCACAGAACACAGCTGCTGTTAATGTAATAGCATTAACAGTGCTTCCTGCATACACATGATTTCTTATTCTTATTTCAGGTAACAGGCAGAAAGAATCCAATTACTTGAATAACAACAGAAGATGGCATAGCTGCTAGTTTTTGCTTTTTTTAGACTAGCAAGAAGATAAAATAACCTGGCTGATGTCAGACTTCCATTTACATTCAGTAGAAGCACAGAACATGGATGAAACACAGAAGTTAGGTTTCCTTACAAACTTTGCTGCGCAGGTCCCAGAGCTTGAGAGTCCGGTCATGACTTCCCGAAACAATGCGTGCATTGTCCAGCAAGAACTTGGCTGACAGAACTTTACCACTGTGCCCAGTCAGGGTGTGCTGAGGACAAGAGATTTACATGGTAAAATTGCAGTTCCACTTGCTCCCTTTCCTCATAGCTTACTAGTTCTGCTATTTAACAACACAAAGACAATCTTAAATCATAATTTGCATGTCTACTGCATTGCTTGGAGGAAAAAACCTCCTAATTAAACAGAGATTAACACTGAGCAGGAGTGTTAAGTACCACAGAGTTCACCCTGAAGCTGGGAGACACGGGTCACCTTTGGCTACAGTTTCTCTAACTACTCAGGGAACCTGAGAGCTCTCTTCAACACTCTGTACACCTACATTTCATGGACAGATGGTAACTGCAACACAGCCCTGCAGGAGCTATGAGGACAAGCGGTCAAAGCATGCTGAAAATGGAAATTGTGCCTTCAACTTTTTATAATCAGCTTCTTTCAAGGATACAACAGGGTATCTAGTCTCAACTGTTATTACATCTTCAAGCCTGAAAGCTGAGCCCACCAGAGATTTCAGAAAAACTTCCCTGCAGCAGTTTCTGTAACTGCAGGGGTAGGCTTTGTGGGGCCGAGAAGAACATGAACCACCTTCACTTCAAATTGCTGAATATTTACATACTAAATCACAAAATAGATAATGCATGACTGAAAAACAAGAGAGAAATCTTTGGTATATAGTTAGATTTTTTAAAAATACTCAAAGGACTACCCAATTACACAAGCAATCTGGGCTTGTGAAATACAAAAGAAAACCCCTTAAGAATGGAAAGGAACAAGAGCAAAGTTTGGAAAAAAGCAAACCTGATACACAACACAAAACTCTGAAAGAATGAATCACCTCATAAAAACCACTTCATCTTAAGAAAGGACACAAACTCCAGAAAGGATCTAAACTTTCGCTCTGCATCTCTCTTCTGCTCTTGCTGCACAGTCAATATGTACAGATATTTACATTTAAGTAGGGAGTTTGTTTACCATGATTTCAGCTTCACTGCCTCCTGCTCATGTGCAAGCCATGACAAATCCATACCATACACACTCGAAACAAAGAACGCACTATTTTACAGTGAATGGACTCACCAAAAGCTGGTAGTCACCAAGGACACCAAAAAATTACAGGAAGATACTGTAAAGCCAGGTGGATGTTTGTAGGGATAACTAACTTTTTGTACTGTGTAATCTATAGTCTGCTAAACTTTTATTCACTATAATTCACATCCAATAGTATGTTTCGCAACCAAACAGAAGCTGCAAAAGAACTTCTATTCTTCACTTTCCCAAATGACACCTCACATCTCCACAGTGAGAACTACCCAGTAAATTATAATGCAACTGTAGGTTGTAACTGACATGTGAAATGTCAGAAGATTTAGAACACCAAAGTATATCTTCCTAAAATTAAAAGGAAAAAAAAACCCCACAATAAAAAAACCTCTTAGAAAGCTGAAAAGAAACTTTTCTTTTGGTCAAAGGTGAATCCTTCTTTGAACTAGAGCTAAGTGTTGGAGGAGAATGTGAGTACAAAGGAGTTGGGAGGAGAGGAGGAATCTTTCAAAAGACATTGAGAATAAAGTCAAGCACTTTTAGGCTTGCTGCCTTTAACAGCCAGGCAAAGGACTCCTTTTCAAGAATGCTACTCCTGACTTAAAACAAAAAATCCTTCTTTGTCTTCTACAAACCCTTTGTCAGCAGTCCTCTCTGAGGCTAAAACATTGAAGTGGTTCTCTAGAAACCATAAGAAGCATTTAAATTTCCATAGAGGGGGGCCACACAAGTGTATTGGGTTACGTGTTAAGGTTTTGCTAGCAGGGGGGCTGTAGTGTGAAAATATGCAGTAACTGGAGCTTCCTGCAGGTTGCGCAGAGACCAATACTGTATTTTAGGTCTTGCTGTGAAGACCCTTAAGAAAATAAAGATCCTGTTAACAAAAAGAATTATTCAAAGTGTCTGTAAATGCCCAACTTGCAAAATTGCCATGTCCCTATTAGACAAAACTGGAAATACAAGACAGAAATAGCCTGAGCACTGCTTTGCCTTCAAGAAACTCACCCGTAATCGATTGTCATCAACTGTCCAGATTCTGCTGGCAAAGTCATTTGAAGCTGCTAAGAGGTAAGAACCCTGTGAACACAAGGTTAATTTAAAAGTACTTCTGCAAGTCATTATGCAAATTAAACTCAAAAGTATTTCCAATAAATCATTAAAACCATATTAGCGCTATATTGCCAAGGGCAAAAAAAGAACAAAACCAAAAACACAGTAGCATATACTACTAAGGAAAGCTAGAGTAAAAACTTTCAAAAGGCTATAGCTTTTTCTTCTCAAAATGTGACAGTGATTTGTAGAATCATGACTACAGATAAAAGGAACAACAATAACCAGCCCAGAAAGGACATTCTCCTTTCCCTTCTGCTGCAGCGAGGAAACAGGTTCTAGTTCACCCTCATCTATTGCAGGTTTTTCCTCTTTTTTGATTTTTCACAGTGAAAAAGCCCTGCATCATCTACCCCTACTGCTTAGATCAGCCTCAGAGTGGAGTTAGCCCAATTTTTGCAATTTTCATTACAAATCTAACATTTTAAATTAAGATTCAAAAAACTAAATCTGTCCAAGGAGAGATCAATTGACTTGTTCATAGCTTTAGGCTTAGGGCTCTTCCAAGTCATCCATGATGGAGAATGGACACCACAAGATTCATGCTTGCACTCCTGCCCATCCCAAAAGACTTTCCTGAATCCTTAAAGCCCATCAGCATTTCACCTCAGGCAGTTCTCACCTCAGATGTGTTCAAGCAGCTTGTCAAAATCAGAAGTAGTTTCTCCTGCAGATTAACAGTGCCAGCAAATCTCTAATGAGCTGCTCAATGTCCAAAGGAAGGATCCTTTTGGGCATGTATCAATGAAGTTTAGCACATAGAATCACCAAATGGAACAAATGATGTCAGCTTTGGTCTACTGTCTATGCAGTAAACCATTGTGTTATGGAAGAGGTCTCAGCAGAAAAGTCAGATCATGTGTCCAGCTATAACAATCCAAGACCCCAAACTCCTTCAAGTAAGACTGTTGGATGCTGACCCCAGTCACGTCTCCAATACTTCAGGTTAACATGAACTGAACACATCACAAGCTGTCAGCAAACATTCTGCCAGCCACACCATTACAGTGCCATGACTGGTGAGAAACTGCTGGGAGAAAAGGTCATGGAAGTGCAAGTCTTAGGATAATCAGACCTTTTACTATTCATCACAGACCTCAGCAGAGCACTTATGGAAATAAACTTCAGAGAAATAAAGCCTCAGTGTATTTGCTTCTTTTGTGCTGTTATGCCAGCTTTAGTGGGAAGCCGAAGACTGATTTCTTACTTTAGACAAAGCATAGTGTATTTTATTGTCACTTTATCATAATAGCCCATAACAGCCAATGTCTGAGCTGCATATCTTCTGAACTGCAAAGCAAAGATGAGAATTACAGACTGCAGCATATCAAATAAAGATCTTTTCTACACTTTTTAACTATTTGCAGTTACTTTCATAACTATGTTAACTCATTTCTTGGGTAACTTCTCAAAGTGTTAGAATGGAAATTGATAGCAGAGCACAACATAATTAATTTAATTTATTCCCAATCACAAACAGTGGATATTGCAGATACTCACAGCACTATCAAATTCTATGCTTGTAATCCCAGCATTACTACCAGAGAGGGAACCTTTGGGCTCACACCTATCTGCACAAAGAAAGACGAACAAAACTTAAGCAACGGATTAGAACAGAAGCTGACACAAAGTGAACTATGAGTTTGTTTAGCATCCCGCCATATCCCAAAGCAAAAGAGTTTACCTCCCAAGACTTCCCAAAGCTTAACCCTGCGGTCCATGCCTCCTGTTGCTAGTAACCGGGAGCCAGGGCTGAACTGCACTGCATTCACCTCCCCATCATGTGCATCCTAAGGAGTGGGAGGAACAGAACAGCCACCCAAAACGGAATTAGCATAGACCCAAAAAACCCACACATTAGAAAGCTACAGAACTTAAAGGTTATACAGAACCACAGCTGTCGATCTTTTGGCAGTACATAGGAAACAAAGCCACAGACTGAAACTCTACTATGGTTGACGGTATACAAACAGAGCAAAAAGGCTGATCCTTATCTAAAGGAAAAACAAAAGCACATAAAGAAAAACACTAGCAAGGACTCAACAGTGATAATAAACTGCCAGAAGCCTTATGCTTCATGAGTTTAGGCTTTATAAGGTAAGGCTTTTAAGTTACACCAGAAAAAAAATTAAGGACAGAAAATAGTAACAGGTGATATGCTGCAGAAGGAAACTAACTTTTCATTTCTCCATCTACAGCAAGCCATGGAACATGATACAATCAGTTCATGCAACCACAGAACACTCAAGTCAGGCTTGAGTTAGGGAGGTCTGCTAGAAAACAGCATAACAGATTAACTCCATTCATTTAGTATATTGGTGATAATGCTACTTTACATTGGTGATTAAGTAGTACCAGCACAGTCATGACAGCACCTTCTGTCACAGAGAACTTAGGCTTAAGCTGTGGTTCCTATCTGCAGGTGCAGTGGCACCCTTGCTTTCTCACAGCTTAATTTTTGAAGCTTGAGTCGGCCACTTAATAGTGATTCTTAACCTTTTAAAACCTATGAGAATTTTAAGATTCCTTCCTTCTTTTCCCCCTGTTAATTTCACAGCTTTATACTACTGACCCACACAGTATCAGTACCACATTCTTAATTCATTTGCTGCATTCCTTTTTAAGTATTTTCAGTAACTGGGCTTTCAAAAACAGTTTTTCTGGAAACTTGTTGCTTGAACTTGGTCTGCCAGCTCATATTTAGGGGTCACCACAATTCAAATCTGATCTTTCTACAAGAGCAGAAGAGCCATTCAGAACAAAACTGGTCAAAGGTCTTCCCTAGAAACTATATCCAAGAATTACAGCTGAAGTGACTACCTTCTCTGCCTTCCCAAGCCTGTTCTACTCATCTCTCCAGAAGTAAGGCCAGTGTGTTCCCTGTATCTGCCAAACCTCTGGCACAGAGTCCTTGCATTCATTCCTGGAATGCTCTGCTGGACCTAGACATGTCCTCACACTCCACCTGGGCTCCAAACACAGGAGCTAAAACATAACACAGATCATCTCCAGAAGGAACATATGGATACCCATGAAATGAGCTGTGACATTTTCCTTCTAATATTGCAGTGCTAACCACGCATCACCTCCGTACTGCCACAGTCCAACAGACTTTCTACTACAGCTGTTCCTACTCCTGCTGCAAGATGGGGAATTGGAATGGGACAGACTAGGAGTCAGCATAGTCTACTGTGGTTTGCCCCTCCATGTGGGGAAGTCAGGCTGCACTACTCTTGGAATTTCAGATGACATCACAGAAGATCAAGAGAAAGGTGAAAACAACATAACCTCTCACATGGTTCTTGAAAACCTCACATAAATAGCTTTGTAATACCTTTTATGATGAAATTAGCCAGGATTTACATCTGTTGATCAACTGTACTTGCTGTATATAGCCAGAGGAGGACAGAGGTTGCAACACATACTGAAGCCATAAACACCTCCTCTGATGCTCCCTATTCAAGCCAGCTCCAGGCTATCAATTAAGTTATGACCCTGCTCTCACTTAAGGTAACATTGCTATTCCCTCCACCCCATGACTGCCACTAGAGAAGATGGTAACAGGGCAGGCTAAGAATACACAAGTCTCCATACTGCAGTGAGCCACTCTATTACTCTGGATAAAAAAATCAAGTCATTTCATATCCATGAAATACCCATATCCAGAATTGGAGTGCCTGAGAATGCTGAAGAGGAATGTTAAAACAAGTAGCTGCATTACAAGACAATTTACCACAATATCTTTCATTCAAAAAGCAATGCCCTTCACAGAAATTTATAAAGGAGGTCTCAGCTTGAAAACTTTAGATCACACACAACAAATGAAAACACCCCACTACCACCAGCTCCTCTTAACCAGTTCTGTTGGATGACATTCAGTGCCACAACTCCCTTCACTGTGGAGAACTGGAACTGAATTAATCCTAAACTGTCAGCAATCTCTTCCTCAGTCAGAGCTCTACTATGGCATGACAGAATAGGGACTGCTGGGAGCCAAGAGGGTAATGGAGTGCAATTCCCCTGTGCCCTCAGACCTTTTACTAGTCATCATTGACCTCAGTAAGACAGATATCAAGCACATTGGCTCTGAGAAGCATTTCGGCTAAGAATTAAGTGGGATGAACTATGCTAGCAAATGAAGAATTCCTTCTTGTTTGGCGATGTTAACAGAAAAAGTGTTAGGAAATCAGTTCCCACACAGATACAATTCACTTCCTCCAAAGACAGCAAAAGGAATGGTAAAACCGAGAATTCCTTCTATACTTACAAAGACACATATGGCAGTAGTGGGCACTCTCACTTCTTTACTGGCACCTGGATGAGGCTCTACGTTATCCTGGGGAGCAGGGAACGAGGACAAAGAACGTCTCCTGAGATGAAACAAAGTACAAATATTTTAAAACAAGAAGTGAATACTGCTTCTCTTGAATTCATCCAGATCTGTACCTGTCACTTAACTACACTGTACAGTGATTAAAAAATGGGGGGAGGAGTTTTTTTAGCTTTCTCTTATCCCATCTTTCAAAAACTTACATTTATCATATAACACTATATCCACTTGTGGCTTTAGATATTTCACAGTACACCAGATAAGTTACCTGAACTGATTACTGACCTCATTTTGGAGCAGTCTTTTTTTAATAGGAAAGATAAACATGGAAATGACTGCAGCTGAGTTCAGCTGGAGAGTCTGCAGCTCCATCGTTATGTTTAGGGAGACTCAACACCATTGCAGCACTACATCCCAGGCAGCAAAATGCTCCATTTAAGCAAAGACCATCCACCTAATGCAGAGCTTAACTTAGAAGGACTGCCTCCGTTCTGGATACTAACCACAGAACCCAACAATTTATTTTAAATAACCCTATTAAAGGAGCAAAGTGCAGTGGAAAGTAAGAGCAAACCCCATGTATTCTCTCCACAAAGATGGGCTTGTTGGCTCTCTAACTGTAGATAGTTTTAGCCAGTGTTACCAACATCTGAAAACTAATCAAGATAATGCAGCTGGGTTCCATGTTACTTCAGTGGAATACATTCACATGCTGGACTAAGAGCGGATAATGTTTTCACCTGGCAGCATCAGAAGATTGATGTCCCAAAAGGGGAGACTCAGACAGACTGGAGGGAAAGGTCAGAGGTCAGCACACGGCAAGATGGAAGAAACAGGAAGTTGAGGAGAACAAAAAAAAGAAAAAAAGAAAGGCAAAAGCTAGAAGAAAGGCTGAAATTATTTGTTCGTATTCCCTGCATCACCAAGATTTTGGTGTACACTGAAACCAATATACAAAACAAAGAGGTGAAAGTGTTCTAACCTACCCAAAGATATTAGTGATAGAGTCCAGAAGGCCTCCAGCTGGCTGGGAGAGTCGCTTACTGAAGGAGGGGAGGACAGGTTTAAACCTTGTGAATAGCTTCTCCACATAAAGATCAATACAAACACATTTCATAGCAACAAGTCTCTGGAAAGACTCCCCCCGCTGCAGACTCAGTCCGAAGACAGAAAACACCAAAGGCAGGCATCCATTCAAAAGTCACCAGTAACTAAAACTCAGAACATAATCTGTGAGTGAAGTTTCTTCAACTTCCCTCAACCTCCACCCTGTGAATTACTGGTTTGAGATATAAGTCTGCCAAGTCTGAAGTTTCAACCAAATCAATCTATGCTCTCATACAGCTACCTCTTACTTTCCACTCACTGCTATTTTAGAGAAAGAAAAAGATGCATTTAATCTAGGTGAAGATTATTTTCAGCATTTCAGCTAAATCCCAAAACCCAGCTATTTGCAAAGTCACATTGATATCCTGTATACTAACAGGGGCATAATACAACAGGCACTGTAATACCCATGTTGTTGTCTATTTTGTTTTTAAAACTTTGTTTTTAAGATTAAACACAATTTTTTCAGACACTAATTTAGTTAAAACAGCAAAGGAAAAACAGCATATCTAAAACACAGTTAACAGAACACAGCACATGAGTTTCATACTGCTCTGGTGGAAGTATTAAACTGTGTTCCAGCTAAAGACAAGTAAAAACCCTAAGTAACATTCCCAACATTGTTCCAACTCTCTTATACCCCTTGTTCTTCCTCAGTAACATGGTACAAAAATCTCTTGGTCTACAAACCTGGATGTTCGGCTGACAGCTCGCACTGGAGATGTCTCCTCAGCCGTGTCAGAGGTTTCATCCGCAAGTACTTCAATATCATCATCCCTGCTGAAGTGAGAGAAAACACTTTGTTTTCAATCAGCGAGAGCTTCTTATGGAAACCACCCAGTGATGTATATGAACTGAATGGACAACACTGTTCCAGGGTCTGTCGGTGTCTGCACTCAACCCACATCTAGGTTTATTTAGCTGTAGTAACATGTACGTAGGTCCAGACAACACAAACACTGATCCAGCCTTCACTGCCAGATACTACATTCAACACAAAATGTCTGAAAACAAGTACGTGCAGCACCTAAATTTCAGGTTTTTTCTTTCCAGCTGCCAACTACACTTTTCACCAACAACAGGGATGGATTTCCACCTCACCCCGTATATTTATGTTGCCAAGCATCCTTTCCAGATTCTCTTTACTACCAGCATTATATTTCAGCTTGCAGCACTACATACAGCATTATAATGATCTACCACATCTGAGCAAGACTTTGCTACAGAGTGAACTACATTTGCTGGAACAGTTACAGAACAGCAAAAACATGCATTATTGCAACCCCAAATATAGGTGATACCCTATTTTCATAGCACGTTTTTTGCTGTTCCAAAGCAAAGTAGTATTAAAAAAAAAAGCCACAAGAGTTCAGACTTTCCTTCTTCATCCACACAAAAAGACATCCTGGTACTTTCTATACTGTTGGACTTCAGGTGCTGCTCCATTAAGTACAAGGGATGTTTTTGGTTCTCTTCATTAAAGTGTTGGTGTACAACTGCAAAAGTGTGAGGTTCCAATACCATAGATTAATCCAGCTAAACTACTCAGCTAATACTACAATGTTTTTCCCCATTATTCATCATGGGCTCTGACAGTCTAGTATTTTTTCCTTTACTGCTGATTTTATCTTCACTGCTGATTTTGCAGGACAAACTATTTTTAAACACACTCTATCAACCTGATGCCATTTGACTGAACAGGAAGTTTAAACTCAGCATTTAAGTAGGAATAAACTGATTCCTGCCATCAGATAACACTCAGCTGCAAAAGAACTGAAGAGCATGGGACCATTTTTAATCTCTCATTTCAGAATATAGCTCAAACTAAGTTCTAAGATTTTGGAGGACAGTATATATGAAAAGGCTATGGAAAATATATACTCTGATTCAAAGTATCAGGCTGGTATTTCAATAAAACACTATCAAGTTCTTCTGATATTTTTTTTTTTAAAATCTAAAGTTTGAGCTATTAAAATTGTATGTAGCAAAAGAACTTTCCTTGTTAACTTAACATATTTCTGAAGTGAATATAAACACCAGAGCACACTCCTTGAAATGCTGCTATTTTCCCCTCCAGTAAGCAGCACTTTTACACAACACAAAACTTCTAAAATTATGAAATCAGAGGGAATAAAAAACGTTTGTTTGGTTGTTTTTTTTAAACAAGCTTCTTTTTACCTTCTCAGTGTCTCATATCAAATCATTTATGAAACACTGAGACCATTATGCCCACCACAACAGGAAGTAAATTATTCAAGCTATTGTACTACAGCTACCTCTGAGCTCAGCTCTATGATAAGAAGGCTTCACTTTGGGTAATGGAGAGGAAGAAGCTTAACAGGGAAATTGGCCACAGACATTACATGTGTGTTTCCCCTCTCAATGCAGCCTTACTTATTGAAGAGTTTAATATTCTAAGATACTCTATGTGCGTTTACATCAAATAATGCGGACAAAAGGGATATCACTATTCTTACGAGCTGGGAAGTCCGTCCTCTGGCTTAGGACTGTCCACTGTACTGCTGACCTCTGTGTCAGAGGCATCTTGTCATGGAGAATCACACCTCAATAAACTAATGGAATGGAGGCATTTAAACATTTCTTTTTAAAAAAAAAGCAAAGCAAATTGTGCTAACTAGTTGTATATGCTACAAGTTCTCTCATACTCCTCTTACACACACCCTTCCTACCCACTCCAGACTTTTGCGTGGGCCTTCTTCCAGAGCAGATACATTGCTCCCATCATGTGCAAGGACATGCAGCACAGAGACCCAACATGATTACATGATGCTAATACAAAGACAACAGATACCAAGAAAAAGCCTGCACACTGCTCTGGCACTGTGTTCTGAAGATTGTCTCGGCAGTTTCCAGTAACAATGCAGCAGGTGTAGTTTTTCTGGATTTGGCTAACACAAGTGCCAATAACCTTATCAACCTGGTGCAAAGCACCTATACCATCAACTGCCCATTTCAGTCAGCTGATATTAAATATCACTCAGGAGTAAACATAGCAGCAAAAAGAACAAGACACTAGCGATATTTATCACTGGCTTGCCAGGAAAAGTAACTCCACATCTATCTTTTTCCTACAGAATAAATCTCTCCCAGCATGGAAGTGATCAATATATTTTCACCCACTTTTACTTACTCAGTACCTGTTCCTATAGGAAATCCTCGAACACGTTTGTAGTCTAGCACTTGAAAACAGGTATGTCCGCAGTATATTGTTTAATGACTGAAGAACTATTTTGAAGACCAAAGGCACCACATTACAAATGTTTTTATGCTGAGATAATAATATATATTTACCGTAGTAACCATTTCTAGGACTTTCAGTCCAAGCATCTATTTTTAGTCATAACAGAGCTCCTTCTTCTGGAAGTTCAAGTAGGGAGAGTTACTGTACATTTTTTACTTCACACCAAAGTTTAAACTCTCCTCTACATCACCAAATTTAGACATGACAAAGATACCATTTATCATGCATCTGCATAAAATTGAAGCATGAAGTAATGAAGGAGATCCTATAAATCAAGGCTGCTTACGGTTCAACAGGCAGGGGTTCTTTGGCAGCTTCTGCTAGCTCTTTCTGCAGCCTGGCTTGTCGTCTCCTAAGAAAAGGAAAGCAAGATTACTTTAAAAAAAGCTTCCTTAATCCCATTCCAAAGCCTGCACAGTTTTGATAGGCTTCATAAGATTTAAAAAAAAAAACAAACACAAACCAAAAAACAGATCAATGCCCTAATTTTATCCTGCTGTTCAAGATACTCAGTGCAGGAGAAGCAGTCTTCTTACTGTGAATAGCAAAGACAAGATCAATCAAGTGAGGCAATAAGGCAAAGTGTACCTATGGTCCTTTACGGCCCATGAATGCAGACTTGATTGGAGTGCAAGACCTTGCAAAAATAATGATTATGTTACAGATAATACAAAACTGTCAAGTACTATGAGACTTGTATTATAGCTCTTAGTCTCGAAGTACTCTTAGATGGCAAGTAAGCTGAAGCCATTAAGAATAAGAAAAATTATTATTTTGCAAGGAAAAACACACCTTATTTTTGCAAGTTATACGTAGCTCAGTCTCATGGCAGCTGCTCCTTTTAGCAGAAAGCAAAAAACACTTAAGGTGGTTAAGTCAAAAAAAGATAAAACTAGAGGTAGTATCAAGATGAACAAGAACAGTCCAAATGTAATACCAGAAAAAAACCCTAGTTTCCATCTGATTTATGATCTTCAGGCCATAGTTAAATGTTGCTCAAGAAACAAAAGAACATGTTTTATTCATTTAAAAGACAGGAAAGCTTTTGCAAAGCATCTGCGTTGGCCAGAAGAAGGAACACAAAGTTCTGGAGTCTCATTGTGTTGTGCAAGAATACAGATATCTCTGAGATCAAAACTAAATCTGGTTTTATCCTATGCACTCATAAGTATTCAAAAATATATTGGGAAGTAGTTTATCAAATAGAGGTCATCGGTCTCACCTTGAATCCTTTTCATTTTCTGCATTCAAACGATTAGCTTCTTGTGCTTTCTCTGCCATCCAACGTGAGACCAGCTCCTGGTTGTCTTCAGTAGTTTTCCTTAGTTTCTCCTCCAAGGCATTGAAGGTGATCTGGAGAGCATCATACTCATCTTTCAGTGTCTGATTAGCTCGCTCAAGATCTTGCAGTTTGCTACGCAATTCCTGGCACTCTGTCTCCAGTTCAGAGATCTTTTGCAAATATTCTGCAATCCTGGAATGGCAACAAAATACACAAACCAACGAGGACCTCCTTTGGGACCTATACCATCATCTTTGTGCTATTTGTACAATGCCATGCCTAACAAAGGAATTTTTAGCCCATGGCTAGGACTCCTAGAGACTATTATAACACTAATAAATAACTCAACCAGAAGCCTGGGTCTCATACCAACCACTCAGATGAAACAGTTCCTACTCACTTTGCTTCATTCATCTGCATCTCTTTGTCCTTCTGCTGCATTTGGTTATTCAGATCAATTACAGATTGGGCCAGCTAGGGAGAGGAGAAAATTACATTACAAAATGCAGGGATACCAGCTGGTTAACACACACTGAGCAGCAACCAGTGAGAGTACAGACCATACTAACATTACAAGCGTGAAGCGTATCTTTCAGGTCTTCTTTCACAGCTTTCTATACAGATCTGTTTACTGCCCCTATCACACAGGTCATTAAATCAGGGAATCCACTTTCAAAAATATGTTGACAAAAAGTTACTGTCCTTCAATATCTCAGCCTCTTCCTTCAAAAAGTTTCTTTAATAAAGTCACATCAAACAGAACATATATTAGGAAGAAATTTTATTTATTAAAGTAGAAGAAAAATCAATACTTGGCAATTTTTACTTTCTGTAAGTAAACCAACAAATAAGTACTAACAACCAAGCAACAAATCTTCCTGTATGGCCAGGACAACCTTAGGAGACATGTAGCTCACATATTGTAAACACAGGTTTCATGAAGAGTTTTCCCACAAAGAAAGTTGCTGGTGGGATCTCTGCAGCACACAGGAAATGGAGGGGCAGAGGGCAACACTAATGAGCTGCTGCTGCCGCCAGCTCACAGCTACCCAGTCAGTGGAGCAGCAGCAAGCCCCACAGCATGCAGAGCCGCAGCTGCCTGGGGAAAAGGAAGACTTGAGTTTTGAGAAGAGTGCCTGCCTGGGTAGGTGGCATAGGATACCAGGTTGGGGGGAAAGAAGGAATTCTCAGGGCTTTGACTAGTCAGTGCACGCCTCCTGTAGAAAGCTGTCTCCTCTTTGAAAAGCTCAGAATTACTGACACTAGAGCTTCTCCACAACTCCAGTGAGGTGTGATCAAAGAAGAATGATAACTTTTTCCAGGTCACTCCCACTTTCTCCCTATAAAAATCTGCAGTGCCATTCAGGTATTAGCTCCTGGACTCATTCAATCCACCACTGTGGTTCTTGAAAACCCAATTCTACCAATGAAGCCTCCACATCTTCCCATCAAAAAAAAAAAAAAAAGCGCAGCTTCTCCTCTCTTCCAGGCCCAAGTCTCATATCTTATCATATCTTACAGGACTCCTGGGCTCCCTACTGCATCTACATGGCAGAACCAGCTCTCCCTTTTCAGTCTAACACCATGGCACTTTCAAACTTTGCTTGTTTATTTTGTCCACTCTGTTATAGCAGTGGTCCTGCAAAGTGAGACAAATGAAACTACACACAGCCCCCTATTCTCTCACTCATTCAAAGTCTTTTCAATGTAGAACTAGTGGTCACGCACAGCTTTAAACTGGATCAGTTCCTTCCTCCTCTAATAAATACAGTTAAAAACGTATTCATGAAACACAAAATTAAGCACTTCTTAAAAATCGTGCTAGGCTGACAATGTAAGATCTTAACTCCTGGCAGCCAATTTTAAACACCAACCATCTCTGGTTTATTTTAATCATCAACATGGGGAGCTTAAAAAGGCTGTACAGAAAACGAGGAAAAAAGATGATGAATAAGCTTGGTAAAATTAAGGTCATATTCACAAAGGGCCATGTATGGACCATACAGAACACAGGAGAACTTTCTAACCTCGCCACGTTTCTTATGCAGCTCTGTCAGCTCCTCTTGATGCTTTATCTTCAGCTGTGCCAGTTCCTGCAACTGAGCATCATTCCATGTGCCATCATGTCCCGGACTGGAGTTTGAGAGAGAGGAAGAAGAGATGTCACAAACTAGAATTCAATTGCTTCTGTGCCTTTGACAGTTAGTCTCAGGACATTACCTTCCTTGGATTTTCTATACTACATCAGAGATACAGGTCATTCATAATAAACTAAATCACAGCTAGCTCCCCCACAACATACTTCTCACCAACCAAAATGCCATTATATAGTACTGGAAAATTAAATTTACTGAGGACTTGATTCACCTTTTTGTACATTTATAAAACAGAATTCAAATTCAAATGAAAGATAACTAGCCTTTACTTAAATTTGCATGAAGACAACTGAGTCTTAAAAGCACACTCTCCAAATTCTGGAATAATTACAAATATTTTACCACCTCAAATTTGTTTTGGAGGGAGCTGGTGGACCTTGAAGATGCTAGATATCTGGAGAGAGCATAATACAGGGCACAGAACCAAAAGCCAGGGAACAAAGGGTATGTTCCCAGGCCCTTGGGTTTATAGTCCCAGGTGTTACAAGTTGCTTCTCCATTGTCCTATGTTCTAGCCTCTCACTGTGTAAAGGTTTTGGGGTGTTTTTTAATTGTGTTTTACAACACAGTGGTACTGTGACATAAGCTGGAATTTCTACATACCAGAAGAACCATACAGCACCCCCAAGCAACTATGATTGTAGCATTTATCACTCATGTCTTTGAAAGCACAGAGACAGGAAGAGAAGTCAGTTTTTTAAAAGCATATACACACATATACATATCACGGACACAGACTTTGAGCAAGTTAGCAGCTATATTTTAAATTACAGCTTTTAAAAATAATAATTTTAAGTTCATCACTATTATACCACAAACAGAACAAGATAATTACAAGCATCTGTTTCTGCAGTCATTCTGTGTTATAACAGTCCAGTGGGAAAACAGATAATGCACTCAGAAGCTGAAAGTTCTCAGTGATATCAGTAACTTAATGCTCTTCTCAAAACAAACAACACATCACTGAACTAATGCTGTACTAGAAGACACTGCATTTCCAAAAAAAATGTATCCAAACAGATAAGAAGCCAAGTCCTGTGGTAATATCCAACACATTCTATAACTCTAGCTATGCATACATCTATAGCCAGAACTAGATACTACTCCTTGGCCTAAAGGTAAGTAAAAGCATTTTTCCTCAGCTATCTAGGGTTAGGGAATTCATTCTCTTTCAAAAAAATGTCATATCCTGAGGACAGTATCAGAATTCAGCTTAGTATTCACTTTGATGATGCTGTTTCTGTGCATTTCTTCTCATCCTTGTCTACTCCAGCCTCATCTCTCAGAGTAGGTGTTCAACCAGAATCAGAATCCCATAAACTAAAGATGGTTCAAGACAACTGCAGTCATCAGAAAGTTTTTGAGAACTTTCACAAGTGTTAACTCCAGCCTGCTGGCCAAATGCTGACATTTTGCCTGCAATTCCTGTAAAATCAGGAGTTCTTCTTTCCTTACTAGCACACAATAGCCTTAACTATTTTTATTTTGTATCCTAATTAGACACATACATGCAGTTTTGCATTATATAGTGAAAAGAGCTTCCAACAGAGGAATCACTTCCTGCAGAAGTAGGAAATTCCGAGCTACTTAGCCCTGCCTTTTCTTCAGCTACACCAAGAGCAGAACCCAATAGCCTTCACCTGATGGGATTTACATGCTGTCCAGACAAAGGACACACTACTAGCATATTGGTTTGCTGTGGATTCAAATGCCAACAGAATAAGGAGCATGACCACTGCCTGCAGCACTAGAGTGCTATTCCCATATTAGACAAAGTTTCCTGAAAAAGTCCTGCTAAAAGCAGGCAGAAGACACATTCTTTTTAGCATATGGTGCTTTTTTAGGACTGACACTTCACAATCTTGATTTTCTTCATTCTCCCCTTCTATGTGATAACACAGATTGAAAGAAACTAAGACATTGGTTTCTCCCTGCACTGCAATGCTTGTAAGACTGAACAATTTCAAACATCATATCATAATCATCAGGAACTAACACCAGGCAAACATTATAAGCATTACAAGGCAAACAGATCAGAAGCAGAAGCTCGTTCTGATCCACCTCCATACCTTGAGTTTGTGATACATTAATTTCTGTCCAAAACTTGGTCAGATCTTTCTGCACTGTATAGTGTAAACATATTGTAACTTTATCGCATGTTTAGAGTTAGTTATAATTTATTTTTAGTTCCACAGATTTCCCAGTTGGTTTTATCCCAAGTTACTGTAGTAACCTAGAAGTTGTTCACGTAATGCATCAAACAGTGGTTTAGTTTACAGTGTGTATGACAGACAGCTGACTGACAGAAAAGGAATGTTAAATACCTGATCTCATGTCTGCTCTGCACGTCATATTTTTCTGCTTGAAGTTTATCAGCCAGTACTGCATGAAGGTCCGACTTCTCTAGTAGCTTGTTATCTGAAAGGGCAAATAACGCAACTAAGACGACAACCAAAAAGCAAAACCAGATTCCCACCCTCTTCTTCTACCAGCTAAGATCTAGTATCTTTAATTATTCTAACACAACCAAACATTATGTAAGCCTCCACCACATTAGCATGCACTCATCTTTGATGTCAGCAGGCTAAGATGGTATTCAGCTACAACTCCAAGAATTCCTCATTAATCCAGATGCTGTGTGGGACTGGTCTTACAAAAGTTTAATAGAGAGACTGCTCAAATGCATTGCTATCTGCTACAACAGGTGGAGTTCAAAGTTCAAACTCTTTATAGCCCCTCAGATGATGGCAACAAGGAAACAGACCTGCCAGAGAACTGGTCATATCCAACACTGCACAGTCCTGCTGAGGGTTGTTTGCTTTTCCCCCTGTAACATATAGCACCTCAGCATGTGAGCCAACAGCTGTTGGGTGACCATCACTTCCATTCACTCCTGTCATAACTGAGGCAGGAGAGAGATGGGCATGTTAAGTGCTGGGTAGAAAGCACTGGCCCCTGAATAGCTCCAAATTTTACACAAGATCATGAACATGGTCAATAGCACCATTGTTCTCAATTCCACAAACATCTGAGTGGGAATTGTGCAAACAATTTAGACATTCAGTCACTGTCCACAGCAGAAACTCCCTTTAGCCTGTGAGGGAGCTGAGGGAAGCAACAACTTCACTTTCCTCAACAGCATAGAAAAAAACGCCAACATTTCTCAGTTCTAACAAACATCTCGTAAACACTCTTCTGAAAACGACACAAGCGAGGCCTCGGGGGCCCTCTGCCACCGCGTCTTTCCCGCTGTCCAAGGAGGTGGGGGAAAGGAAAGCGCCCCTCGGCCTCAACTCCGCCGGGAGAGCCGCGCCGCCGCGGCCCACTTACACTGCCCGATGATTTCCTCGAAGGCCTGCCGCTGCAGCCGGTCCCGCCGCCGCAGCTCCGCCGCGATGTGCCGCTTCCAGGGGGGGAAACCGGCGGCGCGCAGCCCCGACGCCATCTCCGCGGCGCAGCGGGAACGGGCAGCGGAGGCGAGCGCCGCCCGGGCCGCGGCCCTCGAAGGGTGGCCGAGGGGAAGGGGAGGCGGGTCGGAGCGCCGGGAGGCGGTGGGAGGTGGGTGTCCGGCCCGCGGCGGGGCGAGCGCGGCGGCGAGGAGCGCCCTCTCAGAGCCGGGGCTCGGCCGGCGGCGTGGCCCGCAGCCGCCGCCCCACGCCCGCCATAGCGCTGCGGCCGCGCTCTATCAGGGGCCCTCGCCCCTCAGCGGCGCACCGCAACAGCGACAGCAGCTGCCCCGCCACTGCCAGGCGCCGCCCTCCCCTTTCCGGCGCCGCTAGGCCCACTACCCTTGTCCCCGCGCCGGGCAGAGCCGCGGCGAGGTCGGACTGCAACTGCGGGGTCGGTCTCCTCCACCGACCGGCGGGCGGACGGGCGGGCGGGCGGACACCCTTCTGAGCGAGGGGGGGGGCCTCGCGCCGCGCCATTTTGTGCCCCCCTCCCGGAAGCGCGTTCGAGCGCTGCCGCCATCTTGAGAGCGGCGAACTACGTCATCCAGCCCGCGCCGCCATCTTAAGAGGGGTCTACCCACCCCCTCAGAGGCGCATGCGCATGGTCGCTGTCGTCCCCTCGGGCGGTGGCTGCTCCTTGTCTGGGGCAGCGGCCGCACTGCGGGAGGGCGGCCCGGGGCTGTCTCAGGGGGAGCACGGCACCTGCCATGCCGGCCGAAATAAGTACCGACAGCCACGGTTAGCGAAGGGGGCACCGGCGTTCCTCCGGCGCCTGGGGCTGCCCCGCTCCCGCCCTTCCCGGCGGCGCCTGCTCCGGGGAGAAACCAAGACCCTCTGCCCGCCCGCCCTCCCCGCCGCCGGGGCTGCTCTCGCCGCCGGCGCCAAGGCTGCTTGTGGCTTTGGACAGGGGGCCAGGAGTGGGGTGTGTTAGGCGTTGAACACTCAGTCCTTGTGAGGTGAACCGAAAGGAGGTGAACGCCTGGCGCCCCGACAGCGCGGCCCTAACCGAGGTCACCTGTCCGGAAAAAAATCCTGCATAGCATCCCTTCTTCCCCTGTGCATCTGAATTCAAGGTGACTCAAAGAAGTTGATATGCTTAATGCAACTTGTCTTTTCCAACGATCGGAGTGTGGAGAGTGCCACAGGTTCACTAGGATCTCCTGAAACTTCTAATTTTAAAAAGGGGGGATGAAAGGACACAGTTTCCGAAAGCATGACTCATAATATACATAAATAGCTTCCCTGAAAGAATAACAAAAGCTTTTGTTATTATGTCACCTAGCAGAGCCAAGAAGTATGTGACACTTTGATGGGGCTTTGGTGAACTAAACGACTGGTGCACACGTGGCACCGAGGGCACGTACTGGCTTACCAGCCATGACTTTAACATTCATGCCTTTGCCTTTTATTTCTAAAGTAAGATTATTACTGTGAATGAGCGTTAAATAGTTACTAAAAGCTACACGGCTAGCAGAAGGGTGATGTGCCGCATCGCCCAAGGTAGAGACCTGCAATACTATTTGTTGGGTGGTTTTTGTAGTCTTTTCCCCAAATCTCCACTACAATACAACCTCCAGTTCCAGCAGCGCATACAGAGCATCAGTCACAAAGCTTTACTGAGTTACGCAGCTGTTCAAGGAGGGGGATGGTGAAATGAAGTGCAGTTTGGGGGTTTTTAGATAGGATTACTTTGAAAAATTATTTGGAACACAGCATAAACTACAAGGGCAGCCTTCACTGCACTAGCACATCCTGTCCAGCATCACAAAGAAACTACACGTTCTCTGGCAAATGTAAAAATCTGTAACGGCTTGCTTCCTTGCTTTACTTTTAACTGCTTAACATAAGGTGTTAGGTAACTATATTATTGTAATTTAATTTGAAACTGGGCAGGATTCATAAAACTTTTTGTCTTGGACTACCTAAATTGTTTTGTTTCTCTTTTGAGTAAATGAGTGAAGAAGCAGTTATTAAATTGTAACAGAATAAAATAGATGATTCACTAGATTATTACACTGGAGCAGAGCACGCTGCTGGCTGAGTTAATAATAGTTCATGCATAGCTCCGTCTTATCAAGTACACAATACACAAGGTTATGCATGTTCTCTACAAAACTAATTTGGCCAAGTGTAAGCACACAGCCTACTTTTTTCTGCTTATACATCATAAAATCAAATTAGATATTTAAAAATGTAAAATTACTCATAACTGTAAGCTTAAGTCCTAATTCTACAGATATAGTTACTGAACTCCTGAAGGGCAGTGCTAAGAGAAATGCATCCTTTCAAATCTTCTTTAAATCTTAATCCTCTGCAGAGAAAGAGGAAGCCAAACATGAAGCACGAGAAAATGGGAGAAGACAAAAATACAGAAATACAGGGATCAGACTCAGTTACTCCTCTCCTGAGGCTTTTACCTTGGCCTTATTATAAAATCAGCCCCAAAGTCTCTTGCTACCTTTCAATTGCCAACCACCTGCTTTCCTTCAGCCTCTCCAACAAAAATCCTTCAGCTCATTTTTGACAGTAGGCTTTTCTCACTAAAACTGGGAGAGAAAATAATTGTCCACTATTTCTTTCAGCACAGCAGGAAAAAGAATCAATGTGAGCAGAAATGGCATGGGGAAAAAAAAAAAGTGTGTCCTCAAGCATTAGATAAATTACTGGAAACACTGTATATGTTTTACTGTTACAATAACTGCTAGACTGTTCCAAGGCAAGCAATTTCAATTAATTGTCATCTGTATATGTTTGAATCGTAGACAAATCACACAATCACACTATGTTAAAGATGTCCACCTTTCTGTAATCTATGATTTCTGTAATGGGCAGGACATACTGTTTTTTGTTTTTTTTTTACAATACCTGCTAACTATTTTTCCACTCCAATACAAAGTTCCTCTTCTTAAATTCAGCTGAAGCTTCTGGCAGTCTTTCCAATAACACATGCCTGCTCCATGTCATCATCTGTCATCTTGCTCTCCTTTTATATCAACAAGAGTTACAAGAACACATATGGTAAAACAGTTCATTCAGACTGAAAGTGGCTTCTTTCCCCATTTGAAGCGCCTTTCTGCTACCACCATCATTAAAATCTGCCAATTTGTTCAACAGTCTAATTCAGGAATAAAAATTAAAGACAACTAACAAATATAATGATTTTCAGAAAACTATACCTTCAGTGAGAGTATGTTGTATTCTATATCCATACAGGTTGAAACCTTGCTTCCCATAGAAAACTTACTGGGGGTTAGGTAATTGTGCATCTAGGGGAAAAAAGGCAAAGGAGAAAAAATCCTCTTCAGCAGATACAAATAGAGGGAAACACAGGCAGGCAATTTCAGATGTTAGCAGCTGCGAAGGAAGAGGTACTCGCACCAAGCATGCAAGATTGTGTAGAGACACAGAAAAGGCTAATATAAAAATATTTTATTGATCTACCTGCCATGAGGGCCAGTTCTTTACCGGGTGACGAGCTAGACATTAAGTGCCTGTCAGAGAGCTTCATAGTGGAGCCAGGCAGAACAGTCAAGCATGCACTGTACTCGTCACAGACTCTTGGATAAAAAGAAAAAAAGCTGGGACAACTTCCTTGTGCACACAGGTGTGCTTATATGTGGGGTCGTGCCACATCTTCAACCAGCTTTCCTACTACACAAGCTGGTGCAGTCTGTGCATGCTAGCTGTGAGGTTAAACCCTCCACCACGTGGGGCATAGTGTCCTTCTAGAGGTATAATTTTACCCCCAGATTACAACAGTTTGTACTTAATTACTTACAAATAAACAGGGAGATGGAGAAGCAGCAATATCTAAATGTAGTCCAACACTGTGTTAAGTCAGCCAGAAAGTGTTACTAAAAACAAAAGCTAGATGCTACAGTCCATGTTTAAAAAGGATTTCACTCAGAGTGCTGTCCATTTTGTGAGATCTCTGTCATGCTTCTGAATCCGTTTCTGATGGCAAGCTCCACTCTAACATCCACAGCAGTTGCAGTTTCCCTTGCAGACACTGCAGACTGAAGCCTGCAAGTATGCCAGAGAGTGGGTTTCCAGTTCAAAATTCTCTTGACAAACAAGATGCTGTTCAGCAGTGATAAATGCAAGGTACTACCCCAGGCAGGAGGAACTGAGCACGCAAATGCAGAAAGATCTGTAGAAAAGAACCTAGGGTTTGTATTGATTCACCAGCTTAACACAAGTCAGCAACAGCATACTATCACAAAAAAAGGGAAACCTTATCTCAGAGATAAACAGGGCTGTTGTCAGCAAGAGACATGAAATGATCCTTCCCCTTCAGTTGGCAAGAGCAAGGCTTCTGGTGGAGACGTGTCCAGCTTTAGCCAGCACATTTCAAGCAAAACTGAGAGTGTCAAAGTAGCCTAGCAGGAATGACCAAAATATGTAGAAGAATTGACCCAGAGGAAAACTTTGGGGCAGTTGGGATCATTTACTCTAAAGAGGAGAAGGCTGACTGGAAGCATGACAGCAGTATGTAAATATGGTGTGTCAGAAAATGAAGACAGTAACCTGATCTGCTTGTTCACAGGGGACAAGACTAGACTAAAATGGCTTAAAGTCCACCAAAAAATTCCCTCTAGAGATGAGGAAGGGCTGGTAAGGCTAGTGAAGCTCTGAAACAGACTGCTTGAGGAAGATGAGAAACTCCCACGCATAGTTAAAAGGCCAGTTAAAAACATTCCTCTGTGAAGAATTCTGTAGTTTACTCTTTGCTGGTATGGTGAATGGATTGCATGGGTCCCTTTAGGGTCCCTTTGAGCCTAATTTTTCAGAGATTCTGTGCTGAGATGGCAGTGTTGTGATTGACACTCAAGTGATGAAACAGATCCTTGCTCAAAGGTGAGTGGAAGAGTTTCTCACGCGACGTTTCCCTTCAGACCCACTGTGAGGTTGGACTGAAGCTTGGTGCTCAGATTCAGTTACTTCCTTTACTGCTTTCTGACTTAGAACTTGAAATGTTCATTTTTCTGGGAAGATGCTGATCACCAGTGTCCTTCCCAAGGGCTAAGTTAAAATCAAAGCTCCATTTTCAAATTAGGCTTTGTTTTGGATCTTTGAGTTTACATTTGAAAAGAGGGAACATTTCCCACATCTGGTCATTTTCTTTGTGCTTACAAGCTATAATTGTGAAGATGCAAATTGCTGCAAAGTATGGAGCAGACATAATTTCTTCATCCTTTCTATCGCAAAGGTCTCTTGTTTCTTTTCCAATTTCTTTGCTGTCTTTCCTTCTTCCCATCGACCTGTTTCTATTGGAGACAGCTTTTACCCACCTTGTTTCTGCTGGATTCTCTCTCATTCCACAAAGTCTCTACTTGCTTTTCTGCAATCTTTCTGCTTGTTGCTGGACCCTGTCTACTTCATCCATTCCTAGTTATTCATTCCTTCCTGAGCCCAACATTTACTAGTCTGTTGTGTGCCATCTTTGTCTCTATTAGTTACGATATAATCTAATGCTTTATGGTATGATAGATTAATTTATTCAGCATGTAATCTAGTCCAGACCTTGGAAAAAAATGCAATAAAGTGTTAATAATAACTGTAATGTGTAGCAGATTACCATCACTGGCACTGAATGGTTTCATTTAAACACAATCACAGAAGCACAGAATAGTTGAGGCTGGATGGGCCTCTGGAGATCGTCTACTCTAACGCCCAAAGATGATCTGTAAATAAAATTAAGAAAACAGGGTAATGGTAATGAACCGAGAACATAAGTTCAGGGAAATTTGGTCATGCGTAATGAGATAAAGCATTATCTCATTATGCATCAGAAAAAATATAGCAAATTACAGTAGGTAAAAATAAATCTTTCTTTTGCCAACCTGGGATTCAACTGTGAAAGAATTTCTGGGAAACTTCAGAAGTTTTAACACAAATGCAATCCTAAAATACCTCTTATTAAGAGCCACATTTGAAACAACATCATGCGCACACTGTGGAATTAGAAAGGAGATCTTTTTCATATTCATGTGAATATAAACCTGATGTTTGCTTATATATATAGAAAGAACATCCTGTACCTCTACAGCTAACACCTTTTCTACAGTAGGGAAATTTGGCACATTGAAATGACTATTTGGATTCTGTAGCACTTGCATTATGAGCCCCCTCCATAGGCGCTTGCAGGAATGCACTGGTGACTGCAGCACCTCTTAGGTGGCAGATGTGAGCAGCAATGTGAGACACAGTTCCAGCTGTACTCAGCTCTTGCTTCAGCTGTGCACAAAAAAAAAGGGAAAGTCATTGACCCCTGCATTAAATCCTTAGCCTCAATGAAACAAGCATCACACAGATGCAGCTGACATATTATGGCACCAAACTGTCACTTGTTACTGCAGATCAAGAGAAGCCTTCACCATCACCTACACTTTCCGAATGCACAGTCCACCTGCTGTATCTCTGATTTATGTTACCATCAAGGGATACAACAAATAAGGGTAGGGATGGAGTGTCTTTAGCAAACTTCCTAGAGGGTAAAGTGTGGATTGCTCTTAGGCAGAGATTAGGGAAATAAAAAAATAAGTATTTGGATATTGTGCATTGCCAACCAATCTGTTGCCATCTGGGGCCATTGGGTAGAAGATCTCTGGGAATTGCCCTGGGTCACCTTGGTCAGTTAGCTAGTCCTGACACCCGCAGTTCAATCATACACAAATGTCTAAGCCTGAAAATGTTACAAAAATTAGGAGCTTTGTCAGGAGAGGGGAGGATCAATTAATTTTTGGACAACACATCCCTTAAATCACAATATGGAAGAATTTAATTGACAAGGACGACAGAAAAATGTGGTAAAGATTTCAGAAAAACTTCCATTTTAAAAACAGATGGGAGGATAGTGACTAAATGATTAGTTTTAAGCTGTATAGAAAAAGAGTGCTTGGCCCCAGCAGACTAGAGGTCTGGCAACATAATTTCTAACAACATCAAAATTATCCCCTTGCTATTTTGAAGTGACTAACTCATTTTCATTCATTTTTTTTCCTTCTATTTTCCCTCCTCTTTGAGCCATTCTCTGTAAGACCCTACCTTTACCAGGAAGGAAATATATAGCCCACTACAACATTTTACAAAAAGCTTTAACAGCACCCTGTGATAGTTTTACAGTTGAGAGGACAAGTAAGCTTGCATTAGATGCATCAGGTGCAGGCAGGAAATGGGGTTTTAAAAAGTTACTGTGTTCTACAACATTACATTCTGTAGCTGGGAACTTAAAGCATTTTTGACAGCTGGGTCTCCATGGAAATAAGTACACTAAGACTGCAGCTATTTTAAGAACTTAAAGGACGCCGGAAGGTTGTGGATAGGTACTACATCTGGGGGAAATCAGTCCATTTTTTGACAATTCATACCCTTCACTTCATGTCTTCTACTCATTCTGCCTGTACTAACTTAATTGGGCAATAACAGAGACTGCAGAAAAATATGCCTGGTTTGGCAAGAGAGAGTCATGGGCCCAGGGACATATGAGAAACAAGCAGCTTGTGTTCAGTCCTGGTTTCATCTGGTTCAGGGCACAGGCAGTAAAACCAGTAGAGATCATCTTAAAGGCTTTATGACAGAAAGTAAAAATGAAACAAAACAACCATAAGCACAAGACTTATTTGTTAAATTCAGTTTTCTAATATTTACATCTGGCAAGCTCCCACAGTTGGCATTATGAACTCTACCATCTCAAGGTACAGCTAGTCTTACTATAAAGACAAGCACTTGCACCGTGTCCCACTACTTTTTTGCACCAGCTCATCTCTACCACTCTATGTCTAAGCTGCTCACCTAAGAACCGTCTCTTCTGCAGAGGCCTCAGAAAGCTCTTTACAAAGCCTTCTTTTGAACATTTTCCACTTGCAAAAAGTGTGGTGGCATTTGCCATCACTCCTGTCATAGAGAATAACTCAGACTCTCTTTGGAGTCACAAGTGATAATTCATACCCAGCTCTTGAGCTGGGTAAGTAATGCATTTTTAGTATGGGAATAGTAATGTATTTTTTGCTTCTGGAAACTTGGCAGAGAGCTTCTCTTCTCCCCCAGCAATATGCTTTTCTAAAGGACAGGCCAGATCAAGTACCTGGATGTTATATTATGCCTTAGTAAGGCCAGTGTTCTCAAATTCTGCTTATCTGCAAATCTGGGCCAACTTTAAGCAGTTTTCCCAATTAGGAGAATATTTTTTTTGCAAGAAGCTACCTTGCTTTATATCAAGCTTTTATTTCTCAAACTTTGAGGAATATACTTTCTTTTCTACAGCTCAGGAAGTCAGTGGATAAACAGTAGCATCACAGAAAATCTGAGCCTGTCTCATTATTAAGTTAAAAATTTTTGTAGAAAGCCTGTCACATTTCCATTTCCAAACATACATGAACACACCACAGAATTAGTGGGAACTGATCTAACTCTCTATATTGGACAGAAAGCTCACTGCTCCAGGAAGGTTTTACTCTGTGGCCATAAAAGCTCTTCTGGAATCTGGAATAGAAAAGTGAAATGCTCCCCAGGGCCAAGGAAATACCACAGCTATTGAATTACGGGGATTACACAGAAAGGATTCTGTTGAATAAAGCAAGAGGAATGTAAGCTTATGGCCTGTCTTGCTGACTTGTAGGTTAGAGAGCTAGGTGTTTCAGTAATGATGCCTTGAAACTCCAACCTGCATGGCAGAAAAACCTCTCTTTTTAAAATATTTCTACCTTACAGATTGTCCTCTTCCACCCATTCTCACAAGTCTATGCTCAGCCTCTTCTGCTCCAGTAAAATTACTGTACATTGTCTATACTCATACAAATAGTAACTGTACCTGCTAACAGGTGCTAGAATTTTTAAACCAGCTGTATCCATGAAGGGTCTGTGCACACAGACAGATGCATCCTCAGTCACAATATCGCAGTGGCATTGTGGCATCTTCCCGGCACTCCTTGGTGCCTTTTGGGCAGGGACCACTGTCACTGAGAAAGCTGGTGTAACACCCAACTAAAGCTGAATCATGTGGGTAGGCAGTTTTGAATTTTCAGTAAATTCAAAAGGTGATTTTTATTATTTTTAGTAATCAATGTGAAAACAATAGCAACGATTAAGTCACAAACAGGCATAGCCTAATTGTAACCACGGCATTAATACTTAAGATGAATATAACAGAAATTACAAGTATGTTAACATTATTCATTCTCAGTCAATGAACAAAAGTGTACAGTAAGGTCAGCATTAATCTATTAAGAATGCTACAAAACCAGCCAGCCACTGTCCTTCAAAAGCACAGTGCTTGCTGTAAGGCAGGCTGGAATGACTGCTATCTGTCCCTTCAGGCAGCTATACTCCTAGGCTGCCTATGGACCCTGCCTATTCTCCTATTTCTGCATGTAGTTCTGATATTTCCCTTTGTTTGTTAGGGGTACAAAAGCACTACCTGCTAGAAAAAAAAAAGAGCTACAGTGCCAAGGGCCAGCCCTCACACTCTACACAAATAATGCATGTATGCAGCCTAGGAGCTCACAGTAGAGGCAAAGCTGGCTTGGTTGACAGTGTGTGACAGTCATCTGTCTGTGTGACATAGTATCTGCTATTCAAACTCGTTTTCCACCCTCCTCTAACTCCTTGCTCCATGGATAGGACATGCTTTTAGAGCTGTACCGCTTTCAAAATATTTTCTTTTACATATCACTCTTTAATAGGAATTCTGTAACACAAAAATTTTGCTTTTGTAGAAAGGAGGGTCTTTAAATACACCCCTTCCATCTCCTAGTCCTTACACCGTACCTTCCTCTTTTTCAAAATATTTGCTAATGCATGTATTTAACCACCTGCCTCTTAATAGAAGTACCAAAGTGACACTACAAAAGGCTGATTTGCATTTGGTATTGTGGTCCTGGCTCCTCTTGGTCTGAGCAACATAGGATAAACTTCTCGGCTAGAACATTTCCATAATCATAAAGAGGGATACACCCTAAAAAAATAAAAATCCCCAGTCTTTTTAGAACCAGACCAGAGGGCATCAATGTGAACAAAGCAGTAATCTCCATCTTTCTTCCCATCAGGATTCCTCCTAGGGTGCCATCTGCCGTGTCGTTTTCACTGTAGAGACAAGAGAAGATATCAGCTTGTCTATTGTCAGTTCAAAAATTTTTAATGAAGAAGGAGAAAACCAGCTTGCTCATGTGGGCTCTCTTTTTCTTTTTCTCCCAAACCCATTTACTAAGATCTCCCCTACTCCTTTCTCATCCAGCTTGTGACAGTCTGGGAAAAAGAAAAAAAAAACCCAAAACCACACAACCAAAAAACAACCCCCCTCACCACCAGCCCAGAAAAGTAGATGTGTGATTATTTTTGCAGAGGGTTCAGTAATGTTTTTGGACACCACTGTTCTAAGCTGATAAGTGTTTCCCATAGATGACTACTTTTAATCATCTTTTTATTAATTACAGCAAAGCAACCTCCTAGCCAATACTGTAGATATGTGCAGCCAGGCCAAGTTTGGACGTTCTTAGAAAGAATCCAGTATGCACCAAACAAGTAGTAACAAAGTAGCTGACTATTTGCATTCTTCTCCTGGCCATCAAGCTTAAAACAGTCCAGAAGAAGTTAAAACTTCACACAAAACTAAGGCCATGGTTTCACAACATGACATCTTCTGTAGCAATATTGCTTTAAGATACTCCCTTGCATCCCCTGCTCTGCAAGCCCTGTAGGTTTGTGGCACAGTGCTCTGAGCTTGGTTAGGAAATACAGAGCAAGGGCACAGTGATTAAGCCAGTACTACTCTAGTAGTATTCTGCTGTGACACCACAGTCTAATATAACTTCCACCCTGCCTTATTCCCACAAGTAACACACCGATGTAGTTGTCCTGCCAACTGGTCCCTCTTCTGTCCAATGCTTCCCAGAGTGTGGGAGCTCTGAACTGTCCCGATAGTCTCGGCCCTTGGAGTTCTGCATGTCCAGCACTGCCCTGCTCTTTGAGGGAAGAGGTGGCTTGTTGTGCTGTCCCTGGGTGGTTGGGTTGACTTCAGACCTCAATGGCTTGACTAGTTTCTTGAGCGGTGCTGAGTTTTCTAATGATGTAGTCATCTTTGGTTTGCCTTGAGTCTTTTCACCTGTATTCTTTTCATCAGATTGGCTGGAGCAGGTATAGGACCGAAATCGCTGTGTGGGGACCAGGAAGGGTGGTGATGGTTGTTTGCCAGAGGTCTTGCTGCTCTCAGGCTCCTGTGACTTTGTGAGATGACAGCTCTGATCAGGCAGCGGTGGCTGCTCTTTTCGCAAAGCCTTGGGGTAGTCCTGCTCTTTCTTTGATGCCACCTTGCCCTTAGAACCCATAGAGCCATACAGTGGGTTCTCAAACATCTCTGGCTTTTGCTGTCCCTCCTCCTGAAGCAAAGGTTCTGCTGTGATTTTCGCCAGTTCGGGTGGCCTACAGTCATCAAAGCAGTGCAAAAAGGACACTTGTAAAGAGCAGGCAAGAGACACTGACTGATTTAAAGAGAAAATGAATAGGAAATGAGCATGATAAAATTACACTGACTGTGCAAAGGGATAACAGGATAACAATTAAACTCAGAGGGAGAGAACAGAATTGTGTATTCGTTTTACTTTGTTTAATCATTATTAACATGACAGCTGAGAGCAGATACTCATGGTATTGCATAAACTCCCTGCTGGACTACAGTCTTATCAGAGTGATACTTGGCTTCTCTTTAAACAGAGATAAGCTACTGAGCCAAACTGTGCCAAGTGCTTTGATGGCTCTGTGACATGCACAAATCTGAATTTAAATATTAATAAGAATCCTCAGATCTGGCAGAGAGGATTGAAATGGCTCTCTGGACAGGTAATGTAAGAGCTCACATCACACTGTAGCATTTTACAACTAGGTCAATCTCCTTTTGCTACCAATGCCACACAGTATTCCTAGAGAAGGGATAAAACTCCTTAATGCACCCAAATGCATAGTATATAAGTAACAGCTATATACTGTAGGGTGAGACAATCATTGTGCATTCATAGCTAAGCCCTTTGAATTGAGGCTTAGACTGGAACAACAGCACAGCTGTACAATGGGACAAGGGAGGTTTCGTGGTTTTTGTACAACTCAACCTGATTTGGCAAGGCTTTCATCTGGAGAACCACCATGGCACTTAAAAGATCAGCCACGATACCACTGAACAGAGAAAAGTAGGGTGAGTGGCACGTGTTCTTTGAGTGTCTTCAAATGAGTTGTGTTCCTTGCTTCAAGTTATTTTCTGGAAGTCAGTACATGCAGGAGCAAAGAGCTGAGAGCATGATGAAGTGTTGTCAGGTACATAACGGATTGAGGTAGTGCTTGCAGCTCTGACTTCTGCAAGTTCTGGCTTATAGAGTGCCACATGCATTTACCAGTGAACTCTAGCCTAGACTCAGAAAGCAGCTGTCACTATGAAAAAGAGGTCTGGAATGAGGACATTGATTGAGGACACATGCACTAGGGTCAAGTAGCCTCATCACCTTACTAAGTTGGGTAGGGATGGGATATTTTCAATTGCTGGATGGAAATTCTGCATCAAGACTTGTGATGGATGAAGCACATGGATGCTAACTTCTATAGCAAGCTGGACATTTGTATAGTAGTCTAAGCAGAAATTCAGTTAAAGTACTTCGCATATGACATGCGAAGGAGCTCTCCTTC
Source organism: Buteo buteo (assembly GCF_964188355.1). Lineage (NCBI taxonomy): Eukaryota > Metazoa > Chordata > Aves > Accipitriformes > Accipitridae > Buteo > Buteo buteo. The sequence continues at coordinate 30,170,296 of NC_134177.1, forward strand.
CCATCCAGTGGAAAGATCTATGCCACACTCTTCCCTTTTCTTCCTTGTTAACTACAGTCAACACTGTAGTCTTTTCCTTCTCTTCTCTTGGTAGAGAACTAAACTTGTACATATATTTTTGGCTTTCCTTTCACAAAGTCTGAGGAGCTACTACACTAGTTTTCTTTGAGTATGTGGTATCTGCACTTGTGACCTTAACTTATCTTTTTCTAATTCTAGAGGTAAAAGACTGAAAGAATATGCTGTACCTTGAACTCTCTGTACAGATAATGAAACACTGACTGTGCAGAATGACAGGAGAGAGGGCACTAGCCCCAGTGCAAAACTCAGACTCACAGGTACTCTTGACTCCGACTACAAATGCTTCTGTTTACTGTAGGCTGGAGGGTTGGTTTTGGAGATAGAGGTGACAAGGAGGGTGATGTGGAGGATGACTGACTCTGTCCCATTACGGAGGTAGTCTCTTTGGGCTGCTGCTCGTAGCTCCAGAGAGAAGGTGACTGGTCTGGTGAAGGTATCTGCTTAAGCTGGCTGGTTGCAGAGGGTTGCTGAGAGAAAGCAGCCATCCCCAGGTAGTTGGGGTTGCTAATGTCTGTGGGAGTGGAGCTGCTGAAAAGCAGAAATATTGTTAGGAAGATACATGCACAAATACATTTATTTTTTTTGTCTCCCTGCCAGCTACAAAGGAGTTAGTGCCCACTGACTGCTTACATTCAATACCACCTACTTTTTTTTTTTTTGTCACTGTTGCTTCAGAATCAGAGAATAAGTGGGAGTCCTGTTAGTGCCTCCCTCCCCTGGGTCACTGGAGAGGAAGCAGCTGGGTCGAGGCCACCTCACCCAGGCCCAAATAGTTCCTCTGGCTGTGGCATATGCTTCCATTTCCAGGCTGCAGAGAGCACTCAGCTTCTGCAACCACATATAGGGGCTTTTACAGGTTTTTGGGCACAGCAGTTCAGCTGACAGCTGCAGCAGGACAGTTTCAAGCAAGAGCTAAATTGCAGCACTGGGCAGCATTGCGCAGTGTAGGAATATGCTGCTGGAACAACAGGAGAGACATTTGGCCTTTTGAGCTGTACCCATATAGACTAGCAGGCAGAAGGCGGGAAGCTGCCTGCAAAGAAATGCACCTGTGAAGCTGGAGTGAAAGAACAGCCTTACCCAGAAGCATCCTATGACTCTTGGAAAGGAAAAGACAGGCAGTTTGAGGACAGCTTCCCACCCCAAGCTGGCAGAGGTAAAGCAGCAAGATTACCGTAACATATCCTCCTTTCCCAGGTTGTCTGGAGAAGAGGAAGCACTCCCCCAATAGCGAGCAATGGCTGCTGCTTCTCTGGCCATCAGATGAGTAGATTTTGACTTTCTGTTGGAAATAAAAGGACCCTTTTTAAGTGGGGTGCAGGGACCCAGTCTGACTAATGCATTCTCAGCTTTTGGGCATAGAAGCATTGACCAGCCCTGACAACCAGAGAGCCACAAAGGCAGCTTCCCAGTGCTCACCATGCCTATTAATACTGCTCCCACAGCAAGCCCAGCTTTGTGTTTACTGAGTCAACTAGTTTTCCGTAACTGACTTACCCACTTGCCCTTTACCTGTTAGTCTGATCCCAGTCTTTGCTAGGCTCTAAGTTGCTGATGTTCTTTGGTTTCTGCCCAGCAATTTCATCACGTTCAATCTTGACAAAATCTGAAGGAAAGAGAAGGCATAAATGTATGTTTTGGCAGCTTCAGAGTCTGATTCCCTAAGTTTTCTGTGTTACTGCTTGTATTAAGCCATCTCTCTGCCTATCAGAATGACAGTGACACAGTTTTAAACAGTTGTTGCTACTATGTTTTCAACTGCCCACTAATACATATCATGTTTTGTTGACACAGGAAAAAGTGTGTATCTTGAAATACAAAGGTCATGATCCCCCAAACAGTCACATACAGGTAATTTTGCCATTGACAATAATAGTAAATGTCATGAAGCTGCTTTTGTACTCTGAAAGAGAACAACAGGTAGCAAGGTGAAAATAAGCAAAATTTGTGATCTTTTAGCTGAGGAACTGCTCTTTGAGAGCCTCACACGCTCTTTGCAGATGTTCCCCAGGGTGACTGGAGCGGGGAGAGCTTTGGCACCTTGTCATATAGTCACTGCAAGTGAAAATACGGTATCACCATTCAATAATATCAGTATCAGTGACAGACAGGGGGCTCTCTCAGTCTGCTGAATTAACTTGAATGATGAAAAAGAAAAACCCAAATGGAATTGCTATGTCTTTCTGAAAGAGTACAGGTATACTCCTGAGAACTAACGATACTCACATCATCTTGCAGTCAGCATCAAAAGCTCTTGCCTCTTTAGGACTAAAAGCACTGCAAGGATAATTTTCAGTTCCTTGACACTTATCAGAAATCTTTTGAGATGGATATTCTCTAGAGCGAGCATCGCAGAGATGATCTCGTTCCTTACCATACAGTTTCTCTCTCTGTTTTCCTTGTGATGTTTGTAACTTGATTTCACCTTGGAAGACCCCCGTTTTCTCACCATGGTGTGTCAGCACAGTATGGATAGGAACTAAGGATTCTGTTGCTTCTATTCGCAGGGCAATGCAGCCTTCCCCTAGAGGATGACAAGGAGACAATGTGCCTGGGACTGAGAAAAAAAGCATTGAAATCTCTTTCTCATGTCAGTCATCTACTACCACTGTGCCAGCTGGGCTGAGATGACTAGAGAGAATCTGCTTTGGATCACAGTGAGGAGTGTAATATCTCTTGAGAAATCAGGTGCATTCATTTCAGTTCTTCACATATATGTGAAGGATCTGGGCATTGGAGACACCCACAGGTGACTACAGGGTTCTGAGCTTCCATTACTGGAAAGGAAAACATAATAAGCCTGTGACTGCCATTTCAGTTAATGGGATTTTGGCAAAGAGCTTTCTGTGGACAAGGACTGCAGTCTCTGGCTGGTTAGAATTTGGAGCAAGCAGCACTGACAATGACTTTTCTGTAGCCAGGAGAAATGCATCAAGTAAGTGCAGGTGAACAGGATTTGTATGTTCTGAATAAACCCATTTAAACAGACTGACTCCTGATTTAATACCTGTAAAGTACTTTCTTTTTAAGCCACTGCTTTTTAGGACTGGTAAAGCTTATACAGATTGTTGCTTCTAGTTCATATTCCTCTAATCATCATTACCTCACAAAATATTTCCCACAACGTATTTTTGTATGTTTTGAGTTCTAAATCAGAAGTCAGAGCATCATAGATGTTCAGTCTGTAAGAGTTACTTCTGTTCTCTCCCACTCTTTCAGCGGTTTGGAAAAATCTAAGTAGATTTTGACTCATCCAGAACTTTAGAGCATAAAAAGTCTTCACTTACCATAAGATTCATCACTGTCTGATGACTTAATGCTGATCAGGATGTGTTGATCCAGTAGGTATTCTGGGTCTGAAATAATTGGAGTCAGCTGCAAAGACAAGTTAAAGTGGGTCAATACAATAGGTGATCTACATGAACACAGTTCTCCCTGTGCCTCAGTCCCAAATGAGCAAAACTCAGCTGAATAGACCCATGAGGGTATCGTGTCACCCCCAGGATCAGCCTCTGATGATGTTTGGAGATCTGTGGTAGAAGGCTACACACTTTTAGAGTCCCCCCCCCTCCTGCTCCCAGCAGAGCAGACAGAATGCTACACATCAAACACATTGGGCTGAGCTGCATTTTTTTTCCTACAGTGCAGACTGAAAATTGCTCTAGGAGGAAGTGATCTGGACTCTGATTACAGTCTGTTCCCAAAAATCTGTTTGGCTGTTGTTACAATCACTTATTGTAGAGTCTTGCCCCAATCTCTCAGTGTAAGGCACTCTTTCCAAAGTCAGCAGTTCTTCTTTGGGGCTATTCAGAAGGGTACTGACATGCATATTTGCTCCAAATCCAAGAGCTCTGATAGTTCTTCCAGCTCCCACCACACCAGGAAATGGAGAACAGCTCTGATCTTAAGAATAGGACTTGTCTCTGACATAGACACACAGAACACTACTTCTGGCCATTGATGGTCTTTTTAACACAGGTAAAAAAAACTTAGTCAACTTTTCTCAAAAATACCAAGAAAAATAACTTTGCCTCACATGGCAAAGAAACTCCAGGACAGCTGTTTTATCTTCCATCTAAAACAAACAAACAAAAGGGCCTGCTTAAAAGACTTGTCAGCATAGTTATGTTCACTAAAAAGGTGAGAAAAAAGTCATGCTCCTGAGTGACATAAACAGGCCAGCAAAATTCCTGATACAGATGAAAGTATATGGACAAGAAAGTCTTTTCCTGCTTATAACATACTCTGTTTAGCTTAAGCCCATCCTGCATTCTTAAAGTCCCTTTTGAGTGTAAACAAGACCACAACCATGGTCCTAAAAGTAATGTTGATATATGCAAACGATGTAATGTTGCTTATGGGATGCAAGTGGAAGGCTTCTCTTCCATATGGATATGGAAACATAGTCCCAGTTTACCTTTGGAAGAGCATCAACGAACTTTACCACAAGCTCCCCTTCATTCCCATCCTCATTTTCTCCTTCCTGGCTCTTTACAAAACCTGCAAAGTGATGAGAAAGGAGTTCGCTAGAAGAGAGACAGCAAGAACTTGGCTACAAATCCTTTTCAGATGCTAGATCTCCAAAAGGCCTACAATTATTTTCCCACTTGGGTGCAAATTTTAGAAGTATTAAGAAGCTTAAAGTCTGAGCTTTGGGTGAATGTTTACACAGTAAATTTACAAGTGATTTTACTGGAGCATTGTTAAATGGTTTTATTTTACAGTGAAACTTGGCACTGAAAAGTTCAGTGCATACATGGACTGGAGGATAAGAACATGACAGCTCTTCCTACGCCACTCAAGATAGCACACTTTTGAAATTCTAATTTAAGATTCGTAATACACTGTTTCCATAGAAATTTATGCAAATTTTGATACAGCCAAAAAATAATCTTTTATGGAACTGTCTTTGACACAGCGCTCTGACATGCGATAATGTGATGAAGCATACACCGAAGGCATGCTGTCCCACTTACAGGAGCAGTCCTGTGATGGGGAATCGCTTAAAAAAAACCACAGCAAGGACATGTAGGCTTGCATTACATAAACAGCTGAGACTCAGCCCTGCAGCTCAGGGACAGGGAGTAAAATCTGCAGCACTGGTGGGTACACAGTCCCATTTACAGAATCAAATCACTATCTTTCCTTTCACTTTGAGTTGATCCTCTGACTTATTCTTTTTTAAAACAGGGTAATTAAATTATTTTTATTAGCGTAATGCAGATGCTTTATTTTGAAAGCACCTGATCATTTGTAGCAGGCATGATTTGAAATTTAATCAATCATGTGTTTGCTAAGTAGAGATTTTCTGTGTAATAAGCAAGAACAACACGTGTTTCTCTTCAAGAAAGAGATGATCAGATTGCCAAACAAGATGGAAGAAATGGTGGAAGGCTACATGTGTAAGCATGGATTACAGCTAAATGGCTGTGGGTTTTGGATTGTATTGCTGACAGTATAGGATGACTTGTAAACTACAACAAATCTCTAGGACATCCCTTTTTTGCACTGGAACAAGTGATCCACACAGCTATTCATTTAGATCAAAGCAAGAGGAAGGGGAACTAATCCAAACAAGCAGGAAACTTTGACAGAAAGAATAAAGATGGGCAAACCCATACTTTCTAAGCAGCTAGAGTGAAACTCGATGTAGAACTTGGTCTGGGACTTGGTCTTCAGAGTAGCGTAGCAGTGCAGGAGCTCTATCTCCCCTTGGGAATCTGTGTACTTGGAGTCTAGGAAAGAGAAAGGGAAAATAATGGCATTTTCAGTAGGAGATAAAGAGAGGGCATTTTAAGAAGCAGCTTTTTCTTTCAACTTATACAAAGCACTGCATTTTATATCCAAAGGTGAAGTCAGCACACTTGCACCCAGCCTGACTAACCATTCTTTGAAACAAACTGTGACGTGACTCCCACTTCAAAGGTGGCAAAGACAGGACTGTGGTCACTTGTCATGATGTCAGTGGTGCAGCCTGCCGACGAGAAAGGGAGGATAGTTACTGCCCTGCATTTCTGCTATGCTCCAGTGAGATCGCTATGATAGAAATATTATTCAGTAATTTTCCAGAAAACATAACTGTCACTGTGGTAACTGTCTCTAGTCAAAGGCGTTTCTACATAATCTCATATTAGTATATAGGAATGTAACTCTTTTGCCAAAACACATGAAGATTTGGTTAACGGACACAACTTTACCATATAATTTTGCAAGCAACTGTCAGTGTTAGATTCCCCCAGTAAAAAAAGCACTTGCAGGCTTCCTGGTTGCCTCTGCAACATGCACAGCTAATCAAAGCTCTAATAAGGCAGGAAATCACACAAGAATACACTGGTGCTACTTCAGTGCTACAGAGCAACTCGTGGCCCAGGATTAACAGTGAATGAGCAAGGTCTTGACTTGACCTGAGCACACACCAAGTTCCAGCAAGCCCAGTCCATTGAACAGAACAGTGTATAAAAGCAGATGCTGGACTTTCTGAAGTGCTTATTTGACCACACACCTCATCATCATAGGTTCTGTGATCAGACCAGTCCACCTTATTCCCAAGAGACTCCTACAGCCCTCTTCTCAATCTCATGCATAGGAAACCATCAACATCATACTCAGATGCTTGGTCCTACATGTAGTCGATGAAATCTCAGGAACTAGTATCTGTGTCTTTCTCTGAACAGGCCTTGTGGGCTCCCTCTCTTCCCTGCACTGCACTTTTGTGATGTTTCTCAGCAAGAAAGAGAATAGGCTCTTGGTACCACACAGTCCTGCTGGAATGTGATTTGATAGAAGGGAGATGTTTGCAGGTCCAGTCTCTGCAGACTGGACTGTGTACACAGGGTCTACCCTGCTGGCACCATCAAGTAAGGAGCTCCTGGTGGTAACTGCACATGAAAAGTGGTTGTTGTTGCCAAGAAATAACTGGTGTAAAGTGATCCTACAGTGTGACCTAAAGGTGGACAGCCGCAGCTGTCTGAGTGTTATTCTGCATATAAAAGAATGACAGAATTAATTTCCAAGCTTGTAAGGTTACAGGCAGAGAGATTTGGCTCCACTCTGCCTCTTTTAACATCAGGTCCCTCTATGCTGAGTGCCTGGCAGTGCTGGGAGATCCTACAGACTCTGCTCTGAATCATTTCCGTTTCAGACTGATTGCTTTGCTATCTACAATATGTTATCTACCCACCATAGGACTGACACACAACGTGCACCATGGGATATGATTTCCAGAGCACTCGATCACACCAGGATGGCAAATTGTACTTCATCTGCAAACCAAAGGAGAAGTGATGTCAAGAAGAAGAGAAAGGACCAGTTCACAAAAGAACAGGAAATTCACTTGCCCAAGCACCATATATTTGTGTCAAATCTTTTTGTTTGTATTGACTCCTTTCAAAACACTACAAGGGCAGAAAATGCAGAGATTGTTTTAGATCACTTCTGTAGGAGTTACTTTCCCTATTCTGCCATACACTTCTGAAGGGAAACCAGTTTTCACCTACCCCTGTAGCTTTTTGCTTGGTGTAAGCATACTTCTCTCGGGTACCCCTTTCAAAACGGTATGTCGGAGCAAAGGTAATCTCTTCTTCCTCTAAAACAGAGAGATAGCTCTGTTACAGTTTGGCCCATTGAGAACCCTCATCTGGGAAAGACAGCCACTGCTCTGTACACCCTGCCCCACATCGAGCCTGGCAGAGAAAGTTGCTGGAAACAGGAGAGGAACCTGCCAACAAACTCAGAATCTTACCAAACTGCAGAAACACCTTTTGGTCCTTTCTCTCTGTGAGAAGCTGGTCGAAAGCCAGCAGCTCTGGATACTGCTGCTGCCTGATCTTCTGGATAATATTCTCTGCTTCCTGCCAACAGGGAAACAGCAGAGCTGCAGATGATGCAAAACCTTCTCATAAATACTCCCTTTATCAGTGAGCCAGCAAGTGCTTCTGAACTGTTTCACAGAGCCATACCCCCTGCCACTTCCCCACCCTTCCCTTCACTGAGAGGCCCCAGTCTTTGCTGCATGGCTGAATATTTACCTATTGAAACAGGCATCAAAATGTCCACTCATCCCCTACACAAGCATACAAACAAACACACACACAACCAGATGCACATCAACACCAGACTTGCTGTTGTCTCCAGCCTACTGAAACCTATCCAGTATTTATTACTTGCCTGTTTCTGAAGGCCTGTTCTGAGCCATTAAAAGCTAACCAATTAGAGCAGAAAGGCAATTTCTGGATCAAGCTGTTCAGGGACAGATGCTTGCTCACAGAGGGAAGGAGAGTTGGGAGGTTTGAGGAAGTGATGCTGCCTGGAGCAGCCAGGTGTGCCAGATGGCATTCCTGGGTCCATTAATCCTTGGAGAGAGCAAAGAGGATTTCCTTACTCTCCCTCAACTGGTGTCATACTTGTGCCCTGGGGATCCCTTCTGCCTCCCCTCTTTCTGCCACTCCTTCTGCCACATTGCCCTAGATTAGAAAAAGATGGCACTTCTATAGCAACACAGTATTTTGTCTTTCCAGGGATTCACGCAGAGTCCCTAACCGTTGGGGGCTGTTCCACACGGTAGTTCAAGTCTCCCAGCCAGAAAAGATGAGTAAAGCGATGAGTGATGTTAAATGGACTCAGTTTCTTATCTCCCAGTGTCAGGAAGCGCAGGATGTTCATGTAGTTCTGGTTGCGTCTGTCAAGACAAAAAACATCTGCCTGACATACTAAATAGCCATGCAATTTCTAAATGCCTGGGCTGGCAGAGACTGCTGCTTTACCAGGCAGGAACTGATCTGGCCCAACATCTAGAGAAGAGCAGATCAGAAGCCGAGAACTTGCCACCCCTGCCTCGCACTGCACCTCAGCAGACAGGCCCAGGTGATATGCTCAGTGTTTCCCAGTGAGCCAACCTACTTCATGCAACCAGTAACGCAGCGCAGCTCTCATGCTGCAGCTTGTCTTGTGTGTGGTCTGGGGAGCTGAGGGGCAGCTTGCTGTGAGGAGGGGGCAGCGGCATTTACAGCAGCTCCGGGCTGCTCTACCTTGGGTGTCAGACTGTTTCCACCTGAATTGAAAACCTGGAAAGCTGTCCTAAAGCCACTTTTGTTGCCTCCTGGGGCTGTGCTTTTCTGAGCTGCATGCCCTAGAAACCCAGCATTAGATTGTTGCCTTCAGATTTCAGCAGCAAACACATAACTAGACTTTGGCAGCTATTCCAGGCCCTGGGGAACCCTTCCATAGAAGTTAACTCCATCAGTGACAAAGACCTTGTGCAGAAATCCCACACCATCTGTTTTCTGGGTCCTGGACTGGGAAAGATGGCAAAGCCAACCTCTTCATTTCAAGTCCTCTTTGCTTTCAAAACCACTCCTTCCAACTGCTCCAGCTCCTCCCAGTGTGGGTGCAGATCTCCCACTGGTGTCAGGATCTTTTGCCTTCCAGTCCTGTCCTGCACAGAACCTGCCTAGACCATGGAAACTCACTTCACAGCTGGGTATAGAGAATTAGCCACCATGGAGATATTTCTGTGCTACACACCTCACTCTTGGTATTCCTGACAGCATGCTCTGCCTAGCAGGATCTTTCTCAGCTGTGCCCCAGGGCACACCACAGCTCCCATGCTTGCAGCACTGCTTACAGTGAGAAGGCAGACAGATCCCTTCAGCACATCATTCTGGGATGGGAAAAGCCTTCCCACATCTCTCCAAAACACTGTAGATCAGGGAACTGCTTTCCTCATGTACTGGGCTTGCATGACAGGTCATAAAAGTGTTGTGTGAGACATTTACACTTGGGTCTGAAATCATTTTGCTGTCCATTTCATCTGCACACATATGGTATGGTCATATAGCAGAAGTCCCTCATTTAAATGGTGACACAGTGAGAAGCATCTTTAGCACAGGTTGCCCTCCCAGGAGACATTTAACAATTTTTTATGGTCAGGAAAACATGCTTGCGACTGTCTGGTGGGCCCTCCTTCCTTTCACCCTGGGTCAACATCCATTTTTGAGAGGGGAGGATGTATCTTACCTGTGTTTCTTTTCACTTCCTGAAGTCAAATGGCTGTTAACAAACCCAAAGGAGGTTCCATTAAACATGAATGACACCCCCACAGCTCCTTTATTACCTGGAAAAAGATAAGCCAAAAATGTCAAGAAATCAATCAACCTCCAGGCTGAGTCTAGCAAAGATAATAAAGCACCTGGCACATCCTAAGTGGAGGATGGAGAAGAGAAATAAGTTGACTTAATCAGCACAGAAAGAATCAGTATATACAACACAGATTGTGGTTACAAATTTTCTAAGGATGCTAAAAAAAATTAGTTGAAGGGAAAGAAGTGCAATTTCCTCGTGAAACCCAAGAAAGAGCAATCCAATAGCCAAAGGTGTTTGCTGGGAATATATATATATGACCTAAGTATACACACAAATAGATTTCCTCTCTTAAAGGGTAAGACATAATCAGTGCTAGTGGGATATAACTTTAGTATCACTAGTGTCACATAAAAGTAGTCAAAGGAATCTTGTGGAGAAAGAGCTGTTCCATTTCAAGGACAGTATTGGCATAGACTGAACAGATCTCAGTCCTTTGGACAAGACCAGGTCTGTTCCTCACCCAGTGTGTTTGCGATGCCTGTCTTCACGTTGTCTGTGCAGATATGGCTGATGCGGTTCTCATGTTCTGGCTTGGCCAGTACAACAATCCTGATGTTCCAGAGTGTATGGATTGCTATCTGCAGAGATGGGAAGGTTAGAGGTTATATTTCTGCACATGCCTGTGAAGCTGTGCTGTAGCTGCAGCCTTCCTGTCTCTTTCTGTAGTACTTCTCCTACACAGATGTTTTTTCTGTACTCTGGATATGCTTTCAGTCATTTTAATCAAAGATGGGAGGAAGGACCTGCTATTTTCTAGTGCTATGTTCTAGTTAATCCTTGGATTGCCTTGCTTGCACAAAATACAGTTTCCCAATCACCATGAAAGTCGTAAGTCCTGCTCTCCTGTGGCCTTCCAGGTATGCTTAGATTTGTTTCTCGACATCACTGAAACTCAGGAATGTCCAAACCTGATCTTAATAAGGTTCAGTTTCTTTTATGATTGTGCCTGTGTGCTGTTACATCCTGTTTTGAAAGTGCAATAGCCTAGGGTGAGATCTAGGCTACAGCTGACTCAGAAATTTTTAGTCTCCTCCTTTGTGAAGGTCAAACTATCACCACCACTTGACTCAGGTGCTCAGCATCTGCCCCTTGCTCCCAGGCTGGCAGACAGAGGAGCTTCATGCCAGGGTCCCTGCTTTGTCAGTAGTGGGGGTCACTGTCCATAGTAATGTGCCCATCTAGCCAGCTCCAGGGGAGGATCTCGTGGAGTCCACAGACAGATTCAGTTCACTCTCCCTCATCCAAATGCAATGACAATAAAGGGAGGGAAGCGGAGGAGGTGTAGGCAAAATGCCACTTATTCCTCTCATTTATTTGCACAACATGTACTCTCCTCACACGCCTGAGTTATGTGGAATAGCTGGAACAACCCCTCACCACTTTGAAGCTGATACTGGTGATTTCCTGCAGGGATTGCCTCAGGGTCTCCAGCCATTCCTTCTCCCCTTGGGGATCCTCCTGGGTGCCAATCACATAGATATCATGAGGAATGTAGTCAGCAGTGTCATCTCGGGTCTTCCCCTGCCCCTTGGAGAGAAACCAGGAGGTGATCTTCTTTGGGGGAGGTGCAGCACCTTTTATTAACAAATCAAACACCAAAGTAAGTCAGAGTATGTTCTGTCAAACGCAGGATACAGACAACCCATGGGGACAGAAATAATAGGCTTCACATTCACTCTGCCCTGTATCAGTTTTGTATCAGCAAGGGCACGCTGTTCTAAGATGACAAATATGTTAACCCCACCTGACTCACTGATGAAGGAGTGACTCTGCTTTGACCATCTTCCTCTGTTTCATAGCTTACCAAGGCCAAGGCTAGCTAAGTGTAAAGGTAAGGAGCTGTACTCCTGGCCTGCCACTGCCTTTACCTTATCTCTTAAGTATGACTGAGCACAGAGAGCTCAGCTTACAGCAGCTGAACCAGGTTTTTCTTCCAAAATTGGAAAATAACTTAAATTCCACTGTCCTCAACTATACCCTGTCCCCTTCTCTAAATATCACAGATGCTCAACTTTCTTCGCAGGCTGGACGTGAACAGTCCCTAGTCAGGTTCAGAAGCAGCTGACGTGCAGTTATTGGAATTGCTCCTGCCCTTTCTGCAAAGGTGGAGGATAGGGTACGCTGCTGCACCAGCTTTGTGCCAGCCACAATTCCCTGTTATTGGAGGAATCCCTCAGTACCCATCAGGGCCAACTTTATGGCCCTTTGACTGGAACCATGAAAAGTGTCAAACCACATGCAAGAATAAGCCTAGAGATCAGCCCTTCCCCTGTCCCAGTGGAAGACAACCCTGGTGTACAGATCTGCTACAGAACACAGCGTCTGGAGCTCATCATGGCAGGTGAGCACACGTTTTGACAAGTGTCTGAAGGAACGCCCAGGTCAGAAGGGAGCCCATACCCATATTCCAGGTCCCAATGAAGATGGTGATCATATCAGGCTCTGGTTGCTCTGAGTGTTTATTCTTCATCTGCTGCAGAAGTTGGCAGAACCCTTCTCTCTTCTAGACAGGGAGGAGCAGAGAATTAATGAGATGCTTAACTCTTCCAGCATGACCTCTTGAAAAACTAGCTGAACCAGGAAACTCCCAGCACACTTGAAGGGCAGATTAGCTCTCCACTATCCTAGAAACCTTCCAAGCAGCTGTCTTTCCTGTGGTACTTTCTTAGGTGTTTGGCTTGTGCATTACTTTAACAAGTGCTGAGCTGGTCAGAAGAAAGCCTAGACTTCCCTCTTGTTTGTCTATATGAATCATTTTGCAGCTACCCTCACGTGACTCCGTGCCTCTTCTCACTGCTTGCTGACACTCTGTTCTCCTGCCTCAGTGACAGCACCTAGGTATGGTTGCCCCCTCCAGTATCTCCCTTTACACAATACACTTGTTCACTTTCTGGACGTTTCCAGAACAAAGGAGAAATTTCATTTTTGCAAAGCCAACCACTGTCCTTCAACAGTTCCTCTTTCTGCCAAGGAATGCCCCTTGTACCACTCCCACCCGGATACCTGCTCCAGGATGGCAGGAAAAAAACTGTGTATGTACCTTTGAATCAGAAAAAACATATTCCTTCCGCTGCGTTTTTTCTTTTTCTGTTTCCAGCACAATCACCAGTTTGTTAGGGACCTTCTGGGACTTGATAAGCTGCAAGACTAAACAGAGACTTGGTGTCATGAGCTGCAATCACTGAAGCTAGAATCCCACCAAAACTAACAGGACCCTGCTCGCAGGCTTAGGACTTAAATGGTCTTTTATGTCTGAGACTCACTGTGGTCCGCATAACTACATTTTAATGTTGCTTAATCCTGTTCCCTATAGGAACAGATTTGGACTCTGAAGTGAAAAGGACCCCCAAAAGTCATTCTGCCTGGAGCTCTTGTCCATACCAAGCCCTGCAGTCTGAAGTGAAGCCTTGGCTTCCTGCAGGCAATCTCTCTGTATCCTGAGCCAACCTACATATATTTCTTCCCCATCTGTGAAAGAGGAGGTAGAACCTCATTTGGTGGTAAAGGTGATTCCTCCCCATCTAAAATAGCAGCTAAGTAATTATGAACACCAGCTGGAGAAAGCCATGCATGAAAGCTAATCTTTTCAATCACTATCAGCAACAGGTTGATTTTCTAGCAGGAGAGAGCCCAAGGGCATCGTTTACTTGCTGATAAATCCTACCCTGTTTGGCTCAATCTCAGTGAGCTACCTGTCCAGAAACACAACAGAAAAAAATGGAAGTTGTTTGAATTGGGCCTTCACAGACATAAACTGGCACTGCTCATCAGTAAAGATACTGATTCATATACCAAAAAAAAAAAAAAAATCAAGGGGAAATTCACTGAAAAATGTTACTGAAACTGAGTATCTGGCTTTTTACCATCAAAAATCATCACAGAAGTCAGTATGTTCCTGCAGAATTTTTTTTTTTCAAGTGAGATTGCTTTTAGTAGAAAATGGATCTATTGCAACCAGCTCTACAGGGAATCTTCTATCAAAACCTGCTCCCTTGCAGTCCTGCTATGACTGTCTTCATTTAGACCAGGAGGCCAGGTCTAACAATCTGTGAAAGTTGGTTACTCCAGTACTGACTCCCTGCTCTCTGCAGGCTGCTTTGGGGATAGGCAGTCTAGACTGACTGGAGCCTTGCACAACACCCAGGACCTAGCAGAAATATCTACACCCTTCCCCATCATCGAAGGGACTGAGAGTCTAGTCCAGCATTTGTGACCTTAAGCATCGTACTTTTCTTGTGGGTATAAAACTTGTCTTCTGGACCATCCTTAGCTCTCTTGATAATCAGTTTTCCCATTTCCACATCAACCTTGAGATGTATTTTTGAGAAAATTCCTAGGGAGTCAGCTTTCACCTATTGGAAAACAGAGAGATTTTTCATAAGCTATCTTCTACACTTCAGTCACGTGTATTACAAATGCAACACTTGCCTGAATTTATGGATGTGTATTGTCATTATGCCAATCTCACTAGACATCTCTTAAGCATTTGCATGGTGCTAAACAGCATCCAGGAATAGCTGTTATCTCTGTGGCAGCACAGCAAAGTTCCCAGGAACTGAGATACTGACATAAATCTGTATTACTGTCCTTCCACATTGTGAACAGCATTGTTAAAGAAGTACATTTACCTCAAAAGTTACAGGGGGAATAAGGGAGCGCCGGTGTGTTGAATCAGGACCTTCAATCAACAGTGTTTTCACCTGTAAAAGAATTTATGTGTACCAAACTGCATTTGGTGATTCTGCACTACATTGAGAGTAATGATGTCAGAGCAAAGAAATCTTACTTAGCAGAGGATTGCACTGATGATGAACAAGAAGCATAACTAGAGGCAAAAGATAACAAGAAGATAATATAAAACAGCTTTAAAACTCTACCTTTTCTTCAATGGAAGACAGCAAAGAAATCAGCTGGTTGAGTTTCAACACAATATTGACCGGACTAGCTTCACTGAGAATCTGATAACCACAACATAGAAACAAGAAGAGAGAGATAGATGCATAATTACCAAACCCACAGATCATGGCCCAGAAGTGCAGCAGTCTCACCGCAGGAACACCTTGCACACAGAGCAAGGAGCAGCACTTGTGCCTTTGCCACTCTAATACATAATGGGCAGCACAAGAGCACAGAGTTTGGCTGAATGTGCAGAAGTATGGAAGGATGGAAGGATGAATTTGCAAACCTTGTCCATAGGTTAGAGGCAGCTGAGCATGCAAGGGAGTCAGCTTGCTTGCTGCTGGGGGGACAGGTTTGCATGACCAGGTCCAGAGCTCAACATACAGAAGTCCTGGGCTTTTGATTTTCTGGGCTACTGGCAGGGAGTAGAAGGTCATGGGACTTAAGTGGGCTGGGGGAAGGAAGGATTTGGCAGCGAAACACCCTGGAGTGAAGTTTATGGAAAGACAAATGTGTAGTCCTAGCCCACACAATGAGGGAGGATGGGGAGATAGAAGTCCTCAGGCAGTTCGCTGCACTTTCTTCTGGGGCAGGAAGGGGGAGCAGGCAGAGGGGACTACAGGATAAATGAAACTGTGGGGATGTAACTCACTGTGTGCCCTCTGCACTGCAGCCAGAAAGAGGCTAGAGAGAACAGAAGTAGGAACTGATCACCTGAATCCCACCAGTCACTGCTGTGCAACCAGAACCCTTCCCTCCCTCCACGTTGACAGCCACCCACACTCTCTTCTCCTTTTCCCACCTTCCAGCCAACTTACTTGTGAGCGCTGATGGATACCAGGGTGCAGCTGCTGCTCAAACACTTTCTGGATGGATTCCAAAGATGGGAGAGTCCTAGAGGCTTCACTGGGAACAAAGACATGGTAGAGGTCTAAGGCTGCAGTCAGGTACCTGGGTAGGTTAGCACTTGGTCTCTTTGGACAAAGCGAGGCAGCAGAGACTACAGGCACACATTCACACCAGGCCTGCTCTCGCCATGTGTCATGCTCTTGTACTCTGCTGCTTACTGCCCTCTGAGTTGGTGTGATGGGTGATGAGGGCACTCCTCAGCTGCCTTAGTGACACTGCCAATGAAGGCAGCTTAAAGTTAGGCAGCTGACCTTGCCTTGCAATGGCTGAAGCATGGGCTTACTGGCTGTTCCTCAGTTTTTGCTTTGGAGGTGGTAACTTCCTAAATCTCCCCAGAAAGATGTCCCAGTCTGCGCCAAACCTGAGGACACTGCATAAAACCAGCATCAACCCGACTATGCCAACTCAAAGATCAAAGTGCACTCAAAAATCTCAAACCTCAGCAAAGTTTGGTGTCTATGAATGCCGCAGCAGCAGGAGCAGCTCAGTTTTGCACAGATCTTGTGCAGCTGCCAAGGCTGATGCAGTATTCTGGGGATGCTGCGTGAAGAGGAAACTAATTTTTAGATTTTTCAGCTCACATGACAAAGAGGGAATAGGCGCAGAAAGGGGATGGAAAAGCCAGCCTTTAATCTCTTGAACGGGAACCGTTTGCGGGTTAGAACGAGATTCCTTCAGCATTTCCCAGTTAGATTCCACAGGATGCTCATTTGTCAAAACACTGTTGTATGAATTTGGCACAGAAGCCACGCTCCAATAATGACAAGACTTATCACGGAAAGAGCAGCTAGGGAGCGCAGGTCAAAAGGAAGGTGATAGTGGGGAGCAGCACTAGGATGCTTGCATTGTGCCTAGTCAACAGTGGATATTAATGATTTCCCTCACTTTCCTAAGTCTGAATGGACCAGATTTTACTCCCTGTTTGTTGGGGAAAGTGCTCCAAAGTGAAAATATGCCTGACTGTCTGAAGATTAGATATTTGTCCAGGTGCTGAACCATGGATGATTAATTGCCTAAATTAAGCACTCGTGCTTGAAATTTCAGTCTGAAAGAGTTGCCATGGGGCACACAGAAGTACAAGACACTTGTAGAAATCCGGATCTGCTAAACTTGGTCCTCCAACACCACTATTCAGCTTTGGATCACCCTGGACCAGTGTCACTGCAAATGGCTCTGGCCCCAGACCCAAGACTCCCATTGATTTTTGCAGCCATGGAGTCAGGCCCAGGCGGCTGCAGGCAGTTGCAGGAGCATTGGGTGAAGTTCAGTTTGAAAAGAATGAGAGGATATTTACTGTGACCAAGAGTGTGGGACGTGTAGGCCATCTCTTGAAAACACAGAGCAGCAGCTGCTTGAAGCAGTTCAGGAATGATTTCTCATGGGAATACTGCCCTCTGTTTACTGTACAGTGCAACATGTAGCATGTGTGTGAGGACTGAGGAAGAGCATCTGCAGGCATTCCAACTCAACAAAACCACAAAGTGGTTTAATTGCACTTATAACTCCTTTTGTTTAGTATAAAGGAAATATATGTAGTGATCTTCAGTGAAGTGTCAGAAGCCTGTGTGTCCACACATGATTGCACAAGCGCTGATATCACAAGTGCTTGAAAAGCTGCCTTAAAACCTCTGCGTGCAAATTATCCAGTGAGGGAGAATAAACAGGAGCATGCAGAGCAGTGATTGATGACCAAACAATGGCTTCGGGTAGTAGCAGGCTGAATAGGCCACTATTAGTGTTTTTCACTTAAAGCTGGTAGGAAACTCTGAACAAAGTCCACTTACATGGGTAGTCCCCGCTCTTCACTGCACTGGCACCAAGCTCTCCATGAGTCAGCTTTCCCGGCCCTGGAGGATTCCCCTGACTAAGGAAACCCTTGTATGTCAATTTGTTTTAGCACTGAATGCTTCACAAAAGTACCCATCAGCCTTACAAGTGTCTGTTTTGTTTCATTTTTATTATCTGAGCTGCCAGAGTGAACAGCCTCTCCCAAGAGTGCTTGCCCCATTGCCTCCCGGGCTCTGATAAGATGTGCCATGGCTGTCCTGACCCCCTTGGCCACAGCTAACCCTAGAAGGTAATGGCAGCTTCCAGCAGAGTTAAAAGCAGCTTTCACTGTCTCTAATGCACTGTGGGGTCTGGTCCTTGCTGAATTAAACAGGGATCAGTGGTGAGGAGGGTGAAGGGAAGAGATCACAAACTCTGCACTCCCGGTCTGCTGTGGCCCAGCTGTGCTTGAGCTTCGTGGTCAGAAATGGGTCCTGCACCTGTCCATGGATAATACATGAACTGCAAAAGCACAGACTGTTCACAAACAGTTGGCCCAACTCCACAGCTCACTATAAGCTCTTTTCTTCTCCTAATCACTGAGCAGCTCCAGCATGCATCCTGTCTACCTTGCTAACATTGGCAGTCAGTGCTTATCCACAGCCCAGTATCAAAACACAGAAGTGAGTCAGCAAAAGGGCATTGGGATGCTCATTTTTCACAGTGACAGCAGTGTGTCTGACAGTGACCCTAAAAGATGGCACAGCTGGGCTCTGGGAGGTTGGAAGAAGCCAGCATACAGCATTGCAAAAACCTCAGATTCACAGCAAATCAGTGTGGCTCACAAACAGCTAGGGTCAGCTCAGCCACAGCTCTGCCTGCACACTCTTAACCCTTGGCAATGCCAGGAAATTCAAAGGAGCTTCAACTCCAGTGAAAGAGCTCAAGCTGTGCCAATTAACATTTCTTCTTGTTGCTTGTTTGGTTTTTTAACCTATTCTCAAATATTGTGAAATTGAACATTATTAAGAAAAAGGACACAGCCACTGAGAAGCAGCCCAGGAATTACCCGTACATTCAGTTGGAATCCCTGCGCAGCTGAAGAAAGAGGAGGAAAATAAAAACTACTTTTAGGTAAGCTGCTGATTAAATTTGAGTTCAGAAGTCTGATAAGGGAAGTAAGCTAAAACCTCAGACAACCTTGGAGATTAAGACTGCAGAAAACTATAAGATACCCAAGCATCTGACTATTAGCCAGCTGAAGCTAAGCAAATGGTTTGGCTGGATGGTAGAGATTCATGGCACAATCCGAATAGAGGGGGAGAAGTTCCTCAGAGAGATCTGACTGGGACTGAAAACAGCCTGCAGTTGTGGACCTTCACAAAAAAATTGAGAAGGCAGCTCCATCTAACTGAAATGATGCAGGTAGGGGGAGAAAAATGCTGGGGAAGGGGGCATGGGGGAAGAACTGCAAGAGGACGTACATTTCCATGCAGCCACCAGAAGGACAGAGGGCAGGCAGCTTGCCCTTTGCTGTGTTCATGGTGGTGCAGTGTTCCTGTGCTCAGCAGGCTTCCACCAGCAGAACTCCTCACCCAGCTCTGTTCTAGGATGACACTTTGCAAAGTCCAGTCACCAAAAAAACCTACAGAAAATCTGGAAATGTAAAAGGTGTCCTGGCACTTGAGAGGATTGTAGACCTGTTTCATCTCCTTTCTTGCCATCCCGTGTACATTTATGAGGAGTAGGGTTGTAAAACCCAGATAAGGTGAAGTAGAATAAGAAGTTGGAAATGGAAAAAGCTGGCCATCATCAGAACAGCAGTACTGGAGGTATTTTAGTAACACAAAACTCTCACTTGTGATTTCATTAGGTTTTAGTTTCCATTGTTCAGGTTTATTCTTAGCTGGCCACCTGGGTCTCCCCCTCTGTGGATGTAGAGAAGCAAAACCCTCAAGCAGGGCACAGAAGAAAAAGGGCAGCTCTTTGCACAACCTGTCCTCAGTCCTGCCAGGGGCTTGTCTGTGGGCAGCTGGCTTCTGGCCAAAGGACCAGGGCTGCATATTCCTCCCACTTTGCCTGGTAAAACGTGCACAGTGCCCACTGCTTCAGAGGAGTAATTGTGGTCCCAAGCAGCTGAGCACCTCACTCACTCCCTGCCTTCCATGACAAGCAAATCAACAGTATCCACCCCTCATTTTAGCCCTTTCTTCAGCCTTGGTGAGCTCTAGGAGAACAAGATCAGGCCAGTAGCACTACCAGCCTCACTTCTAAATGCACTGGAGAGAAGGATATTGCGAGCCACAGATACAAGTGTGGAAGTATGTGCCCTCTGCCATAGAGTGCTCTAAGATTTCTGTGGAAGTGTGGATTAATCTCCTTGTTTGCTTACAAGCAGCAAGGGGGGGAAATCACATCCTTCCACCAGAGAAAGAGGGAGCTCTGCAAGGTTTTACTTCCCTGTTGGAGTCTTCCTATCTGGGACCTGGAAGGTCTATGAATTAGAAAGGTAAAATTTGTAGAGTCTAGACTTGTTTCTCCTTTCATTTGAGCTGGACTTCACCGACATCAGTGGAATCACTCCAGGTTCACAGTGCATTAGTGGGAAGGAAAACCAGTGTTTAAAACATAGCTATACACCAATATGTGCTTGTTTCCATAAACGACTTGTGGTTGACAATTCTGTGGGTGTCATTTATGCATTACCAAATTATGCAGTTAATCAGTTAGTGCACTTTTTTGTTTTGTTTCTTTCTAAACAAAGCATAAAAAATAATACTCTACTGACTGAAACCGCCTACAGGGAAACTTCACTGTCAGAGCTATGTCTTTTTATATAGATTTCACATCTTTGGACCAGAATCACAGGTCGTGAGATCTAAATATATTGGGTTTGAGGGTAAGCCAATTTCCTATACCAGAAATACAGGTTCTGAATGCATGCATGTGGAACCTATATTAGACTATAGTGTGACGGCATTACGCTCTGATCTCTGAAAACCAGCCTCTAGTTACCTGAAGAGTCCTTTGCAAAGAAGTGTAAGTAGTTTCTTCAGTTGAGGAAGACTGCCTGAGCCAGTCTGCACCATCTCAAAGTCACTGATGATGTGAACTCGCAGGTAATCCTGGATGAGTTTAAGATGCTCGTCGGAGACACTGTGAAAAAATCAGACAGGTCAAAAGCCAGCTCTTCTCTCTGGATCATGGATCCCACACACACTGTTGACACCTTCTCCTCTTCCTTATTCCCCACCCTAAATCCCCTCCTCCATGACTGCTGAACCACCATGTCAGGGAAAGTCTTGTGATGCCTGGCTTTGCCAAAGTCATGGTGGGATCATTAGCCTTGGCAGGTAAAGCCAGGCTGCTGTGAGATTGTTAACAGTCAGCAGCTCAGGGGCTCTGGGGACATGAAGACTCCCTTTCACCTCACCAAGTCCCAGTTTGAAGGTGTTATGCCAAACAATCCAAAACAGTTTTAGTGGGGCTGAGACCACAGAGCTGTACAAGATGCTCCCCTCCTCCTTGTCTCTGTGGTGCCTGGACTCCAGCACCACAAGGAAGGATGAACCAGGCAGACCGTATGTGCTGTCTTGTGCCCTGACAAATGCAGAAAGTCCCAGCTGGCTGCTTATCAGATGAAATAGTGCAGGCAGATGAACAAAACCGGGTTTCTCCCAGGCAGCCAGCTGCTACTAGGCCACCACAACAGGACTTGTGCTGCCATGCACTACCACTGTTTGCTCACAGCCTCCCACTGCCCTGCCAACAGGCATGCCTTCTGATTTTATTATTTTATTTTATTTTTAAACTTTGCAGATCTGGTCATTAAATGCCATGCGACTTCCTCTAAGGCTTCAGTGCATGTCCAGGTAGCACATGGGACAATGTGAGTCAGACCTGTAGCTGGAGTAAATCAGTAAGTATGAGCATCTGGAAATCCACACACAAGTTTATTCTTTTTGAGGACTGGCTGGTGCTTTCTGATACAATCTGTAGTTTAGGCACATGGCTAATACACCAAGTTCTCTCAGATATTACCATCCCTTATATTAGAAAGCTATACCTCAGTGGAGAAAGTCTACTGGTGATCTTAATACTTCAGAAAAGTATTTTTTTCTAGGTGACAGCTGGACTGTCAAGAGTAGCAAACACACTGTAAATCTGATTCTGTTCTTCATTTGGTAGTGTAAATAAGGAGTAGTTTTGCTGAATCAAATAGGTCCTCAGCTGTCCCAGAAAGGCCCAGAAACCACAGAGCTGGGCTGAAGGCTGATTCTGCAGCCCTGTGACTTGCCATCCTCACCTGCTTGTGTCCTGGTACTGCAGTCGCTGGAGTAGTGTCTCAGAAAGGGACAGTTTATTAACATCTGCCACCCTGGAGTTTTCAGGGAGAGAAGATATCTCCTTTGTCTCGCTGCTCGGCAATACCATGAGGATGTTGCGTGGGGGCAGGATAGGAGGCGTGGGTACGAGGTCTGGCAAGGAGGAAAGGAAAGGCACAGTCATCCCAGCATGGCAATTTGACCTCCTGCCCTTCACCCACAGGCAGGGCAGAATCTGCATCACAGTGGCAGTCACTGCAGAAACCATCCCTTCTGAAGGGCCTCTGCTTTCCGAGCTGGAAAGCTCAGCGCTCAATACTGGCCCAGCCCTGTTCTCAGGGATGTCAGGGGTGTGAGACCAGCAGGCTGAGCTGCCAGGCTCGGACCTTGTGTGCCGGCAGCGTATGCCTCTGCCCAGCAGTGTAATCTCATCCGAGTCAGTTTGACCGTTCCATCTGCACAGCAGCTATGAAGGTTAATTAGTTACCTTGAATATAACACTTAGAGCGTAGCTGTACCTCAACCATATCGTTACCATTATCATGGAGATCTGCTACTGGGGCAGAATGGATGGAGGGGCATGATGGAAAGAGCACCAGAAGCTGCTAATGGAAAGAAGTGAACAGCTAAAGTAAGCAAACACAGATGGAGAAAATAGAGCCCATAATCCAGTACAGAGGGGCTGAGTACCCTGCCTTGTCTTGTGGCCATCAGGTTGGAAGCATAAAGGGTTCTCCTTCTCTGTCACCCTGCTGCTCAGCATACCTCCCTCTCCTGGGAGAAGAGTGGGTTCATCTCCGTTTATCCCAGTCATGGTTGCCTTTCTTTTCATACCAATTGCTCTAACACTTTTTTATATGTAACTAGTTGAGTTGTGAGGTTTTGTTTGCTTATTTCCTAATAGTGGAACTTTCATTATAAAAAGATACCCAAAGCTGATCCATTGCTCCTGGGAAGAAACTGTGATACAGAGCCACCACAGTACTGAGCAATGGCACAGCTGGGTGGTGCATCTTCAGGGTATCTGGGTGCTCATCTTCCACCTCTGCAATTCTACATGTGAGATAGCCAGACATCTATAGGCCCTACATGGCTCCAGCACGATGGCACCAGAGTGCCTTAACAAAATTAAATTCTGTATGTGAACAGCCCAGCCCCAGTGCTAATATCTCTTCAGCTAAAGGCTCTTAGTCTTGGCTAGAGCGTCATTCCCTGCTGCTCACCTCTCTGTGTATTACTTTTGCTGTAGTTCCCTTCCCTGCCCTGAGAGCTGGAGACTCAGTGCAGCTGGCCAAAAAACAGGAACATCTTTCCTGAGCAGCTTTGCAAAATTTTGTTCTGTTTCTTCATAAGAATTGCATACCAAAATCTTCCAGCTCCTACTGGACATCCATTGGATTGCATAAATGTACACAGGCACATCAATCTGCTTTAGTGCACATGCCTGTTTGCCTGTCACAGGGACTACGTCCTTCAGACAAGTTTTACTGTAGTGCTCATCATTTCTGGACAGACGTCAGAAAGGACAGGAAGGATGGCTCTGTGGGCATGACCTTCCCCTGGGATTCAGGAGAACAATGATAGATCCAAGGGATGATCCAGGAAAAAGCCAAGGAATGATCCAAGAACGGTGAGTGTCAGGAACCCACAGTGACATTTCATATAAAATAGTTGGGATGATGCCAGTCACACTTCATCATACATCTGCCTCTACCCATAGAGTTAGACTGTCTGCCACTGCAGGATCTGTGCCCTCTAGTTATGACTGTTAGAAATGTCCTCTAGATCAGAGCAGAAAAGGGGGCCTGAGTTTCAGATGACCCAAGACCCACAGCAGCTGTAGGTGTGTGGCACTGCAAAGAGACATGCTCCAAGTCTCTAGGGGAGCATCTCTGCTGCTGAGACAGTGGCCCTACAGATGCGGTGCAGGGAGAGGGGTGCAGAGACATGTGAGAAGGCTGGATATAAACCAGCTTGAATCCAGATGAAGAACAACAGAGTAGTCAGCCCTACACCTGATACAATATACTTCTGCAGGGACTCTTAATGTGTTCCCTCAGGTGAGCTAAAATGGTGTTCCAGATGCAGTACCACCCCAGAGCCATGATGACTCACTGCCTCAAGCTCTTGTCAGCTCAGGTCTCTCTATGCCCTACTCCATTTTATTGCATGACATGCTCTAATCCCCCTGCCTGCACTGCATATCTCCAGTCCAGAGTAAGTGTCAAGGGTCTGCATCACCAAGTCACATCATGGGTTTCTTACCAGCATCCTCCTCCAGTTCATCTGCAGCCTCCTCTTCTTCCCGCGGCACTGGATATTTGAGGTGCCATACCAGACCCATGTTCTCCTTCTTGTAAAATTCTATCAGTTCCTCCAAGTTCTCGAAATACTTCACAGGAACACCCTCTGATGCCTGAAACAATAACACAGAGGCTGTCATGGTCTGGGATTTCCTACCACAGAAACACTGCTCCTCACAGAAGGAAAAACAAAGTCACAGAGAAACCCACTACTGCTGTCCAGAAAAAGCCAGCCCAGCTCTCACTGCCCATCTGACCACAGGCTCTGTGCAGTACGACTCCTGCAGCACAAACAGAAACAGATACGCACACACGTTCCAGCCAGTGTCAGCAAAAATGGCAACCTCAAAGATTCACTGAAGCCAAACAGAAGAGCTCTCTCATTTGAATCAGTGTGCTTGGCTTCAAAGCTAAGAAAGACTTTAAAAACAAAGAATTCTGCCAGATTAATGTTTGTACTCCCTCTTTTACTGAGCACAAAAGCCCTGGACTACATTATATTTTGTGGTATCCACGCAGAATTTTTCTGTGAAATTGCAAGATAGACATGTCTAAATCTAGATGTTAGCATCCCTTCCAGGATTCAAAGGGAGAACACAGCTCAAGAGGCTCAGCACACAGCTAGGACTGTGAACGCATCAGGCATGACACTGAGCTTGCCAGCTGAATTTTAACTGTGACTAAACCTGTTTCTAGCACAGCCCTGGCCACTCATCTCAGGAAACAGATTCTTGCAGAGGGCAAACACAGGCTTAAGGTTTTAGAGGTCTTCAGAGGCAAAGCTTTAGAGCAATTATATCTATGCAATGGTGCAAATAGTAAATCTGTTGGATTCACCAGGCAGGAACAGCTGCCATCCCTGCAGCTCTGCCCCATTACTTCAACCAATGGCCCTACTAAAGACAGAAAAATGATTTGTCATGGCTCAGCACAGACATCCTGACCAGAAGAAAGAGCTCTGCATTTCCTCCAGCACTGCGCTTAAGTACCATCCAAACCCCTGGCAACAGCAACAGGTAACTAAAGCTCTGATCACTCTTCCTGGGGCATGCTCTTCCTGGCAAGGTGCTCTCTTTCTGGATGAAAGGCTTTCCCAGAGAAACCAACCCAGGAAAGCCCCATTTACACATGCAGCAGAACATGAAGGAGCAGGGGCAGAATAGTGCAGAGTAGATGTTTTCCAGACCCACAAGACTGTTGTTCTTGACTTAAAAGAGCAACACTGGGAACAGTTCACATCTGGGGATACAGCAGCAGT
Source organism: Buteo buteo (assembly GCF_964188355.1). NCBI lineage: Eukaryota > Metazoa > Chordata > Aves > Accipitriformes > Accipitridae > Buteo > Buteo buteo. The sequence goes on from NC_134177.1 coordinate 30,195,978, forward strand.
GGGTAATCAAAAGGAAGACCTGATCTTCCTAATGGCAGGCTCGACTTGCACTATTTTACATGCATAAAGCTAGATTTTGCACAGGAAACACAGTTAGTTAATAACAAATTAAAGCTTTGCCTCCAGTTCAAAGTAACTTGTTACGCAGCCACACTTTAGACATTTTGTCTCTGACTAACAGGCAGGACATTTTAATTTCTTTTTGGATTGCAATTATTGGCTGTAAAAATTAACACACACAAAGTTTTGATAAAAGTTTGAACAAGCTTATTTACCTGCCATTCGTGTTTGCCTAGTTTCTTACTATCTGTGAACTTTTTTGTTTAAAAGGCATATATAGCAAAACCAAGAGATTAAACAGGAGAAATGCTGCCATAAACCACAGTGAGCAGAGCACAGAAAAACATCTTCAGTGAGTCCTAGCAGCAACAAGGTTTCTTCTTAATTTTTCCAAAGAATAAAATCTCAGGCCAGAAATTAGGACAGCACTTTCATACTGAACCACATTTGAAGCCTTCAGTGCCCTCAGGCCTGACATCAAAAATACCTTTCATTTTTAACTACACCTGCATGTCCTTAAAGGCACAGCAAGACACATTTTCATAACAAACGTGTATGATGTTTCTGAGAGCTCTGCCTGTACAGCTTCCTTTTCTGTCTCCCAGGTGTTCCTGCATTTATCAAGATTTATTATTCTGGAACACTGGAAAACGTCGCATTCAGCATGAAAGCAGTGCTTGGGCAAACACTGGATTATGTTTTTGTGAAGCCAGAGGTGCTGAAACAAATCACTGGTTAAAACTTCACAGGACTGTAACACTGTAGGCCAGATCCTGCTCTGCTAGAGCAGCACAAACTCAGTATTATCAGAATGACTTCTGATTTACACCAATTAATGCAAATGTGTCTTGGTCCTCCCAGACTCTTCTGCTTCTTGATGCCAACTGTGAAGGCTGGGAATCAGGGAAAAACATCAAGAAAAAAAGCATTCGGCTCTAATCCATCATATGAAAGGATCCTGAAGTCATGGTGCTGCACTGGGACAGACCTGGAATAGTTCAGCTAGTTGCTCCCATGTTTCTCTGTTCATCTTCCCTGCAGTACCTTCCTCTGCTCCGAAATCCCTGGTTTTGTGATTATTTACGCAGCTGCGATCAGCAGTCCACCCTGGCAGCCCAGAGTGCACTGTTAACAGCACTGACTGCAGGATGGCAGCATGCTCGGCCTTCATGCCCTGCCCATGGCAGTGTTCATCCTCTGGATTTAATGTGCCTGGACTGCTTTCTGCCCACCACCTGGGCTGGAGCTCATGAGAGACGAAGCTTGCTGTGATGGTTTGCTTTGCCCTAAGCTACTCCAAAGGGCACCTGGAAAAAGGCATCAGCCCCATCAGAGTGCACATTCAGACCCTAAAACACATAGAGGGTAAGCAGGATGGCCGGGGTTTGCCATCTGCATCTTTGCAGGAGGAAAGCATTGCCATCAGTGCTCTCTCCCACCACTTGAATTACTGCAGCCTACCCTGCTCCTCCTCTTTCCAAAGTTGTCTTCACACTCCTACTTCACTTTCCAAAGACCTCGCTTGTCTGCCTGCTTCCTCAGAACCTCCTGACTGATGACTGTCCCTGCAGCCCCCCATCCTACCCCCACACAGCCTCCTTCCCACCCCAGTGCCCAAACACTGTCTTCTCAGCCTTGTTTTGCCTCTCAGCTCCTGCTCTCCCAGGGCGCCTGCAAGAAGACAGATTGCCCTGCAAAGCTCTTTTCAGGCCAAATGAAGCCTTGATGTAAGTGGGAGGAAAGGCTGAATTAGCACTTTTTGCTGCCAAGGATAGTTCAGTCTCCGAAACTGTGCTGGTCTCTGTGGTAACCAGAAGAAGAAGCATTTTGTAACAGGCCTCCTTCCTCTAACTCATTGCACTGCATATCAAGACTGGACTGAAGCCTGCAGTCCAGCTCAAATTCCACAGAGTGGCCATAAGCCACGTGCAGGCTAGCTGGATGCATGCGCAGAGGGGCCCCACCATTATGCACCCCTTCTACCCAGCCCACCACCTCCAGCCACCTTTCCTGATGAACTCCACCATCTCCTCTCTCAAGGACAACCGGTATTTGTGGCCATGTTGAGGAGCTGGGCTTTGCATGCATTCAAATCCAGCTGCTCATTCCCAAAGAGAGGCAGTCTCCACCCCAGTGGTACCAGCTCCTCTGACAGCCCACCTTGCCCCCAAGTCCATTCAGGACAAAAAGGACCAAATCCCCATGGCACACAGTAAAATTAAAGGATAGCACTTTCATATTTTAAGACAGAATTCAGCAGGGAACTGAACATGTGTCCCAAGCAGCTGCACAGAGACAGCGAGAGCTACGATAAGGAAATGGGGAACCAGTGAGGCTGGGAGCTCTGACCAGCCGCGGCCAAGCACAGAGAGAAGGATGGGGGAGCCTCAAACCTGCTCAGCACCCACTCACGGTGGGGGAGCTCGAAGGCCCTCCCCCACACCACAAAAGCCACAGTGGCGGCACCACCTCACTACACATCAGCGTTGCCATCAAGAGAGTGAAAGCAAAGATCGCTGGATTATTCTCACTTGTTTTCTTTTGTATTATAATTATTATTTGCAAGGACCTTAACAGAGGAAGCATGCGGGAAGGGCTGTGTCCCTTCAACACAACACAATGCCCAACAACCCTCTCTGCCTGCACTATGAAATGAGCTCCTCTTGGTTCAAGGCACCCCCCAAATTTGCCGACTCCCCCCAAGAGAGCAGGGCACACTGCTTTGCACTGCCTACCTCTGCACAGAGGAACAGCGAAACTATATGTTGTTTGAATTGGGAAAGAGAACAGTAAAAGCAAGACCTCGCTGCACTTGCTTCTCCCCTTGGGGAAAGGATGAGAACAAAGCCTGCTTGACAGGCTTTAGTCACGTTGTTCGATGCACAACTGCAAGGTGCTCGGATACCACCAGCAACGAGTGCCGTGTAAGTCCCTCCAAATCCAAAAGCCCATAAGTTTGCTACCAGCTGCAGGGCAATAGGACCATCCCCCAGGCAGCAGTGTGTTCCCAGCCCAGCACTGGCCAGGACTGCAGGGATAAATGCCCATGTAGCATCAGTTTAACACAAAAAACCTGGTTCAGTAATGTTGCAGCTAGTGCTCAGGTTACTAGATGACCTACCTAATGGCTGGTCAAACAATGGAAAAGGAAAGCAGCACAGGTAGCTGGGACATATGCTTTCTTCACACTTGAACTTGTGGCAATGGTTTATAGGTTGGGAAGGAAAAGCAGCGGTGGATAATAAAATACTGGCATTAAGTGGGCCCACATCTGGTTGCGGAGCGCATTAGCAAAAACTGGACTAATGGTGCACTCTAGGACGTTTATTCAGAGACAACTGCACTGGATGACAGCAACCAGGCAAAATGGAGCCTAAACTGTATGCAAACTTGCTCTGGTTTTTAAGACAGGGAGCAAATGCAGAACGGGGCACTGCAAACAAAACTGAGCAGAACAGGGCAGTGCAGAGCAAGCTGGAGCCACCCGAGCAGAGCACAACAATGAAATCCAGTTCCCGCCTCTTCCCAGCCCCCCCTTCCCCGCTTTCATTTAGTAAGTAACTTTTTCCTCGGGATTATCACAGGATAGATCTTGTTTTAATTGCAAAGTGAATTGTTTCAAGTCATTAGAAACGTGAATGGCAAGTGTCATCTCCACGGCAACACACCACATCCCCAGAAACGTGCTCACACAGCTCACAGGACACAGGAGCAAGAGGTGTGGAGGGCAGGCTCTCCTTCCATGGGCGACTCCTCCAGCATCACCGCCAATACCTCAGCTTTGTGCTGATGATAGCCATAACGTACAGAAAGGAAAAACCTAGTGAACATAATGCAATATAGGGAACAGCCTGTAAAACAGCAGAATTACACAAAGGAATCTGGATAATAGTGAATCAGAGACTGCATAACAATTTTACAGTGGAAAACTGCATCAGAAAAAGCCTGTCCTTCTAAGATCTATCAGTGAGAGTGTCATATGAGATGCAGGAAGAAACTCTTCTGCTGTACTTAGTGCCATAAGGCCTTAGCTGGACTGCTGTGTCCAGCCGGGCCATCACTTTCTAAGAAACATGTAAAAATACCAGAGAGTCCCATGGAAAAATTGTGAGGACAGCTGAAGAGCTGGAAAATGTGATTTACAAGGAAAGTGCAGAGGAAAGGGACTGGTATGGTCTGGCAAATGGACAGCCTGGAGACATCACAGCAGCAGTCTTACAAGTTTTAAATTCTCTTGTAAAGAAGATGGTAACCAGCTGTGCTGCAAGTCCCCTAAGGACGACAGATGTGGCTGGCTTGCTTTGCAGCAGAGGAGAGAGATCTCAGGGAACCTCGCCAGGCAGAGACAGCAAAGTCAGGCTACACAGGGAAAGTATGTGTCCACATCACTGGAAGCGTCACAGTGCAGAGTACCCAGGCATTCCTCACAGCTGGCTAGCGAGCACCTGACCCCACTTCAGCCTGAAAATAGGGCAAACATTGGGCTCAGAGACCTCGCAAGGCCTCCTGCTGCCCCTAATTCTGCAACTGTAGGAAGCCCTCTGCAAATCTATCTGCTGCCTCTTTGTCCAGATCCTGCTATTTCCTTGAAGACAACAGATAAAACTGAACACACTCATGCTTGTCATGACCAGCCCAGCCATTTCAACTGCATCCCAAACCATGGACTCTCAGTTCTTCCACATGTCTTTCTGACTCCAGCCCTTTTGGCTGGAAAGCTCCTTTCCCACAGAATGTCTTGGTATCTCCTGTCCTCCAGAAACTGCCCTCAATTCTGCAGGTTCTTCCAGTTATCAATTTCCCTTCCATCTTCTGTACACTCACTGTAAAACGCTTTAACACAACTAGCTACAACTTGTTCCCGCCTTCATGCTGAATAGGCTTCTGGGTTCTTCATTTCATGAAAAGAGGTATGACTAAAGCCTTTAATCACTGGTCTTTCATTAAATCTTGTGATCCCCTTTCCAAATTCATCCACCCAAACTTTTCAACCAGTTTTTGTATGGCTGAGATCATCTAATCTTCCTTTGCATCTGGTATAAAAAGGCCAACAGCGCCTAACCTAAGTCTCCTCTTCATCATTATCTCCAAGGAATGCTATCTGGCCAACAGAACACCTTGACAAAGGTAGTCTGAATATGGGTTGGCTGAAAAGCAGCTCTGAAGATACCTTTAAGAAAAGTTATAAGGGGACTATAAAGACATAAAGTGAAAAGAGATTTAAAAGATGTAAAGCCAACACTAAGCCAGGCAAGGAAGTGGTTAACTTGGGGTTCATTACAACAATTGTATAAATAGATGGCACAGGAAGTCTGGGGCCCTCAGAAGGAAGAGGAAGTGTTTTCCTTTCCTGAGCCAAGGCACAAGGAGGAACTATGAAACTGGTCATCTGGTTATATTGCTTAAGGCCAATCTTTTCTAACTGGAGTGCCTTAAAGCAGGTATTTAAACCCATATATAGGCATTTCAGTAACAGCCAGCAAGTTTTCAAAGTTATAAAATTCTTGCAATATCCACCAGTTTAAACGGAAGCTGAAAATCAGGTTGCTTCTACTTTGGTGTGAAAGGCTGGCAGGAACTTTTTTCCTTTTAGATTTGAAAAAAAATTTCTTAGGCTTCCTGGTTTGGAAAAAAGTTGTCTTCCACACTATCTGTTAGCTAGGAAGTCTAGGTGGCATTTTTAAATTTACTTTTGGCTCTCACATAGGCAAGCTTTTATATTGCACTAAAGAGCTGAACCTAAGAGCTAAGAAATTCCTGGTAAATTATTTTTTAAAGCATTTTGAAGCAATCTGGTTGTGTTTCAGTTTTGTTTTGTTAGAAAACATTTATTTTTAGATCAAATCTTGCACTAAGAAATTTCAGGAGCACTTCTCAGGAATGGGATCATAGACAGGAATCACAGCTGGGAGAAACAGCTACTTACCAAAATACAAGCCACCCAGAAACTTACTCTATTTTGAATGCAACACCTGGGGCTGGGAAGAAATGGAGCTGATTAGGAGTACGAAGGGAGACGAGCAAGTGCATGGCTGAGGAAAGGGAGGATCATGTGACATGGAGAGTCAGTAAAGGAATGGACTTTAGTAAGCGGTGGGAACCCGTGCGCTGGCAGGGGAGTTCAGATGCTGGGTAAAGCTCAGCGAGAGGGTCTCCAGCAAGAGAACAGAGCATGAGAGAAGAGGCAAGAGGAGGAATCCAGGGAACCTGGGCAGAGGATGACAGTGGGTGGCCAGAGCAGCGCCTCCTCACCTGGAAAAAGTCATATGAATTTTTGGGAGAATAGCACAGTGCAAGTGCAGTTGTAAATTAAATAACATGAATAATGTTGGAGAGAATGGAAGGTGAATAGTCCCTGTCTCCTCCGAGATGAGAGATGATGAAGGCTTTCTTGTCTCATTCTGCATATGGTTTGGTTCTGACTGTCAAGTTTGCTTATTCATGTCACTTTCGCTACAGTGGCCTTTTACATTTAAGACTTTGGGTGAAAATCATGGAAATCAGAGAGTTCTGGGAAAAAGGGCTTCAGAATTTCTGAAAGATATTATGCATGGAAGGAAACAAGGAATTGTAATTTAACAACAATTAAGGATGTATTACTTCTAGCTCGTGTTTCTGGCTGAGAATCAGACATCCAAACAAAATAAGTTAAAAGAGGAAAAAAATAAAGAAAATTACTGTGTTGTCAATCCTATAAAATTCCCTCTGTTCCTCAAATACAACTGAAGGATACCATTACATAGTGCCTCTACTACAAGCTCCATTTCTTTGAGCATAATACTGACTTAAGAGACACTGTATATGAATCACTAGCACCACGTCACAATTTCTTTCTTATTATATGTATAAAAAAATGGGAACACTAAATGATTTTCACTCTCTTTCACGCTAGTGTGCACAGAACATTTGTTGAAGTTCAGCACCTACTTCCTTGCTCACTTGCAATATGTGCATGAAATATGAATCCTATCACTGCTTGCTGGAAACAAGTCAACCAGGTGCAAATAAGCATTTTTGCCTCCATTGCTAACTGGGCAGCAGGGCACATCATGACTTCACTTCCAAACTGTCTGATACAGTGCAAATCTAGATTAAAACCTGAAGTCCCTCCTGATCCAATTTTGGCCAAAACAGCCATCTCACTTTTTCCTATCCACAATGTCACGGAAAAGGCGAAGGAAGCACAATGCATTTTGCTCATGCTCAATTTCAAATGCTTAACAAGTTCTATGTGTGGAATGTGAGCCCAGTTTGAATTAATCTTAAAAAGATCCTGACTGTCATTTCTGCCACTTCTGATCTCTTCTGGCCCTTCAAGAGTTTTCCTCTATGTAATCCCACTCAGGCTTCGTTCTGGCAGCCTTAAGATTGGTCATATTCACAGGCAGGAGTGCTCCCGTGGCAGAACTGGGACATCTGCAAATTAAGAGTCTGTTGAAGAGAAGAAATATTGGAAGGAGTTCTCAGTAGAGTATAGCTGGCTGCCAAATTTTTATCTCAAGTTCCTTGTTAAAATTCTACATCCTAAAGAAAAAAAAAATTAGAAGTTCTGGAAGGCAAAGGACCTGTGGAAGTCTTTTGAACCAGCATTCTCCCACACAAGATAGACATAGGTCATAAAAATAATGTACTCATACCCTACTTAAGGACACCTTCCCACTCTGCTCCAGCACTCCATGATTCACATAAAAAGTATGTTAATTGCCAAATATCTAACTAATATAGTTAGATAGAAGCCTGTAAGAACACCAAGCAATTATAGAAAGCACCAACACCATGTACTTGAGGTAGTCCTTCGCCCTAAATAAACTAGCCATCAAAAAAGATTTTACCAACAGAGCATATAAAGATCCAACTCATAGCACCAAGAGAAACCTCCTGAGCAACCAACTCTTTCAGCATTTCTCTGTGTTATAATAAATAAGATTTACATCAACAGCAAGCAAACAACAGTATGGTTCCATGACAGAACACGAGGGACTGGTATTAAATTTAGCTACAGGGTGCAAGTCAGATGAGTTGGTGATGAATGAGCAAGGACTGCAGATCCATGGGGATCTGATGGAATTTTTTAAGCACTTCTGTAGTGTGTGGGTAGAATTTAAGTAAAAGTTTTGGAGTACGCTACTTCTAACAATTTTTGTAATTTTATCACAAGCCTTTTGCTTTTTGGTTTTCCAACTGAAAAGCTTCAGCACTTAAATGAAAATTTCCATTTTCATTTCTTCATAAAGTATCTAGCTCTAGTGATTACCAGAACAAGCTTGAAAACACAGGTCCTCAAGACCTAGCAAGGCAACCCAAGCAGCAAATGTAATATTGTCATCATTTCTGAAGGCAGTTTGCGGAGGTCATCGTTCTGATTTGTCAGCGCTCACTGCTGACAGTAACTGAGCTGGGGAAACTATTGCAGGTCATTGATACTTGTTGCTTGGTGGGACTTCCCAAATGCCCTTCAGCTTTTCGCTCTGTAGAAGGCAATAAATACATCCCCAGGCAACAGTGTGGGGGGGTTTGAAGTCCTGTGAGAAAGAACTTGTCCCCAAGACAGGTGAAGGCATGCCTACAATTGCTTTGCCTGCACAAGCAGGGCAGGACCCCGCAGCTCAGATGAATCCTCACTACATTTCTGGGGGTTTCATCTAACCTCTGCAGGCAGAAAGTGGAGGATCCATAATCAGCTCTCTGCTTTCCCTATTGTCTTCGGTGCTGAATGAATCCCAGTTTCAACAGACTCCAAGCACTAAATATGCATGAATTATGTAAAATATCCAGTGAAAAAGAGAAAATGTAAGATTAAAGAAGTTATACTTATTGAAGATACACTGCTGAAGCAAAGCAATGCAGGCAGAAGGTGCATGTGAAACAGCTGCATTCACCACATTATACTGCATAACTTTCTGGGATTGCATAATTAAAAACCATAAGCAACGCACAGATAAGGGTGAGCACCTTACAATTTCCTGTCTTCAGCCTGCAAAATTTCTCAGGCTTTAAGCTACAGCAACTGTTTTCTATTTTTGTGACACCAAGGGTGACCACTCACCCTTTCTTTCAAGGGACTGTCCCTTATTTCATTCATTTACTGCATAAGTAAGACAAACCCTTACCCAATTATAAGTAAGCACTGAGCCATACCTGCCAATTGAACAGATACAGAATCCAGCCTGAAGAACCACTGTCATTTAATAAAGCTAACCACAAAACTAAAACCAAACAAAAAACATCCTTCAAACCCTCTCCTTCTATGTTCTCCCCTGAACTGCACCTCTGGAATAAAAATAGCAGATGTGGTGTTACAAATTTTTTGTTAAACTTTGCCCCCTAAAACTGGACCCAAGCCAAGGTTTCTGGTTTTGGACATACAGGGATATGGCATACAGCGAAGACAAACTTCTGGAAAGGCTATCTAGTGCCTCTGTGAACAAGCAGTGCTTGCTGCATGTGGGTTCTACTGCATTCGATCACAAAGAACACTTTATACTAAGACTTTTAAACAACACAGGTCACTACATCCCTGTCAAGTTTTGGAGAATGAGGTCTAATACAGAGTTATCTGGAAATTTTAATTTAAGCTTAACAGCTTGCTAACACAAAGCAACCCCAGCCCATAGGGAGCTTTGCTAGACTTTGCCCATGGGGTTTGCTGAACCCTGCTGTGCTGCGTGTTATCTTTTATAATACTGGAAAAGGAGAGCTTTAGAGCCCTGGGATGGAAAAGAAGGGAATGAACTTAGACTTTCAGAGAAGAACCAAGATGGAAAACTCTGTCAGAAGTTACGAATTGAAGACAAAAGAAGTCAGACAGCAGGGCAAAGACCTGGGAACAACCAAAAGTTGCATTGTGACTTCATTCTCTGAGGGACTCTGAAATGACTGAATTTGAGCTATCTTTGTTAAAGTCTGTTTCATTTCCCTAAAAAATCTTCTCATTTGACATCAAGTCCTGTGTGCTTTGCATGTATGCAGCAATCTCAAAACTAAAGGATTCTAAATTTCTTTTAAAACTTCATGAAATAGCTTCAACCACCGAAAGGTATTTGAATCCTTTTGAAATTTGAAATCCTTTTGAATTTGAAAAGTATTGGTGGAACAGACCACACTGACCTAAAACAAGTGCAACCAGGACAATACTTTAATTTGAATGTGTTGTTATTGAAAGGTGATTGTATCTTCATATTTTATATTTGTATCAGCAATAAGCTGCAGCGCATGTAGGGTCTATTGGTCCCACTCCCTAAGGCTGCAGAGCAGATTGAGTGAGCAAGATCTAACTGGAGCCTAAGCATGTGACCTGCTGGATGAGTTGCATCTCTGCATGGAGGACGCAGCCTGCAATGATATATCTTGATTTGCTGATGAGATGTATCTCTAAAGAAGAAAGGGCATACCCTGTCAGTAACAAGTGCAGAAACTATCTTGTACAGATGGTGATATTTGCCATAAGAACTCATTGTAAACAAATTCAATAGCAATGTTTTCCAAAACTCATTCCTATCTTAAATGATCAGGACAAAAAGCCTCATATAGCACCAATAATATATCGGCTTCTCTTTCTTTGAGAAAACAGCTCAAGACTTCCCTGAAAATAAGTACTTTTCTCTGTGACCCATCATGCCTCAAAGCACAGAAGCAATAAAACATGGTGCTTCATTACCACATAGCTGAAAGAGAAATAATCTGTTGTATCCCTGAATATTTTAAATTCAGTTATGATGCTTCATCAGAAGTCTTTGGAAATATAAAATATAAAAAGGATAAGACAATCAAATGGTTTAAACACTATGTGACAGATAATATTAAAGCTAACATCCATCAAAGGAGTGAAAAATGAGAATATCTTCTTGTTGATAATATTGATTGCATAAGTTTTCAATTATTTTTCCTCATCTGCTAGAAGAGGTTTAGAATGTCAAGAAAATTTTCATTTTGCTAGTCCTGGAGATGTTGAGGTGTGTGTCCTCAAGGTGCTCATCTCAATTAGGGTTATACATTTGACGTCTCAAGCACAGACTGTAGCTAATTTGAAAAGTCTGTTTAAAAAAAACCCAAAACTTCTTATAGTTCTCAGTCCATGAGCAGAGGTTACTACCCCTCCCTTTAAAATGTGCCCACAGAAACGGCTGATTTGGGATGGAAGTGCCTGCAGGCGGATGAGGGACAGCAAGAACTACCTAAAGTATATTTGCTGCTGGAAAAAGTTTCTTTGCCGTTGGAGGCTGAGGTTCCCACCACCTCCCAGCCGCTTGTTCCTGTCCCCCAGCCAAAGCCTCTGCCCTACTTTTGTGCCAAGAGCAAACTCGATTGTTTATGCAGTCAGGCTCTTGTAGCAGGAACTGAAAGATCCAGCGGGGTAGGAAAGAGCTGCTGGGTATGTGGTTCTGGGTGGTCAAAGCCTTTCAAAACGATAATATGGTGAAACAATTATTCATCTAAAACAGTAATTGTTAAACTGGTTACTGCTTAACAGCCCTAATGTTTTTATCTTCTGAATCTTAAAGTATATTGCAGCACGTGGAAGTTGCTTTTGTACATTCAGTGAGGACTGCCTATTTGCAATTTTCAGTTGTTTAAGCATGATGAAACCTTTATGACGTAAAACATTTATTGGAGGGCAAACTGTAAGAGAAATTGATGATGTTCTTTGGCATTTCACTCTTTGGAGTGAAATTTTATCTGAAAGCACATCCAGATAAAAGGAAAAGGGATTTCACTTCATGGCGTGCATAAGCTTTCAAATATCTGATTTCATTTTTTTGAAGCTTGTAAAACAAAATAATAATATCACTTGAACCTGATTTAAGCCATCTTCTCTGAATGTTATTTTTATATTTTCAGGAAACTGGAAACATTCTGGAAGGGTTCAAACTAGACAAAAGCTGGATATGGTTTGTTTGTATGAAGAATTTTGTATACTGAGAGATTCAGTAGCAGGAATGTGCATGTTTCAGGAAATACCTAGTTCTCTTATTAAATGCTGCTTCTTTCAGTTTTTCAAAACCTGTGAAATGCATTATATTGATTCCTACCTCAGATGCAACAGCGGAAAAAACATTTTCCTTGTATAAACAGATTTGGATAGTTTGCAGGAACATGAAGTGCACAGATTTTGCTAAGCTCTGACTGCAAATTATTTTCAGTCCTACATGTAAAGACTGCAAAGAGTTCTACAAATTGATTTAAAGCAACATTAAATTATACAGGAAAATATTCAAATTGGAATATCTACCATTTTCAGTAATAAAATGAAGCTTAATATAATTAAATTATGTATTTGGGCATACTAGAAATGTGTTTCCCTAACCATGTTTTGAGACATTACTCCTAAATGTTACCTGGTTGTCCACTTGACCCTTGTTTCTATCCAAGAAAAGTAATCACCCTGATTATACCTCAGCCCTTCAGTACAAACAGAGCACCACAAGCACAGCAAGTTTTCTGTGGTAGTAACTCAGTTGGGTGAAATCAGTTCCATTCTCAGCATTAACTTTTCTTGAAATTTACTGTTATGCATAAAATCCCACTTTCCCATAGAGACTCTGCAGCTCTGCACTCTGATGAGCTCTTGACTCTTCAGTTGGGTCCCCAACTCCAAAGCTTTGCTGGGACCACTCAGTTTCACCCTAAGACTGGGCTGCACCTCCTGGCTCTTTCCCTTGGTGACCCCCTCTCTGCTTCCTACTGAAATAGTTCCTCCAAGCCCTGCCATGCCCCTCTGTCCTTCATGCAACACTGCTGTGCCTTCCCCTCCCCTGCAGCAATGCAGTTGCTGATTATCCCCCTGCAACTCCCAGGGACGCTGGCGTGCACCATGTGGTGCTGGCACACCTCTCACCTTGGGAGCACACCAGTCCAAATACACACTGCCCTGCCCACCGGCATACGCCTGCCTGGAGGAGATGGCTACCCCACCAGTGTGTTCCAGCCCACGAAGCATCCTCCTTGGTGGGACACTTGGCCTCCTCCTGTCTTTCAACACAGAGGGAGGCCAACAGACCCAAGTGCCTCTCAGCTGCAAGCAGACCATGGATGACTTACAGTCTCCATGCAGCCTGCAAGCAATATTTTGGGCAGGCCTGTGCCTGCCCTATCCTCAGTGGAGACCATGAGGTTTTGACATCAATTTGAGCAAGTACAAAATCCTTACACACCTGTCTGACAGAAGCTATAGGTGGCTGCAACATTGTGAATGGGTGAGCGTCACCCAAAGGATTTTGCTTTGCGTTATCTCCCACTGAAACCAGCTGAAGTGCAATTTCCTAATAGAAAGGTTTTGATCAGGTATCAATAGATCAGCAAAATCAAAGGCAAATCACAAAATTCTTACTACAGAAAGCCTTTTCTTGGCCACACATGTCAGAGCAGCACAGCAAATTAGGATTACAGTGCAGTATCAAAGAGAACGACAAAAACTTTGCATCTTTCTGCAAAGGGCTCACAAAGGACTTGGTACTGCATGTGCCACAGCCAGACACTGCCTCTGACGTTGGTGACAAGAGCAGTGACACCAGGAATGCAGGAACTGACCTAAACTCCTGCTCTTATCAGATCATGCTGGCAGGATGGGCAGCCAGCCGTGTGTCTGTGCTCTGAGAACAGGTTAGCACACCGGATGAAGCTTTTATGCCGAGCTCCACCCTGTAGGACTCATAAACAGAAGCCAGAACAAATTCTGCCTAGAGGCAGGGACAATCCTGCTGACCTGCTGATGGGTACAGGCAGCCCTCTCATTGTATGTCTTGCCCATCCTGGGACAGAGGATTTTGGTCTTTCTGGCATATTTAGCCAAGCCATATGCAGACAGAGTACAATCTAGATGTTTCGCCCAAAATGTGTTTCTAGAAGTGTGCCGGAGAGGGAGGGGTTTCAGCAGGAAACCCTATACACAGTAATTATTGGCTCTCCTACCTTCTGGGAGCCAGTGCTGCAAGTACACTGGTAACCTACAGGTTCAGTGTCAGTTGATACAGTGAGTCACAGCTGCTGGCCTGCTTCTAACTGCTCACATAGCACCATTTATTTCCTGTTGCATGCAGCCTCGTATCAGACTAGAAAAAATTACCAGAAGAAAAAAAAAAAAAAAAAAAAGCTAGACAATCACTCAATGTAAAATAGTGCTGCCAGGGCATCTATAATTTTCACTGAATTCAGCAAAACCTACAAGTAAATAGGGTCAGGCCCTCCCTTTACAACAAGTAGTAAGTATAAATATAAGTAATTTTTAAAAAGGCCTTGCAGCAATGGTGAATTTCAGCACGAATGCAAGCAGTGCTCATGCTCACAGAGATGATGATCTGGCACTAGAACTGCAAAATTAATGTCTCCAACACTTACCCACGGAGCAGAGCACAGGAAGATGCATGCACACCACTGGTTTCTGTCGAGGAGCTGGGCAGCCAGGACAGCCCAGGAAGGTGAAGTGGAAAGAAAAAGACAGGCAGTAACTTTAAAAATACTAATGTTTTCCATACTGTAATACAGTCTCTTATGCAGCATGAGAAGAAGGCAGCTTTCGTGATTCCTTTTCACAATAAGGTAAGCCACAGAAATTGCCAAACTCTGGAGCTGGTCAAACAGTTTTGGTCAAAGCAAAAAAAAAAAAAAAAAAAAAAAGTTTATTAAAAAAATTAAGGGGGTTGGAGCATGTGCTACGTAAGGCATGTCTTCGTTCAATCCCCCTCTCCCCCATTAATTTAGGAAAAAAAAAAAAAAGGTGAAAAGTTCAAAATTGCTTATCTATACTTTTTCAAAAGGACCATCCAGTTTTTCCATCTGAAAAAACATTTTTCTTCAACCTCCCAGCAACACTGTGATAACTTCTGAAAAGCTCAAAATCAAAATGAAACATTTCACCTGAATGTGTTGTTTTAAATTTCCGGTTTGCTTGAAAATGTAAAGTGGTTCCTACTCCTGCTCAAGGCAAGGTCTATTTCTGCCCTCTCCTGTGGGGCAGCCAAAAGATAGAAACACTACTCAAGGCATTGTGGATGGCTGGAACCTCGATCTTTGGCAGCCCGCAACATTAAAGGCAGGTACACAACTTGAAGCAAGAGCTCATCTAGTGGCATAAATGAGAGAGCAGACTTAAGGGTAATGTAAGAAAAAAAAACAGGTTGGCGAGAAGTAGAAGGAAAGAGCAGTGGTTGGGCAAGGGAGGCCTGAGCCCTGAGGTGGTGGACAAACATGTCTGGTTCAAGTTCTGGGTCGCAGAATGGGAACATTACATGACTGAGCTAAAGCATCAGGTCATGCCCATGGGAAAGCACTGGGAGGCTGCAGCTTCCTCAAACTCAGAGGCCAGACCATGCCACACAGCACAGGAAGATACAGCACACAATTATAAAATCTGTCCATGGCACTGAGCTACCAAAAGCCTGCTCTGCAGATGCCCCAGTTTCTTAAGGAGACACCACCTTTAGCAACAAGCTAAAGCTGCTCCCATAACTACTAGGTTGACTCTCTCTCAGTGGCTTTTACCAAGGGCATCTTTGGTGACAGACCTGTTTGTGCAATGTTGACATCTGTCCATCAGGAATATCTGCCCCCAGCCTTCACACAGAGTGGCACGAGGTAAGTGCTTGATCCTGTAAATGACCTATGAAATGTTATCTGATAGACTTTGAGCATAAACTAAGATGCAATCTAGCTGCCACTGAGAAATGACTGATTGCACTGCAGCTAGATTGCCAAACAGTGATCAGATAACACCAGCTGTGAGTTCCTATTTGAGATGAACCAGAAATCTAGAGAGATCAAACTCCATAGGGTTTTAGCGATGGTACCACACTACCTGGTACCAATCCATATTCACTGACCAGCCAAAGCCATTGTCTTCTTCCTTCTCACCACCTCTTTCAAGCATCCTCACTCATGAGGCAGGTTATACTCTTGACAGTGACCTTTTAAAACTGCAGTATATAAAGGCAATACAGGGTAAAGCATTAGGCAAAGCCAGTATCACAGTTTTTCAACAGCAGCTTTTGACCTCAGTGCCTTCTCAGCTGCAATGGGAATCTCCTTACCTGACTGCAGCCTGCCAAGTCTGGCAGCCTAAGGGGGTTCTCTGGGCTCTTTAGGCAACAGAGACAGGACCTGCCAAGGACAGTTTAGCCGACCCAGATCAGAAACCCGTTTCTTCCCTGCTGACTACAGAGATACAACTCAGCTTTGACTGCACACCTAAAATGAGGGGGGATGAATACTGATGTATCACACGCATCCTCTGATCCTGGTAAGGTCAGCAAGGGACAACTATTAAAAATTATTTTTGGTAACCCAATCCTCACACTGCAACTGAGTTCCCCATTTGTAAAATGGGAACAAGAGCACTTTCCCTCATTGAGGAGATGCTAAGACCACAAGGAATTTAGATTGTGCAGTGATGAGGGTCATACGGACACATCAGCTAGTTGTATAAATGAGATGCTTTAAGTGACAACATAGGAAAGTTTTATCTTCTGTGAATCTGGATGGCAAGAACTGACCATAGAGGCCTGGCTTAGAAAGACAGTTGTAGTATCTTTAGTTTGTCTCTAGTGTTTAATTTGATCTTGTGATGCCCAAGGGCTCCTTTGCTGCTCCACCCCTCTTTGCACAAACACGAATTACACTCAGCTAGTCCCCAAACTTTCAACTCCGCATTAACTATGCCTCCCCATTTAAGCAAAGGAAAATCATACTTGTTTGTTCTACAGAGAAGAAAGTGAAGTACCCCAGCTGTGACTTGCCCAACAGGCAGGTAGCAGCTAAGCTAACTCAGGGGCAGTTGATTTCCAGCCTGGTGCCCCTGCCCTGGATCTCTATGTAACTGTTTTTTGCTCTCTTCCTGTCTCAGCTTCTCAGTGGTTTACTACAGTGAGAGTCTGCAGGCTAACAGAGATATCTTGATGACTAATTGTTCTTAGCCTAAGGACAAAGATCTCTACTCGCTGTTACAGATCCTGTGTTTCAAGGTGTTTTTGTGACTCCTCCCCCCCTTCCTTAAATATGTTTTCATCAGCAGGATGCAAGTTTGATTCATCCAAGCCATAGATTTCTTTGCCTGTATTTTGAAGTCTCAAGTAATGGAAGAAAATTCAGCAGTCCCAGAAAAGGAAGGAAAGAATTTCTAATTGTGTTTAAAGAAGAAAGTCTATGACTGTAACCGCTATGGCATGTTTTGCGGGGATACCAGTTTGATTGCAGATATGGTAGGCAAGAGGGATTCCTGACTAGGCTAATTGCTGTAGAGCTGCTGCAGATGCAGAAACCCAGTGGCAGATCACATAGCATACCACAAAATGCTGGAAGGACATATGCAAATACTTTTTTCTTCAGCCCAAATGCAAAAATATACACCTCCCTTTCTGCCACCTGTACTTGAACAGTTAATTTAACCATGCAAAAAATGACACTGAGTATCATTCTACTGGTGCAGGACCAGGCTCTAATTAAAAAAAAAGAAAAATGAAATCTACTCTTCAAGACTCAAAAAAATGTGAAGCAACTTGCAGTTTTAAAGGTGAAAAAACTCCACAGAGTGGCAGAGGGAGAGCCATCATGTCACAAGTGCTGTGTGTGTAGCTGTGATATTACACATCTTCTGAACCCGCTGTCATCATGAAAAATGCCTGATAGACAACAGCCCAGATCTGGGCAGGAAGACAACCTTGTTAGCTTCAGGAAGGAGCACCGTGCAGGCAAAAAAGGTCACATTGCATGATCAGGGCCCATATTTGATACTAATACAGGCTAATCTCAGGGTTTAGTATTGAATCTTTCCTATGGTTTTTTTCGCCATAAACACAGAAATGATAAGCATCTACTGATTGCTGTATTAATTTAACACCTGTTCTAATTCCACAGGATTAGTAGACTCTTTCCTTTTTAATGGGATTTTTTAAAATGTCAAAACTCCTTCCTATTCAGCAGCTTTTATGTCCTTGCACAGGAGAACCATTCTTTTCAAAAATCTGATCTTGTAATACACATGAAGTAGCTAGTTTTATCCAATAGCCAACAGACAAACAACCAAAAAAGTCTGGCCCAGCTGGAACAACGTACCAACAACAGCAGCCAACAACATGAGACTGTTTTGCTCTGAGCCTCTGTTACAACTCTCACTGTGTCTTTCTCTCACCAGAAGCAGCCAGCCCCCTTCTTCTGCCTCTCCCACAGAACTGGAACAAAGCAGCACAAAACAGGAGGTGGTGTGTCTTCAGAACATGAGTTAACAGCACACTTAATTTAGCCTACTCCTGATATTCAACCTACAGCTACTGGCAACCCAGCATACAAAGGTATTCCACCACAGTTCCTCTGCATCCCACAACATATAAACATGAGAAATGCCTCACAATCACAACACAGATCCCAAGAGAATCTTGCACATCGGTTTGGGTGTACTTCTAGTAGATCACATTTCCTTAACAGAGGAGGGGACCAGGGCTTTGCCAAGGCCCATCCAAGGCTTGTAAGGACAAAGTGTGGGGTTGTGTAGCTGCCTGTGCAGGTAACCTCTGCCCTTTCTTTATTCCTCCCCCTCAGGTGAAAAGCCAACACATGATCATTTCTGTGCTTGTTTTCTAAAACACAAAGCAGCTGCCAAAGTCACACCCCAAACCCATTCAGAGTTAGGGTTCCGCAGGTTCCCTTCCTCATCATGGTGCCAGTGCAGAGAGCAAGGACATCATTAGCAGCACCAGGCTCCCATCCTGCCTCTGCCACTGAGCTGCTGTGGTACTTGGATAGTTGTACCCATTGCCTGGGCCTCAGGTCTCCCCAGCACTCTGCCAGCCTGGGGTGCTTCCCTTGTGAGGTGTCTGGCATAATGACATCCTGACCTCTGCAGTTGCTCTAGGTATGTAAATAATGATAAACACTGTATCACCTTCTGGACACCTATCTTACCATCACAACATATCATCACACCAGCACAATACATCAAAACACATTATTTAGGACAATAAGGCTGAGGTATATCAGATGATGGGGAAGAATCGAGTATTACTACAAATGACCTGCAGCATACTGTGTGGAGCCAGATCAGAATGACAGGTTATTCGTTCTAGCTGAGTGCTGGCCCCCATGCTTGCAGCCTGCAGAGCTTGCACAGGTTCCTCTGTGTGGTGTTGCCCGGTGCTCTGGGAAGATGGATTAGCTTTGGTGACACGCCACAGTAATGCATACAGACCCAGGTCGAGTCTGGCATAGTGTCCTGCTGCCAATTCCTCCTTGGAAACAGAAGTGCTGTGGCAAGCAAGGCAGAGGTATCTCAACAGCTCCAGAGAAACCAGCTGTAACTGGCAAGGCCAATGAGGACATCGTGCTGATGCTGGTGGCTGACTCTGGGCACATAGTCCTCTGGAGCACAGTGCTGAGAGCCTAGAATATGCCTTGGTGGCAATACAACTGTGCTTGTGCAGAGCTGCATCTGAGTAGGGGTCCTAAGAACAGCCCGAGCCTGAGCCACCCAAAAGAGCACCCAGGACACACAATCCACAATTCTTACCAGCAGCCCACAGCTGAAAGAAAGCTGGCAGCACTCAACTGTTCCCACTAACCTGATCACTCTAGTTTCAGATATGCTGCCTCTTTGGTGCAGATCTCAAAGAAAAACTGTTGCCCCTAAAACACATCAGGAAATACATAAGTAACATGGTACGTGTGAGCCACACATGGAGTTGGTAGAAATCTGTATTCTAGTGAGGGAAGCTAATTGTCATCTGAAATGCAAAGGAACAAATGTAGCCCCACTCTGAACAGCAAGGCAGACTGGGGCACATGGGTAGCATGGGCATTTCCATTTCATTTTATAGGGAATTCCCACGCAGCACTGGCTGTGCTAAGAGGATGGGTGGGCTACAGCCCCCACTGCCTCCTAGTAAAGCCATGCCCACTTCTTGGGGCTGTAAGAGACCATGCCTCCTTCCCCACCCCAAGTTTCATGATCTATATTGAGAAAACAAGGGCTGAGAGGTGGTACAGGAAGGGGAAGTGGCTCATTCAGGATCCTAAAGCAGAATAGGAATAAACAGAAGGTCTGAAACTCCTGCCCTCAATGCTAGTACTTTCTGGATCCTGAGACCACAACTCAGTTTACATTCTCTAGGTGTAGGTAAATTGTGCTGCAATTCTGGATTGTATTAATAAGAAGCTGGCTTCAGAGGAAAAGGTATTCCATGGGCTGAGGTTCTCAGTTATATAAAACATGGCAGTAACACTGAATTGAAGGCACACATGTTAAATTGTGTGCTGTTGTGTGCTGACAGCCACTGCAGTGGAACAGAGACTAAGATCTCCATAGCAGTGGACTGGAGACCAACACTGTGCTGGCTGGGTGCATTAGTTTAACTCCTTATATCCTTTTTCTCTTGGTGTTAGAACTGCTTTGAAAAAAAAGCAGTGAACGGTCTTAGGTGTGTCTTTGTGGGACCAAGTGGTACACAGCATGGCTTACCTGGACAATTAGCTTATTTTCTTTATCGGGCAAAATTCGGTAGGTATAAACGCAATTCCGGAACCTAGAACAGATCAGAGGAGATATGATTAGACCATGTCCAGAAGGGAATCACACCATGGCACGCCCCCCCCCCCGCCATGAGAAAAGGTATTGGAAGATCCCGAGACACACAGATGGCTTCATGCACAAGGATTTTAAACTTTTCTCTTTGTTTCTTTCCCTGAAGTCTGTGAACTAACACAAACCTGAAGTGTTCCTGGTCACTGAGACATGTTTGCAGATGTCACTGCAGAAAGTGGTACCAGCATCAGCCCCAGAGCGAGCTATTCAACTCTTCTTCTGGCCAGAAAGAAAGAAAACACCAAATAGCTCTAGCTGTCAGTAGAGTGGGCATCTCAGGAAGGAATGAAAAAGCAGAAATCCAAAAGACACAGGGCCAAAATCAGCAATGAATGAGTAAATTGAAGGGCTAGTATGTGCATCAACTTGTATTGGAAAAAACAAATTATAGATTTCAGCTAAATCGCAGTAAGACAGCTGACTGCTAGGCACATTTTCATGCACAAATCCTAAATGAAAACTCATCTTGCTATCCTGGTGCAGATGCACACTGTACGTGTGCATCTGTAGATCAGCCATAACGAACATTTTGTCCCAGCTAAATTCAATTAGATTCTTATTTAAGGGGGCATGTGGAGGGCCACATTAATGCACAAGAGCCCAAGAGAAGCCTGAGCAGTGCTGTAATGTGGCATGTGGGAAGCATGATGTTCCTCAGCAGCTGCTGAGCTTTGTGGAGCTTGCCCAAGAAGTGTTGACTAAAAAAAAAAACAAAAACATATTTTTACCTTTCTCCCAAGTGAACAACACATTGATCAAATCTTTTAAGATTTGCAAAGCACTCTTAAAACATACAATATGGCTTTAAGCCAGCAAACAATGCTGGTTTCAACCCCTTCCTCTCAAAGGAAAAAAAAACCAATCCACTCTCAGAGCTTCCTTGGCTGTAGCAGAAACACTGCATTACCTGTGAAATTGTCATGAAATGTGGGTTGAGGTCAGCCCCCCAGCTGGGGAGATCAGGCAGATGAATAAAATATCTTCACCTCTTTTACAATTATGTTGTGAGTCTAACCATCATACGCCTTTCAGAACCACTCCATGCAGGAGAGACGAAGAGAGATCGCCAGGATTTTAGGCAGCCTTACACAAGGAATCACAAAGAGCAATTGGAAATGAAAAGAAATTACATATAAATCATAGCTGAGTTTTTCCAGGGTGTTTGGAGGATTTTGTCATGTAGCCACATGAACCTGTATCTTTTGATGGCATTAATGCAAAGGACACAGAAGGATTAGAAGTGCTCCCAGAGCTCAGTACCACTTCACTAAGCGACGTAAGACCATTTCTCAGGCACCTATTCATTCACATATCTGAGGTTCTGGTACAGAGCTGGAAGTCACAGACATGATCCCCAACTACTTTGGATTGCCACAACACTGCTAATTTCACCAAGCCCAGGGCAATCAACACCAGATGAGTATATGCCCCAAGGAAGGGTATGGGTTTTGTTTTTATCTGTCAATGCAGTTCTCTTACACCATTTCCTCCTGCTGATATGCAAACAGGGCTAAGCAGAACTGCTCATGCAGCTGATGAGAGAAAATTTGTGTGTGTGGAGATTATGAAACTGATAAACAAACCAGCTCAATGGCTCTTGCATCACAAGAGGACCCTCCTTGTTACCTTCACAGAAAGTGCCCCATCGCACAGGCCTTATGAGGCTGCTGTCATACTTGTAAAGAGGTTTAAGATGAGGACAAGTAAGACCAGAGGAAGTGCAAGGAAAGAAGGGCTGTTGGGTGAGACAGGAGCAGGGAGGAGCACTTCCTAGCATCAAAAGCAGGAATCCTCTTTAGCAGTCCCCTAATTTAGTGCATGTGGATGGAGAAGACTGGGAATCTTACTCCATTTCTACGCTTAGGCTTTCTGTCCTCAGTGTCCTGACTGTCAAGTTATGTGGGCCCAATTACTGTCACATTCCAGGTCCTCCCTAAAAACTGGGTTGAGTTCAGAATTGCTCAACCACTGTTCAGGCCCTCTATGTGGGGGGGTAAATACAACATCAGCCTCAGCTTAAACATGTCTCCAAGTACTTTGTCATCTCTCTGTCCTCTCAACCAACCAGAGGAGAAAAGGGGACAAGGCTTGTATTTTCTCTTTCCTCTCCTGCTGTATATGTTTTTTTGCACAGGTGATGATGTGCATATTGGGAGTGCCTGGAAATTCTAAACAGGACTGCCATGTTAGGCAATGGTGCTAAGTGCACCATGAGAGAAGCTGTCCCCACAGGGGGTTGGAAATGGCATCTCACAGGCTGTGTCCTCTGAGAGGGATCCTAAAGCTGCAGCTAGCCTCCGAGGGTCATCTCTAGCAGCGTTGTTAATCCTGCAGCCATTCACACGTGAATCACCAACAGAAGATCCACTGGAAGAATGATACCAGTTCAGGTGCTGCACGCTGTGAACACTAAGCAGGCTCAGTTTTTATTTCAGGATCCAGGCATTCCCCACCAGGTAAGTCAAAGAGCCCATTTCTTGTCAATAAACTGGCAGATCAAATGATCCAGGCACAGAGAAAGGAGGAGGAAAATGGCTTTGCTTCTTGCCTTTTATGGGGCAGCATGACCAGTAGAGCAGAGGACAGCAGTGCAGGGGGAGGAGCGTTCCCTCTGCATTTGCTGACTGTTTCAGCTCTCTGCTAGGTTAAATGCTGTTGCTCGAAGTTTCAGAAAAGGCAAGGAGGCACTCTTAAAAGGCCCTGCAAATACACCTCCCTTACGTGTCTATATTTATACAAACACTATTTTCCTAAGCAACTCTTCAAGAAAATCACTATTTCATTCTATGATATAATAAGTGCTTTTGCTGGATTTTGACTGATCTGCCCAATAAATATTAGAGCTTTGCAGAATATGACACTTCTTTTTCAGAGCAAATTTCATGGTTTTTTGTTTTCCTTATCTATACACAGTTGACACTTTTTCACTTTTCTTTTGTGAAAACCTTTTGCAGTCAGGCTTTCAATTCCCCTCTCTCTCTCATTCTTTATCTCCAGCCTCTCTGTTTTTTTTAAACAGAAGTAACTGAAGAGCTCAGACTTCAAACACCTTCCAGTCAATAACAGCTGAAACTGATACATCTCTGAGGAAGTTTTCAGCTTCAGCAAAACTGCCCATTTTGTCAGGATGACATTCAGAGGGAAAGACTTATTCACCACCTTTAACCCTTTCTCTTCACAAACTAACTGCAAACCAGCATAAGCTGAAAGCTTGTTAGGTACTTTGACAGAAATTTGTGTGACATTTCTCAGACTGTAATTAATGCCAGCCCTTTGCACCACAGATCCATCTGCTCTTGGCTGACAAGGCTGGGTACTCCTCATTTCTTTAATCAAGCCATTCACGTTAGCCACCTCAGAATGGATTTAAGAACATAACCTTTGGCTCCCGGTTCAGAAAATCCTGGTCATGATATTGTTCCTATTTCCTGATCCCATGTCTCTCAAGTCACAAAAGGCTTTCAAAGTTGGCTGTGTAAACATTTACAATGGAAAAACTTATGCAAATGCATGTTAGTAGACATTTTTACAGCACCTTCCCTTTCTATAACCCCCACTATCAGTCTGAAAAAATATTTTGTGTACATACTGGTTACAAGGCAAATCAAAGGGGTCATACTAGAAACACTCAATGGAAGGAACAGTCTATTCTAGTAAAATGTTCCCCGACTTGTAACTTGGGCCCTCAGCCCGTGCTACATGATTGCCTGTCCTTCCTCCTGCTTGTCCTGGCTATTCATCTGCAGCCACCCTTCTTTCTCTGCTCCCTCCAGCAAGACAAAACTCTTCCCCACATTATTACAAACATCTTAACAGGCAGGCACAGAGGATCTCTGCACTTTGTGAACACCCCCGTTACCCAGCCACAGATTTCTGACAGTCCAACACCTATGCTTACAGGGCAGCTACCCAGCCCCATGCTTTTCTGCAGATGAATCCTCTGCAGCAGACTGTGCTGTCACCAGAAGCCTGACCTCAGAGACAAGCAGTCAGACCAGAATTATAAACAGCAGCACCACCTTTACCATTGCAAGAAATCTACTTTCAGAAAGAAACTACACTGAGAAACCTGCTTGTAATTTAATGTGGGGTAAGGATGACGTAAGTTCTATTAATCTGCTGCACAATGGCAGCAAAGAGGATCTGACAGGCAGAACAGGGTCCCACAAAGGCTCTCTTGATCTCTCCTAAGCAGAGAGCAACTGTCTTATCTCTCTGTAATACAAAGTCAAATACCTCAGACTGTACCTACTGACTTCAATCCCCTCTTGCCCCTGCACTCCTGCCTCCAGGAATAACACCTGCCCCTCACAAACCCAGGGCAGGAGGCCTTGCTCTCTGGTCCCCAGCTCCAACCCAGAATAGGGAGGTCAGGGCTGTCAGCACTTCTCTCCTCTCCCTGTTTCCACATGAAATATTTACCCCGTGAGCCACATTAATGATGCAGGTAGAATGACTGCTGTGCCGGGTGTATCGTGCACAGCTCCAGGAACTATTTCAAGCCTTTTGCTGAATGGGACACAGCATTGTACAAGCAGGTGGGTCAGACACACACTGAACCAGAGCAAGAAAGGTGCCTGTGAGGGTACCAAGCTCAGTATTTGAGCTGTTAAATGTAAATACCTGACCCAAGTTGTTAACATGCTCAAAGAGGTCAAGAGGTTATTTTTTCTCAGAGCACAGCCGCAGTATCTTTCATTATTGTCTCCTTTTGAATCAGGGCAAAAGTGGTATGAGCAGTACAACAGTAAAAGAATATGGGTTTGTTCAGCCTGGCCCTGCTCCCAACCCTTCCCTACCCTGTGGCCCAGTGAGGTGAAACCAGCCATGCTCTGATGTGGGCTGCACCTTCCCAGTAGGTACAGTGGCTGTTTGCCTCTGTGCTGGAGAGGATGCAGGGTGTTACCCCCTGCGCAAGTGGCAACAAAAGTGGCCGCATGAAGCGCGAGGTTGAAAGCTGTACTTACAGCACGCAGAGTGCATATGCCGAAGCAATTGACTCACTGGCCCGCACAAGGAAGCTGCCATCCTTGCCTACTTTGGAGAGCAGGTCTTCGGCTCTGGAACGAGTGATGTTGCCGTGGTACCAGCACTGATCCATCGCTGGAGCTGGAGGAAACCTGAATGCCAGTACAGGAGCTGCCAGAGCTGCCTGTGTGTCTCTGTGCAACGATCAGGCAGCTTCAGCTCACCAGCTTCCTGTTTCAGTAGTACAGAGAGGGAAAGGAAACTCAGCCGCGGACAACTTCCTCAACTCAAACAGCTCAGAGAGTGAGCGTGACATGTTCCTGCAGCCCCCGCTCTCCCTCTTCATGCTGCAGCTGAAGCAACTAGCAAGCCCATGTTCTCTCTCTCTCCCTCCCCCTTCATGTCCTAACACTCTGTATCAAAAAGTCCCAGCTGGGGATCTCTTCTGTTCCTCCACTGATTCTGTCCCCCAGGCTTTGGTGGCCTGCTGTCTCATTTACCATCTCTTGCCAGACCCTTTGAGTTTCCATCTTTTTCTTGTCTGTCTGTCCTATCCATTACAGGTGTCCATGGGGAGTAAATCTCAGACTGATCAGAAACACACTGTGCGTTAGGATACTTAGCACCGACTGCCCCATTCCTTCCTTGTCTAGTCCTCATGTCTAGCTAGGTGTGAGAAGGGAACTTCAAAGAACTGAAGAAAAAAAAAATTACCACCGCATGTTTCCATGCACAGAAGCATACTTAGAGGCTGATTTGCTCTGGGGATTTGTGACCAAAGCTCCCTATCAGCTACCGTGAGATGGATTCAAAGATCTTTCCAACTCTAAATCCCCAAAGGTAGGAAAGATCAAAGCCATGTCTGACAACCTGCATCAGAGAGAGGAGAACTGGAGCTTTCACTTCCCTTTTCTTTGTCTGTACATCTGCCCCTTGTCTCTGCTGTGTGGCATGCTCAGTGCTGCATCTCCAAGGCAAAGCAACAAGGGGCATTTTTGCAGCAGGCAAGGACACTGCTACAGGGGCACTTTGCATGGCAAATTTGGATGCCTATCTTGTACCTCCAACTGCTCTGCCTTTGAAGGCAGCACTTCTGCAAATCCACGTTTGAGCTATACCAAAAAGCAGCAGCTGAGCTGGGATTCTGAGTACAGAGGGTGAGCTCCCAGGAAAGGCGCAGACACTGCTAGCCCTATGCAACCCTCACCTCCCAGAGCCAGGACAAGTGCTGGAACCATGGTACTTGGATCATGTATGGAGTGCTGCCCCTGTACACCGCATGGACAGCAAGGTAGAAGAGAGCAGCTTATCACCAGCTGGGAGACACTAGAATTTATGGGTATGGAGAGGGAGAGTGGACCAGTACAGCTCAGCATTCATCCCTGCCAGCCTTCCTGGTGCTTTCAGTTATCCAGATATCTATTCTGCAGTGTCCACCTTAATCTCTGCCATTGAGATTAAACTGTGGGCACAAGCAATTCAAAATTGTGCAGCCAGCATAGGACACTGCTAAATGGGCAGAACTGCAATGTGCAGGGCTTCCTGTCCACGCTGAGCAAGCAGTGTCTACAAACCAAAATTAGCTCAGCTGGACCTGCCCTTCAGCTTCACCCAGATCCACATAGGGCTTTAGGAGCCAAACTGCCATGGATTCAGGTGCCTAAATGGAGTCAGATGCTGAATGCCATGAAGTAGCTCTTCACGGACAGTAGCTGTAAGCTCTTATAAGCTACAGAGTGGTTACAAACCCTATTCTCCCCATTGAGGAGAGTGTCTGCATATGGCAAAGGGACTGTGCAGCTCCTTTGACAGCCCTGCCTGGCCACAGTGTGCTGCCAGCCTCACCTGTACCAGCTCCTTGGGACTTCTGATACTTACAGTAGCTTCTCTGGAGCACAGCTGCAGCAGGAAGCAGAACAGCTCTGAATGTCAAACCACTGCTTGACCTCACAGTGCTCTCTATGCAATGGACCCATATGTGGATGCAGAGTGGACAGAGCTGCTGCACAACATAAGTTTTGCTGGAATGAAACTGTGTTTGGAGAGATTCTCCTGACCTACTGCGAGTTAACAGAGAGGTACAAGCCCTGGTTAGACATCTGAGACTGATTAGCTGTGTACTGAACACTAACTCCTATCTATCCTGCCACCAACTTCAGTTTTTAGCAAGCTGCTGCTATTTCCTTCAAATGTGTCAATCCCCTGTCCAGCCACACATAACTCCTTGTCTTGGAGACGTAAACAAGGGGATGGGATCCAAACACATATGATGATTGTGGCAATAAGATGATGTGCAGGCTGGTTTCTGTGAGTATTTCTTTGTCCTAAAAGAAAGCGCAGTACAGCTCCAGCTGCTCAAAAGGTGAATTCCAATCCCCTAACATAAACAGCTCTGTGATCCCTAATGGCTCAGTTGCAACACTGCCTGAAGAGGAAATGGCATCTGTTTTACTTCTCATGGTGCTGGCATATGAATGCTGCAGCGCTGGAGAAAGACCGATCCCTGCGTGGTCAGCACACAAGTGCGTGCGTATCCTGAACTACCTGATTCCCAAAGGACAGTGGTAACTTCTTCCGTCCTGCACAGAGACAAGAGGCTGTTCTGCAGGAGATACTTAGAACATTCATTTTCTTTCTATTTGTTCCTGTGTCGGAGAAGGCTGGTAAGTAGATCTGAGGAAGAAGAGATTAGAGAACTTACCTAGACAGGAGCTAGAGTGTTTGCCATAGAGGGGGAGTGGAGTGATCAGCCTGCACTAGTTACTTGCCAGGTGATACTACAAATGTAGCCAGCACAGCCCTAAGGTTTCCACAATGAATAGGATGTGCTTCAAATAGTCTACACTGTTGTCCCACAGTAGGGACAAAACACCGTGTAAGAGCTACCCTTGTAGGACAAAAGAATAATGGGTACATCTGTCAGACAAATCCAACTCAGACTCAACAGAAGCTTTTAGATAACTGCAGCAGCAGTATTTCATTTAAACTTATTTGAGAGAATGAGGCCACAGACAAAGAACTGGGACATGTTTTGATGTTGAATAGTAATAAATTGCAGCCCTGGCAGTCTATGGACAAAGGAAACATTACTTTTCCCCCATGTTAGGGTATTATTCCAAGCTGCTTCTCAGACATTGCAATAAACACTTTATCTAAACTGGGTTTGCTACAGATGTCCAGGTAGTGTTGTACCAGCTGGCTGTGAACTCACCAGCCTGTCCAGAACCAGTGGATAAATACTGTCTGTAGCATCATTCACGATGCACAGTGGTCACCCAAAAGCCCCACATATATCCAGCCTGCACATTGCATCAGCACAGGCACTGCCAGGCTTGGTCAGATGAAATGTTCTCAAATATGCATTTTCATGTCATAAAACAAAAGTATTCCATAGTATGCCTGATGATGGAGGTTAAGTCTATAGGACAGCAGTTAGCCTTACTGAATTCTAAGCATAACATTCCCTCATTAGGTATCAGTAACAGGCTATTGGCCATAAGGTGTATTTAGACTCTGGCCTATATATAAAGAGCACATGAGTAATACCCACAAAGTACTGGTTAGCTGAGCCACTCCATGCTACTCCGGCCTACCTTGTTACTGACCTGCTGCTTGGGAGGGGCTCAGCAAATTACAGGTGTATTTGTGAAGGCCATGAGATCTCTTCACTCCGTTGGTACCTGCAGCCTCCAGGTGCCCTGAAACAAACCTAGATAGTGAGAAAAATCAGGGCCCCTTCTCCCACTACCCCTGAAAGCTATCAGCAATAAAAGGCAAGGATAGAGACACTGAGCAAGCAGAGACTCACAGACCTGAGCAGTGACAGTGCAAAGGATCCTATGAAACCTGCTAGTGTTCCCCAAAGGGGATGTGTTCTGAAAGCACTCTAGAAGATATTTTTCTTCACTAACAGAGCAAACAAACGTCCTTTCCTTGGAGCCATTCCCCTGTACACACACAGAATACAGCACATAGCAAACAAGCACAGACTAGTTCATAAAGCAGAATTTTGTCCAAAGGCATGGGTAAAGCTTTCCTAGCTCCATCTGCTCTGATGTGTCTCCCTTGGTACCCATTCATTTCTGGTCACTCCCCTTGTACTACTCACTGCATAATGCCTCCTTTGAAATCACACCGTAGACTCAGAATAGTGTCTCACCAAAACGGGGGCTGTTTCCTTCAGAAACCTGCTGAAAATCTGTCTACATTGGAAAGCCTTCCAGCTTGAGCACTCTCATGCTGCTCTGGACTTGGTCTGGTCCCCTTCCTCTGACACCTGCACCTCTGCAATTTGCTGGAAGTGGGGCAATGTTGTATGTTTGACACACTGCCTCATATGCCAGTGATACTCTGTAATAACAACAGCCACGCCTGCAAGACATGGGGTTGTCAGCAATAAGAGCAGTTGCTGTGTCGATCATAGCTTAGCACTTGTTAGACAGACCAGCAAGTATTTCCCCTCCTGACCATAAATTGGGAGCTCCCTCTGCAGACCTGTCCTGATTCTGCAGTTTCAATACAGGCAAAATGCCATTTCTGCCACTTGCCCTGTCCCCAAACATGGCAGGGCAGGTCCTGGTGGCCTGCATGGGTCCTTCTGTCACTGCCCAGGGAGAGGGAACAGCTGGAGCACACGAAGCTGTGGTTTTCTTACGCATGAGAAACTGCAGCTTCTCAGTGCTGTGTAAGCAAAAGGGCAAATGAGCCCTGGTGGCCTGGGAACTCAGTAAGGCAGCCCCAAATCCACTGCAGAAGTGGGCAAGGAATACCACACGAGCAAGGCACCCCATGGCCTTGCTGAAATGAGAAGACAGCAAGCCCTGAACGCTAGAGTTGCCAGCAAGTGTTACACTGATTGCAAGAAGAGCACCTAACCAGAGCCAAAGCAGTTTTCTGAAGAAGGTAACTGCAGATCTAGGGCAGTAAACCCAGTGTCCTCTCTAGGACTTTATCTACAACTTACTAAATACAGCTCAGCATAATAATCACTGCCTCTGTTCCCACACAGTCCCTACACTATTAACATGCACATCCCTAATCAAGTCTATCAGAGGCCTCAAGGTGAGAGGCCCTATACAAAAGTCATGCTTGTTTTGAGCACATGATGTTTAAAACGGCAGCCCAAGGAAAACGCAAGAAGGGAGAACAGGCAACAGAAACCAAAACCAACCACATGTTCAGTTTTAGTATGTTTAATAGACTTCATAATCTAGACGCCACAAGCCAATGCCAAACTAAGGGTGCAGGAGGAGTACAAAAAAACCTTCTGCTGAAAGATGAGAAGTGACAATGAAAAGAAGTATCAGCAAAGGTGATTTCCAGAGGGATGCTGATGGAAAGGCTCAAGACTCAGCACTCTGATGGAAAGGCTTGCTTCAAAGTGAATATTACAAAGATTATCTCTTCACATTGTTGGTGGGTCCCATATTCAAAGAGGCAGGAGAACAAGGGTGACCCATCTGGCCCAACCCCCATGTACTGCAAATCCGAATAAGCACACAGGCCCTTAAAAAGGATGCTTGGTTTTGTCCAGTGTGTTGGATTTAAAGGGCTTTTGTTGAGGTAAATTCCTAAATCTCTTCGACCCTTTGGGTCTGTAGGATGAGCGTAGAGCAACCAACTGTCTTGGCATCTAGCATCAGGGGGAGGTGGGAAGGCAGTAACACTTCCATGACATCCAGAGGGAGGTTCTACTAGCATTTCAACCCGCTGGCCTCCCTCAAAGTCCACCCCGTGATTGTAGCTGACAGCCTGGATTCTGGCTCCCCTACTGCTCCTTGCATTGCAGTAGAGGACCTTCCTGCCACAGGTGTGCACCTCCGCTACCTGGCACTCCACCGCGCTCTCCTCCCCCACGAAGTTCCCCAATGCCCATGTTGTCCCATGGTCAGAGCTGATGAAGCAGAAGGCATGAGGGGTGGGGTGTTGCTTAGGGTCCAAGATACGATAGGCATATGCAGGAATCACGAGGCTCCGGGCCTCGTTGAGCAGTTGTAATCCATGACCCGGCCCCACTGCAAAAGTGGCCCAGTTCTTGTACTCAGTGCTAATGGTACCATCGGTGACATCCTGGGCAGTGCTCCAGGTGCGTCCTTGGTCCATGCTAGTGACGTAGCAGAGACGTACCAGGTTGATCTTTGTCCTGAGCTGATGCTGCTCAGAGATCTTTCCTGGGACAGCTATGAAGAACAGGATCAGTTTCCCTGAGACCTCATCATAAACAGGACATGGGTTCATAGATCGGTGGTCTTTCAGCTGTGCACTGACAATGGTCTCCATGCTATTCCACTGCCAGAGACCGTGTGAAGGGAGACAAGAATGAAACACACCATTACAAACAGATCCATGTTACAGTGTGAGGGTGCCTGGATAAAAGTTACAGAAGAGCATGAGAAGAATAGAAGAGAGCAAGTTAGTGGATAGAGCAAGAAATGGGAAGACAATATAGTGGCATCGCCAAACATAAGTGAAAATTATTTGGATGACACAATGCACATACACTTCACCAAAAAGGTGGGTTATGTCCTTTTAAATTACTACTCACTGAGGAGCCGATAGCTCTGTATCTCAATGGGGCTAGTGTCTGATGACACTTTAAAACTACAGTAGCTGAATTTTCAGAAATTCTCACAAGTATATATATACATACATATATATGACACACAGACATGCCCAGAGGTCAAAGTATGCTGGTACAGACACTCTGTTGTGTCAGTGTTTCTTAGGAAGTCATCTAGATAACTGAGCCCTTTTCAAGTATCCTAGATGCTGACAAATTCCTTTCCATTCAGACTCCTATTCCTCCATTTTGATCCATACATGAATGGGCATCCCAGCCTACACTGAGGCGCCTTGCTAGAGCTGATTGCATGGCTTTACACACTCTGGTGTGGAAATTTGGACCCTGAGTTGTCCAATGCAGAAAAGAGGTCACAGAGCAGCTATAATTCTCTTCCAAGCCATGTCTTTCTTTAAATGAATAGCACAGAACACAATCACATTTATAACACTAATATTGCAATTAGAAAATTATTCCTACGTAGTGTTATTGGCTTCATAAAAGAAGCAGTATTTTCCAGTAAGATAATACTAATTAGCTTTTCTACCCTGACTTGCTGATTACCCTTTTTGGTCATGTCTTATCTTTGCCTATTCAACCAGTATTAACTTTTTTGGAATATTTAATATTTCCATTTTAAGAAACTCTAGCATGTGAACACAAATTACTAAGTTTATGACCATCTGAGCCCTACTTAACTGAATTACAGGGAGTTACACAAGATGCCACCTGAATGGTACGACACTGCAGGTACACTCAGAGGCTGCTTCTGCTAGGCAGACTCCAGCTCTTACAAGTCTATAATCTAAGCCAACCAGTCACCAATGAAGGACTGGAATACAAAAATATAATTACCCCCCCCGACATTAATGCATTTGCAAATGCAAAAAATGATTATAAATAGAGTATCCACCACCCCCAGTCACCCAGTAAGATAACTGTTAATAATAACTGGTAGATTAATAAGGTAGCCAATTCACTGGCACAGACAAACCAGATGACACTCTTTTGCGTGGGGAGCCTAGCTGTTCTCAATTGTTTTTTAAACAGAAATTAGTCCCAAGAAGATGAATTTAAAAACATAGTCACCGATTGCTAATTCAGTCCTCCCTGTCCCTGTAGCACTCCCCATTTCTGCCTCTCCTCCACATCTTTGCTGTCACAACAGGACTTCTGTCCCATCTCTCTATTTGCTTCCCCAGCTCTGCGATGATGGGTCAAAGCCATCTCCAGAAAATCTGCTGCACCTGCCCACTTTAGTCCCTCTAACAGCTGCCCAATCATGGGGTTGAATCCCAGCAGTTATAATGACACATGCATTACTTACAAGCTGATTTGTCTCCTGTAACTGGGGAGAAGCAGCTGCCCTCTCCCTACAGCAAGAGTGCAAACACATTCAACTCATTTGGGGACAGGGGAACAGTACAGGTGGACAGTCTCCCCTGTTTTCTCCCCACACTGGTACCTGAACATGGTGTGTCATTGGGTCATACATGCCTCTGCGTACTGCTATTAGCTTGGCATGTTCATCCACCACATCCTCTCGTTCCTCAGCAAATGCCAGGATGATGCTGAAACGTGGCAGGTAGAGCAGGGCTGGAATTCGATAGCTCCAGGTACCATTCCGGAACAATGTCTCTTGCTTCAAGACAGGAAACGAAGCCATCATGCTAGGGGGAAGAAGACAAAATGCATTGCATTTTGACTGACCTTAGCCCTGCAAAATGTGACACAGCAGATTCCACTGCATTTTGCCCTCCCTGCTCACTGGGACATTTCCGACATTGAAACATAATTTCTGCTACTTTCAGCTTTGTCTTTTTCTTGTGCATTTCCAAAGAGAACCCACATGTTGCATACTAGCTGGCAACACAGACCAGACTTACCCCAGGAACAGCCTGGTTGATCTTAATGAAGTGACTTAAGGTAAGTACACTAAATACAGTTAATGAAAAAGCTGTCTGTAAGTTGTTTTTTTCTTTTTAATTAAATTCACAGGCTGGGATTTTTGTGGGTTTGCTTTGTAATTCAGAAGACTGTTGAGAATCAGACATTATAGTATTTTCCCTCAGAAGACCCTTAATGTCTTTGTTGATGGTGTTTCCAAAACCCAGCACAGAACTTCTGCTTTGCCAGATATGAGCTTAAAATCCCATATAAATGACACACTGAGGCAATTCCTAACCCCAGCTGTACCCCTGCTTGAGGATGGTAAGCACTGAGCATGAAAAGAGAAAGAACAGGAACATCCTTCCCCCCATAAGATTAAAGAACAGTCTGAATAGTGTCCCACCACATCAGGTGGGACTTCTAGCCAGGCCAAGATCTTGTCATCTGTACAGTGACTTAAAAGCATTACAAAGGCAAACACGAGGGGGCATTTAGGGAAGCTGCCTCTATGTAACTGGTCTGTGCTACGCTCCTACGTAGTCTCTTTTCCTCTCCTCAGACCCACTCAACCCTCTGTCCTCTTGTACCAAGCCTCTCCTGTGAACTCGTTTACCCTGGTAAAAACGCACTGAGCCAGGGGAATTGTCTGAGCTGGAGCGGGGGGGGGGGGAGGCGGGGGGGCAGAAAGAAAAAGGATCTCTGACATGATGCAACAGAAACTGAAGGCCTGAATATCCTCTGCTCAGCAGAAAGGGGCGGGGGGGGGCACAGAGAGGATTTTTTTAAAAAAATTTAAAAATCAAGCCTTAGACCTCTGACGCATTGAGTGGGTAGGATGGGAGGGAGAAGATAACAATACACTATGAGTAAGAAATTCAAATGCCTCCTACCTTGGCTGAGGCAAGACTTGCTGCGCTCTTCGTTGAGGATTCTCCTATTTACCTAAATCTTGGAAAGCGCTATAGTGGCTATTGGCCATGTATCACATCCGTATGTTTTTGAAGGCTGTCTTGATAATTCAGGACCAGATGGAGGCAAACTGAAGACTACTTATGCAGCTGCAGAGTGCATGTACCTACCTGGAGAATAGTTTCTACTCTTCCGTATTACAAGAGAAAAGATTATATAGCCAGCATAACTAACATAGACTTGGTTAACTTTTTTTTTTTTAATTTTTTACAGTGCTGATTACAGTTAGGACAGCACAGGTAAGCTAAGTTCATCCTCCTCAGACGGGACCATCACATTATGCTCTATCCAGATCCATAGCAAATATTCAAATATTCCTTGCTTTCACCTTCCAGATGCTATAAACATCAGTGAGATTTTTGAAGTCACAGCACCGATCAAAAGGGTCTGAACTACACTGTTTTAGCTAAAGCCAGCTGTACAGACCCCAGCAAGCCACAGCACCATTGCCACTCAGATGCAAAGCCACTGGAGATAGAAGTCTATCTCCACAGGGTAGCTTCTTGCTCCTCACTGTCACTGAGGATATGGCAGTCTGAGAAAAGGCAGAAGCACCGCTACTATGCAGAAATGTTACCAGAATTTGATCACACCTATCCATGCAACAACATAAAAAAAATAGGAAGACCTTCCTAGAACAAATAACTGTGCTTTTCACTACTTACCAGCATGGATCTGGCTGTTTATATAGACCACAGTCAGGGCTGTGTTCTCATGGCTCCTGAAACAGAAGCTCAGTAGAATGCTTCCAGACTATTTGAAGGAAGATTATTTAAAGGGATATTAGTCAGCCTGACTAGTGCTGCAAGGTTCCATAGCATTCCTGCTCATGATGCCATTCTGATATTGCAATCCTGCTTCAGGGCAGGGCAAGGAGGCCAAAAAAAAAAAATAAAATAGAGAGAGAGAAAATAAAGATCATCTGGGCTGCCCCACAAAGCTCTCAACACAACGCCAAGACACCAGTGCCACAGGAGGATCTACCGCAGCCTACTGTACCCGAGTCCCTCCCATATGAGTCCACTATCTGCAGACATTTCTTACCCATGCTCTTAGCCCCTCCATGAGATGCTCAGTGTGTGTGTCACAACACTCTTCTTTTCCTCTTATTGCCACACGGGGATTGAGGGAAGGCTGGATGTTAAAAGGCTGGGCATAGCTGCCATAGAAACAAGCCTGAGGTTCCTGGACACAGCACCCACAATTATAATTGAGGAAAATATGAGAACCAAGTGACTCTTCCATCTATTCAGAGACTAAACAGGGAGATGTGTGAGTGTGTGTGTATACACATATACACACATTTGCATATATACTCCCTACACACAGTGTGGGTATTATGTCTGTATGCATATATATACACATACACACTATGTATCCCACTGCAGAGAAACTCTTCCATCCTTTTGTAAACACACTTAAAGCCAGTGTTCAGCTGCTTCTACCTTCTTCCTTGTGGATCTTCAAGCAGAGATTGAGTCACAACAGTTTGAGTTTTACACAGACTCAAAAATGCAGAATCTTTAAATAAACTTAAAATTCTTAATATATATATTTTTAAAAAGTACTGCTTTAGGAAGTGATTTTTCTCTTGACCTTCACCCATTTTCAAAGGCAAAAACACTAGCTATACCCTCCTGAATAAGAGAGAAGTAAAATTAGCAAACCATAGACAAGACAGCAAATAATTAACAGGACAGCCACATAAAGAGTGTTCAAAAGCTCGCACTCCAGCACTGCAGGAATTCAAGTCATACACACCAATCCCTCTGAGATTAAATTGCCATGGGATCTATGCATCTATGATGCTACTTTGTTCCTAAACCCTACTGAAATAGCACTGGCTGACCTACAAGGAAGAAGGTGGCAGTGTTGCAGCCAGCATGATCTAAGGACACTGGCAAGACATAGTTTGTAGACCATGGCAATATCTTTTGAAAGACCAAGAGCTATAACTGGAAAAAAAGACAAACTTCTGGGAACACAAAGGCCTGAAATACAAGCAGGAGACTGGAGAGCTGTACACAAACTGAAAACAATTGCTCAGACCTGTATCAATTCAGTCACCTTGGAGAGAAAAGTTAGCTGTAGTTTTGTGAGGTAAAGGGGTGAGAAAGGGGAAGTGGAGTTGATATGGTAATTTCTTCCTAGGACTAAAAAAGATGGCTGGTAACCTCTTTCCAGATGACAGAGATGCTATTAAGGAGAAGGGAAATTTATCATGTAGCCTTTAAGCCAGTATTCCCTTCTGCATTTTGATATTTACTGGAGTTGTGAATTTATTTCCCAGGCTTATCCTTGAGAAGTGTCCTGTTCAGGGAGACTGACGTTTACCTGCAGTTCCTCTCCAAGGCACCAGGGAAGCTGCTGCATTGAGATCCAGTACCTCACCTCCAGACAGAACTGGGCAGACAGGGAGAAAGACGGGCACAATGAAAACACGTTAGGAGAGGGGGAGGGAGTTAAACTGGAGGAAACCATTACTCATAGTTTGCAAGTTATACAGCTGTAATGATTTCCAAAGCAGAGACTGTTTCCAGCACACCAGAAAAGTAAAAAGAAATAACAGTTGGGAATAAATGAATCTATGATGTATCTGATACCTGGAAGAAGCCCAAGTTGCAGTAAGGGAGAGGTGCTGGTAGACACCAGGAGAGAGTACTTGTTCCTTCCACTTCTGTCCTTCAAGGCAGCTCACATGGACTTGTCGATAGAGCAGGATGAGCCCTTGCATGTTTATCTGCTTTAACCATCTCCAAGAAAAGTGACTAAAAAGGATAACATTTCCACCAGGCTCAGCTTCTGTAAAAACCTGTCCTGAACATGTTCAGATCCAAGCTGAAATGGCAGTATGTCTTTAAAAACAAACCAGCAGAAATGAGGTAATATGCTGAACTCTATCTCTTGGTGCCTATCAGAGTGCTTTGCAATCTGTGTAGGAGGCAGCTTGTTTTTGAATGAATTCAGGTAGATCCCAAACAAACTCATTCAGGGAGGTTTTGGGGGGAAAACACAAACAAAAAACACCAAGAAAGTCACATGCAAAACCCAATTAAAATTCTGCTTTTCAAGGCAAGCACAAGAACCCAGGTCTGGTTGTCCCTACTCAATGTCAGATCTGGACTTACAGTGTTTTCCAAACTTATAAAAGTCAACTAAGCGCTATGCTGAGATACATTTCTTGTTTCACTTAAAGAAAAGAAGACATTTCCATTGGGATATTGGGGGGGGGGCGGGGGGGGGGCAGGAGTAACCACATTCCGGCTGTACAGGGCTAAGAAACAGGAGACCCAGTTTGCTTCTAAAATACTTGCTACACAGCATATTCCTGTGTGCAAGCCTTTCCTCCTAGTGAAACAGCATGACTGTGCCCATTTCTGCCAAATCCCAGCATCAGAGCACTCCATCTCCAGCCTTCTTATGCCCCTAGACTAGATCCTACACTAAATATAGGCTATGGGATTTCTTAACAAGCCAGACAGCACACATTTATTTAGTCCGGTAAATCACTCTAAATGTAAAGTCAGAAAGGAGAGTTATCAGCAAGACCTGTTAAACAATAAATTTAAACTAAAACATTCAGAATTCAAAACTGAAAAGGCACAAAACTGGAATCACTTTAATCCAGCAGCCAGTTGGATTAAACTTTTTAACTACACTAGAAACAGAAAGTTTTTCTGTGGTAAAAACTTCATACCACACTTACAAGGGGATTTTTCAGCCTCCCAGGTCAGTATATGCTTTCCTAAACAATTGATCAAGTTCTGCTTTTAAAATGATGTGTCTCAGCCTAGCAGTAGCTCCCATGCCTTGAAGTGCAGGTTTTCTTAGCACTAGAGAAGAATTACATGAAGCAGCAGCATTTTTCTTAGCATATGTTTGGTGGAGGAATACACAAGTTGCACTCGTACTTGAACCTACAAAATGTTGTATTTACCTTTTGAGTTCCTAGCAATGTCCACTGTTACAAAAAAGTTGTTGTTTTTTTTTAAAAGAAAGAAAAAAAAAAAAAAGAAAAATAAATACCTCTTTCACTCTGTGTCTCCTGGAAGTCACGTCAAAGGGAAAAAAACAAAACCCAAAAAGCACTCCTATTGGATTAGACAAAAGGGAGGCTCACCACAATCTTACCAACTAGTCTCCAACCTGCAAAATTTATATTGGCAACAATGTCAGCTGTCTCAGATCCCCAAGAGAAGCTAGCAGCTGACACGTATACACAAGCTGACATTTAAATAGCAAACCTGTTTTGCATATAAGGGGAGGTTCCACTTGAGCTGGACAAGCACTAGGGAAAGACTATTATTATCATAGTAATTAAACAGCATATTTCTACCTGCATGGATTGACAGCACTGTGGAACAGCTGTTGTTTCTAATGGTTATACAGGTCAGCATGCTGTCTTATTTCTTGGCCCTCTTGTCCCCTTGCACTGAGGAGGGGAAAGTTCCTCTGGTCCCAGCATGCAGACTCCCAGTGCTTCCTCTCAGAGTGCTCCTGAGCTCTGGGAAAGTATGCCAAAAGAATCCAGAAAATGGTTATAACCAGCAGGTGACAGTGCTGTGATAATCTGACATATTCATCTGCCAGCTCCATGTACCTCCAATCAACCAGCATGCTGTTCCTGGATGAAGAAATGGGTTAACACAAGAGTCCCCAGGCAGTGGTACAGGAATAACATGCTGGTGTATGCAGATGCAGCTCCCAGCAGCCTCTGTGGAGGTGTTACTAGGGCTAAACTATCCCAGCAGCTGCAGTCAATGAGCAGATGGGGAGAGTCAGGCAGAGGAACAGAGGGGAGAGCATGAGCCTAGATTCCCAGCTGAGGAAGAAGAGGACAGCATCACCCCTTCTCCCAGCTGTGCCCTGGCTGGCTTAAAGGCAGCACCTACAGCTGCTGGGAGTACCCAAGCAAATGATTTCATGACTATCTTGTGCTACTGATCTGATGTGCTGCTGTCAGAGATGACCTTTCCTATCCCATTCCTTGCTGTTTCTCTTGCTTTCCCCTCTTCTCTACTGTGTTTTCATTGCTGCCATTAATGCTTCTGGTCTTTGAAGTGAGCTGAAAAAATGAAAATAACTGTCCTGCAAATACATCTTGCTAGTAATGAAAAAGGAGGAAGAGAAGTCTCCTTATTTGATGGCAGTTCTGATTGATCTGTGCAAGCCAAACAGGGAGTTGCAAAGGTGTGGATTTACAACGACTCAACCAACCTACCAAATTAATGTAATGTATCTGTATTACTATCTTTCCTCTCTCTTGAGCAGCCCTGTATTCCTTCTTGTGCCAGCACTGGTGCTCATCTTACCTTGGCAAGCCATCAGAGGATGTCAGTCTGGCAGAAAACTAATCCAGAAGAAAAAAAAAAAAAAAAAAGAATAGTTTTCTGCTAGGTCATTGTCCTGGACTGCATCAGCAAGAGTCAAACAGCAGGATCTGCAGTAGGAGAGGGAGTAGGAGCATGAAGCTGTTGACAGGAGGAGCAGACTCACCTCTCTGACTGGCAGCTAGCCATTAGATCAAATTAGCTGTATCATAAAACCACACCCCATGTTTATGGACCTTGCCTAACTGGGCAAGTAAAGTATTCCCTTAACTGAGACACACAAGAGAAGCCTAAGGGCATTTGTATCTCACTGCTTTACCTGGAATCAAACAATAGCCAATGTGAAGGAAAAGTCCCTCCAGAGACAATGGCATTGACATCCACAAGATAATAACTTTTAACAGTAACTCCTGGAGAAAATCCAGAGTCAAGTAAAACAGAAGCAATTAAGGAAGGAAGAGAGGCACCGAAGAGGCTGCTACAGTGCAGTCTGCCAGAAAACCAGGCATGAACAATTGCTTTGTGGATTTCTTCACCTTTCTTCTGCTCCCTGGCTAAAAGCAGTGTTACTCAGGTGGTATCCTGTTTGTTTAATAGAAATCACCTTGCCCAGCTGCAGCTTAAAACTGGTTGACCATTTCTTCTCAGAGTGGGAAGTTCCAAATGTGGCTTGCTATGGTGGCAATGGTTCCCTGTTCTACACTGGCAGCATGCACATGGCAGAGTGGGCCATGCCTCTGGCCACCTCCCATCTCCCCTTATCATCTCTTCCTCCCTATGCAAGGCCCCCATCTTCCTCTGCAGCCAGCTGCAATGCCCTGCCTTCAGCCCACTCCCCAGTGCAGGTATCAGACATGGCTGTGTAGAGGGTAACAGCCTAGAATGGCTAAAACTACTCCCAAAATGAAGAATGCACTGCTTAGTCCTGTTGTGAGGTTCACCCGGGTGAACCCCAGTGCCTGTTCAGGACAACCACACAGTCAACACACGGGTACCCTGCTGTACTTCCCCTGCATGGCCACTGCCAAGCACTGCCAGCATCCAGGACTCCAGCAACTGCTCTTCAGACACTAGCCCATACTGCAGTCCTCTATCTGCAAAAAAGCCTCCTTCCTGATAAAAGTGCTTTTTCCAAACAACATGTTGTGTACTGCAACTATTTTACAAAACAATTCCTTGCTAACAGTAAAAAATGGATGTCTCAGTGTAGACATGCTAGGTTTGATTCTCTCTTTCCTTTCAGTGTAAATCAAAATCAGTGTCACCAGTGAAGTTTAAAATGGGTATAGGTCTGAGGAGAATCAAGCTCTTTACTTCTATTGTTCCATGCTTACTTCATTGCCTTTATATCTGATTGTTGTAATGAAAACGTTTTTAAAAAGGTTAAAAAATGCAAATGGGCTGTGTGGGTGCATTAATAAGAGGATATAAAAATAATGCAGAAGATAATATAATGACAGAATACTGAACAATGGAGCATTTGCATTTGGAGGACCATGTTCAATTTCAGGTGCCACCTCTTAGGAAAGATATAGCAATAGTTGCAAATGAAGGCTAAGAAAAAGAATTCACAAGCTAATACTCGTGAGCATATGTGAAAAGAAATCAGTAGGAAAATAAGAGAGGTTGCATTTAATGAGTGATACCTAGTCCATTAAAAATTATCAATGTATATTTCCCTTGCAAAATGTTCAAACCTGAATCCATTGATTCCTTGCCCTATTAGAAAGGCACACCCAGCTCAGGTAATTCAGTATTTTTGCTATGCTGTACAGTGTAGCAGCTGTCATCATGCAGCAATATTTAAAATCGAGGGCTTCTATGGAGTCAGGCCACGTGAGAGAGCAAGTACATGATTTTGCAAATTTTCAGTTAAAACACTATGGGCTTCTCTCCAGACTTTAGGGAATATGGTATCATTTGTGCAGAATGTAAAACCCGTAGACCTGGGGTCTGACTGAAAGCTCTCCTCTGTTGGGGGGGGGGGGGGGCAAAGTAATAATAATAATGAACTTAACATGCAAATGCTAATGGCAGAGCTCTTTGGGAAAGAGCGTTCACTGGACAAGGAAATATCCACCGTTTTCTTTTAATTCCAATTCTAGTTAAGGAAATGAGCCTTTGTGCACATTTGAAACCAGCACCTCACTATCCTTATCTGCTGTAAGAGCAACAGGTATGAGGAGCAGGTACTCTTTGGGTTTGTACCATTTCACACTCCATTGTCTCCAGTTAAGTTACTTTTGATTTCCATCAGGAGGAGTAAGCAAAAGAATC
This sequence comes from Buteo buteo, assembly GCF_964188355.1. Classification (NCBI taxonomy): domain Eukaryota; kingdom Metazoa; phylum Chordata; class Aves; order Accipitriformes; family Accipitridae; genus Buteo; species Buteo buteo. The sequence continues at coordinate 30,238,591 of NC_134177.1, forward strand.
GTGCTGTCTGTGTTTCTTTCCCAGTAAATAACAGCCTTTTACAACTTATTTCCTCTTCTCATGGAAAGAATTGGGCAAAATCCAAAAAATATTCCCTCAACCCAAAGGGCAACAACATCACCCCATAGCGGACCTGTAAGCCTTCTCACACTCCATGGTGAGTTGTGTGTTTGTGACAGGGAAGCTTCTTTACTCTGTGAGAGACAACATCCAATGAACAGCCTACCTATGATACACAACACCATTTTTCCATTTACTTTGCCCTTTTGGAACAGAAAAAAAAATAAATTATTTTTGTAACAAAATGAATGGCACACTCTATGGGAAGCAAAGGAAGAGAGGTGGTGAGATTTACATGCAAAAATGGGATTGTAGAAGCAGGATTTTTTTAGCCCTCAAAATAGCAACACAGGGAAGGAGTCACTGGAGCAATTTAATGACTGGAAAATGCAATAAAACCGGAGTCCCTTGCTTCACGTACTCTGCCAGCGCTGGGACACTCAGATAAGCAAGTCTGAAGCACAAGGCTGTCTAGATTCACCCTGGAGTGACTCTTGCAACAGACAGGAGCCCAAATTCCAGTGCATCCCTCATTTCCGTGTCCTGCTAGCTCACAGACCAGGAGTACATAGGCCTGATGGTGACCTTGATTAATCATTACAGGATTAATTGCTGACAGCCCTCTGTGCCCAGGCCAGGCCCTCTGCTGATGTAAAGGGACACTGACACTGGTGACCATGAAGCTATGATGACTGACCTCGTATTAACCAAAGCTTTACTCAGTGAACATTTGGCCTTCCACTGAGTAGGCTGGGCATATAGCTGCATTTTTAAAGGAATAGGGTAATGTTGTGGCCAATTAAAATATTTTGAGATGAACAAGGCACTTGGCAATTTCAGTGAACTTAAAAAAGAAAAAAATCAAGGGAAAGACTAGCATCAACTTCAGCAGGCGATATGATGCTTTTTGTAAGAGTCATTCAAACTACAGGCTTAAAAATATCATGTGAGTTATCCAAGGACGAGGGAAAACTTCTCTCCTAAGTATAGCAGCACATAGGTATCTACAGGAATTACAGGCTTGTTTGTCTTCCTTTGAAGCATTGGGCCCTAAGCTGCCTGCAGAAAAGGGACATTCAAATAATAGCAAGCAAGCCCAGTGGAGAGAACAGCATATGTAAGCACAACCTGAATAAGAAATCGAAGTACTTCAAGGGTGAAAATTATAACAGGCATTTGGATGAACATATACAAAAAGCCTTAAAATAAAACCAGGCTGGCTCTGCTATCTCCACCCAAGTGCCCAGGTATGTGAACACACATGAAATTAAAAAAAGGCAGCCTAAAAATACTCATAAACATTTAGGTCTTTTCATCTCAAATGGCTGTAAATAAAGTCAAGCAAGAGCAGTTTCTCAGCCTGTGGGCCTTAAAAATGTAAGCAAATACCATTTACTGTTTCCACTTATTTGAGTTTGCAGATTTGGACCAAAGTTTCACCCAGTTGTTAAAGATTTATATGGAAGGTTTAACAATGCCCTGTCATTAAGCCTATGGCACAAGCAGTGCAAAGGACGTTCAGGGCATGTTTGTACTAACTTATCTGGGTAAAGGGAAAGCTGATCCTTTAAATTATGTTTGCTGTGACTCTGGAAACTGAGCAAACAAAGTCTGAGGGAAACTTCACTCTCAAGCAGAACTGACAGAAGGTACGAGGACCGAAGGACAGGGATCTTCTGTAGGACACACCTGCCTCAGGATTCACAACTGAATTGCAAATCTCTAACAACCTGGGGAGTTTAGTCCAGACTTGTTGGACATACCTCATCCCGATGGTAAATGAGAGACTGGTTCAGCCCCAGATTGTCAGGTGAGTAAAATCCTACTCTGGGGGGATGCTGGAAGAGGAATGGTCTGAGGAAGAAACCTCAGGCCACAAACAAAGGCACAAATCCAGTGCCTGAGAAAGAACCGACTTTGCTCTACAAGCCAAGTCACACTGAAGGAGTCCTGTGCAACCCAGAAAGAGCACAGCCTTGACACTGTTGAAATACTGGCTGACAGAAAGGAGAGACACCATTGGCACAGCTTGACAGGCATGAAAACCACCACAGGGAGGAAGCCTAGTCAGAGAGGAGACCCAGCCTGCACAGAACGGGCATTAATGTGACAAACTAAACAGCAAACATCCCCAAAACCAACCAAGCAACCAAACTATGTGCCTTTTTCCAGGGGCAGGGCAAGTTGTGATTTTTCCTGGTGTGATCTTGCTTTAAAAAAAATATATAAATAAAATAAAGACATGAAATATGAAAAGCAGCCTGTTTTCCTCCTAACACGAGGCTGATCCTTCCCCTTAGACGATCTTTCCTTTCACTCTCCGGAGACCAATTGCTGTGTATCCAGTGTAGCTGTGAACTCTGTCCCAGCAATTATGTATATTTTAAAATGCACAAAGTAAACAGGGACTCAGATTTCATAAGAACAAACTAGCTTTTGAGATATTGAACTATTGACGGATTCAACCGTTATAGTGAAGCTGCCACTTGCAGACCTAGTAGAGAGTAGGAAATTGCAGTAAAATAATGAAAAAAATTTAAAACCTTTTACCTTTTTGCGGAACCTGCAAAAAGGACTAATCGGCTGACATTCATTACAAGAGATGGACATAAGTTTTATTCAGATCTGGTTTTCTCCAGACTGGAATTGGGACTGATTAATCCAATCCACTTTAAGACCAACTGTAAATACAGGAGTATGTGTGAAACACCGCAGTAATTGCCAGAAAAGAAGAGCCCAGAGATAAAGAACCCATTGTCCCACACTGCTATAATTTGGAGAGGACATTTGCAAGACAATGTAAAATACTTTAACTACATAATTACCATTATCTGTCCCTGAGTATATTGCCAATGCCTGGGGTTTTCACTCAAATTTTCCTTTTGGAAGTAGCTTGTTCTATGATTTCTATAGGCAATTATAATTTTTCCCACAACAGTGCCAGAAGGCAATATTTCATGTTTCCAAGCAGCGTCCCATGGAAGCAGCCCCATTAGATCTAAAATAAGAAAAACTGACAAGACTCAGTAAAACCTGAAACAATCTATAAACCTCATCTCCTCCCCGTCTTCTCTTTCCTAGCCAAAATAATATTTGAAACAGATTGTCTATGAAAAAACAGGTCTAGCAGGTTACTCAATCCGCAAAACATGGACTTTGCTGTTCCAAAAGGGAGTAATTCCGGAAACAAGGACCTCTTCTTAGGAGAAATTGCAGCCAGCTCAAATAAAACTTAGGAAGAGCAACAGGGACACTGAGGAACTAGAAAGCTAGACAAAATGCCTGCTTTTCACTTGGGGACAGAAATGTAGGAAATATCAAATGAAAAATAACCAAAACAGAGAGAATGCCCAAATTGGTTCATTTTTTTCTTTAATTACAGTATTGTCCAGATCTCTTTTGAATCCCTCAGGCTATCTCATGTCATGCTCCTGTACTTACACTGAGTTCCTGCTCAAGTAACTCAGAAGAAAAAAGACTGTGGAAGAAATATAGGAGTATTCATAAACTACAGTATACCACTCCCAGTCTAGAGATGGGGAACTAAGACCCAGAAAAATCCCTAACGTGCTCAAGATTGCCCAGGGAACTGCAGCAGAGCTGAGAAATGACATCTGCTCTCACAGGACCCGATTCAGTGCCACAGCCATGAGATTCACTACCCTCATCCCAGCCTTCCTCTTCCTGTGCTTAAAAACTGGGGATGAAGAGGAGGGTAACCACTGCTGTTAGAAGGAAAGGTCTGAAAGGAAAGGTTTGCCAATCTTTCACAGCACTTGGGCAAAGTGAGCTACAGAGTTATGTTTGAGGACACCATGGCACTTGTTTGACAAAAAAATGGAGACTTACTGTGGATGCACATGCAGCCAGAGAGCACTGCGTGTGTTTCTGTTTTTCTACAGTGCAATGCTGTCTAGCCCTGTAGCTGGCAAACTAGAGGCAAGTGGGGGGGGGGGGGGGGGGAGCTTCTGGATGAGACTGCCTAAGCCCTGAGCTAGTACCCCAGTACTAGGACAGAAGAGACTGCTCTGCATTGGGAGCTGCAGTCCTGCAAGCTTCCTTTCCTGCCAGGGTCCTCTGCTGGGGTTAAAATGAGCCCTTCTGGAGGGGAAGTTTCCATGACTGATGCTGTTTGCTGCACAGTTTCCAGAGTTGTCTATCAAATATTCTTCCTGAGTTACTAAAGACATCTGCAATCAGAGTTACAGGCTATAATAGTATCAGCTTATGTCAGGTTTGAAATTAGCTGAAATTAGCTTGTTGCAGTTGACAAGGATAGCCTGGCACAGCAGCACTCCAAACCTGCCTGGCATTTCAAACCAGTAGAAACCAGTCTAACAGGGTTCTGATGTCTTACTGACTTCTGGCTCCCTTGCAGCTACAAATTTGCAAGCAGATTCAGCAAACAGGCACTCCTTGGACCCTCCACCCAATAACCACTGAGGGAGGAAAAACTGAGAGCTCTACTATTCCTTGATCAACAAAATCAGCTGCATTCTTTCCCTGCTTCTGTATGGAAGCTTTCAAATAAAAACCCCTTTGAGTTCTTGCCTCTCTGCAGTTCAAATAACCACCCATGCTCATTTCTTCCATAACAAGTGTCTCATACGCAACCAGCAAATCTAGAAATAGAAGTGGATATCATTATATTTTTCCCCAAGAGCAGCACAGGTATTGCCTGCCCTAGGGACACTGGGCCTGAGTCTGTCTTGAAAAGCTTCAACCAAGACATCGGCTAATGTCCTCTTCTAAGTATCCTGGCATTACTAAACCTCTCTGCTTTCAGCAAGGCATTATGCCCAGGACATTATTTCTCATACTGTGTTCTTGAATAAACAATTTCATCACAGACTAAACTTTCTATACCCGAGTCCTTTATTTTAAGTGTAAGCTTTATGTTGCATATTCTTTCCATGGCTAGAAAGCTTCACATGTTCCAAACAGAAGAGAACAAGCAAAAAGGACCAAGGACTCACAACTCACATATGCAACCCTGTAGAACAGGAGAGATTGCCAGGCAGACCGCTGAGGGCCGCCTTGTATACTTGCATAGTACACTGGTATCTTATGCTTTGAAGCTATGTCCTGTGATTTGCAACTAGCCCTGAGTTGACAGCCATGTACTTCCCCCAGCCTAGGAGATGCAGTGACTTGGTTTTTAATTATTCACTTACCTTCCATGGATAAGCCTGGAAAACCTCATGAGTTTTAGACCACAGCTACTTAGCAACAATTTCACTAGCATCTTCTAAGCAGAAATAAGGAATGTGATGGCATCAGGGGCAATGACATATCATAACCAGCAGGAAGAAGGAAAGGGGGTTCCTCTACATGCAGCAGTTCTTGTCAGTATAGAGAGATGTGTCAGTGATGTCAGAGGAAAAGGATGAGTTTTAGACATTTTACTTCTCAGGACTCTCAAAATCTTCAAGCAAGAATGTACTTTCACCATTGCATGTGCACTAATTTAAGGAAAGGAATAAAAAAAAGGTCAGGTTTTTGTTTAATTAGTTTCAAGAGCTTATAATGAAAACCAGAGGGCTTGCAGATTTCCACTTCTACTCTTCCGTAGGCTTTAAAAATTAGATTGATTCCCCCTACACACCCGGAAAGCACGTGTGTGTTTAGATATGCATATATCTGTCTACCTATACACACATGTAGAGCAGCTTCAGAGGGGGAATTCTTTAACATTTTAGCTATAGCCCACAGTTATGTCTACTACATGAGACCCAGGGAATGAAGCATGGAATGCAATGGGATTGGAGGGCTGGACCACTCTAAGATACATGGATTGAGCAGAGATGACAATTATTAGTGGCATACAAGAAAGCACACCTTTTAATAATTATTTTTGAATCGTAAAGAATCAGTAAACAGTCAAAAAGATAAATTGTGCTGGCAGCAGAAAAACATGCAGTTATTCAGTGTTATTCATTAAGTATAAATTGATATATATGAGTTAATTAACACAAAGTAGCTGCTATAAATACTCCATGTTTCATGCAGAGAGAATGGTGTGAAGGCATGTATCCTCTTCTGTTAAGTCTAAGTAACCATTTATAGGACACACTCATTTTATGTCTATGTTTACACATGTATGCTTACCTCTGCCCATAAAAGGTCGCACAATGCCAGACTTAATTCTGGAAACATGTTTAGATCTAGCAAGGCCATTTGAGTAATTTTTAGCCATTTTAAATGTACTGGTTTCTCTCTCCAAGCCCCATTCACTTGGTCTCACAGTGTCTAAAGAACATGGCTTTGGAGGCTATATTAAATTAATCCAATGTATTTATTTTTAGTCTCTGAAGTGTTCCTAAAACAGGTTCTCTGTAACATTGGTGCAAGACATAAAGGTTTTATTGTCACAAGCATGTAATGAACTGTGTAATTCTCTCTTGGTTTTGCTTGCTATAAATAAGGTACCATCACTAAATCACGGCAGTAAAACCATCCTGTTACCTTTCTCACCTGAAAGACTATCTTGAAATTGGAGTGGTTCTACTAGGACTGGTGATAGAATTCAATCTTGTTTACAAAATAAGTACAAAATGTTTGTTTTCTGGAAACATGTGAGGTCAAACAATTTGATATTCTTTCAGCCAACATCCCCAAACTTATTGTCTACTTTTCTCTGGCTTCTGCTCTGAACCTCTGTGGTCTGTGTCTCACTTTCTGGTCAGTCTGTTCTCATGCTCCTCCTGTTTTTCTCCACTGCTGTGCCTTAATCAAATAATAACTTGGCCTTGCACCTAAATAGTTCAAATTCCTTTGTGAAATGTCCTGTACCTTGCTTTGGACAGCGACATATGCTTAACTGTCTCTTGCCACAACCTAAAAGAAAGGGTCAGGATTATTAACACTTCCAAGGAGGGTTATCCCAACCAGTAACACTGAAAACATAAATATACATATAGTCAGGCAGCACAGTGCCCTGAGGGTTTTAGGTTAGGGTGTTACCATGCCCAGCTGCCTGTGCATCCTTCTGCTGGAAGTTAATACCCCTGTAGCAGGGGTGGCTCAACAGGACACATGACAGTGCCTCACTCACACTGGCTTTAAGTCTGTGCATTAGCTTAAACCACTGATGAGGCTAAATGAATTCATAGCTACATCTGCTGAGAGCTAAATCTGCCAGAGCCTAGGGCTGAGTCTGTGGGTGTTACTATTCCCCTGACTCAGACAGAAATATCTCCCCATGCAAATGCAGGCCTGAGCCTGTGTGGAGGCCCAGTGCCTTCAGCAGGGCCCACCCGCACATGGCACTCCTTAAGGGACTGGCACCCATGTGAGCAAGAATGGCAGCTGATGAGTAAGGCCTGCTGCTGGATTTTGGACTGTGCCCCATCCCGACAGAGCTGGTTTCGCCTCATTATGATGCAGAGTGAAATAGTTTAGAGATGGCATTCCACTCTACTTAAAACCAAGGAAGAGAGGGAAAAAAATCAATGCCTCATACATGAGCAGGGATGTAATGGGGGAATGATGGTGGTGGGAGGCAGAAATTTATTATCAGTTTGCACAAGACTTTCAAAATAATTAAAGCATTTTAGAAAGAAGCTGGTAAGATGCAGCAAAATCGTGTTTGCATGTACATTCAGATTATATTTAAAGAAGAAAAATTAAAGGAGCCATGTTAACTGCGAGGGCTTGAAGACAAAATATTGACTTAAAAGAGCTCCACCTGGTTCATGAAATGTATATGAAAGGTGCATCCCTACATTCAGCGTGCAAAACCTTCCAGAGGAGTCATTGATAGGGCTTACACTTGAAACAACTTCAACACATAAGGATTATATGACCTTCTGCCTTTCTACAGCATAAAAACCCTACAGCCAAGACAGTAATTTCTGCATTGAGCCCCAAAATTTTCCACTGAGCTATACATAATTTAAAGGGGCATCTAGTCATGGATGGATTTAAGGTGATGGCAAAACTGGATGGATTTAAGGTGATGGCAAAACTAACACACTACTAAATAACTCAGTGTAGGGGTTCATGCTGAAAGCATGAACCCTCTATGCTGAAAGCACCTGCCTGCCTTCTGCTGGGACACAATCCTTGCATATTTTGTGTGGCCACTCAGGCACATAAATACTGTTATCTCATCCCTGGTGGTGGTAGGGACATGTTACACAGTCAGACAAGGGCAATTCATCTTCTGTGACTGTATGGCCTATATAGAACAACCATACAGTCAAGTTGTATTCATACCTATTATTTCCTGCTTTGAAACATCCCCGAGTTGCACAGCTGGAGATTTCAGCCTGTCTCTAATATTAATTAAGCAATCTTCATTACCCTTCCAGACGAGGCAACAGCATTGTATAACATTGGCAAATTGAGCATTTTTCATTTCAAAAGCATTAATTGTACTTTAAGTATATACCTTCTTACTACAGTACATAACACTTTTCAGTCAGACAATACCCTTCCCCATTTTAAAGGGGAATTAGGAAGTTAATGAAGCACTGGATCCACCAGCAAGCAGAGCCACTAGTCTCATGCTACTGCACCCCTTCTATTGCAGGGAAGGCTGAGTGCAGGGACCCAGCTAAGTCCCACGCAAATGATTGCCTCATGGTGATGGAAGGGAGCGCGTGGAAGAAATCCTCCCAGAGACAGAGGCTATCAGCTCAGGGCCAGTACCAGGCATAACAAAATAGCTCATTACTCAGGGCACAAATTAACCAGGGGCAGCAAAGTGGCCATGATCCAGCTGCCTGCTCTGCTGTGCTGGAAACCTGGAAAACTGCTGCTGAGAGAGGGGTCAGGGCATGTGGAGCAGCAGGTTCGGCGGTGAAAGGAGGTGGCTCTTCCCAGCAGCTAAGGCACTGCTTGCACCCCTCCTGCTTCAGCAACAGCTGAGGCAGCCAGCCTGACTTTCCAGGGCTGCCAGCCCCCAGCAGCTCCCTCTGCTACCAGTGCCCACCGGGGCTGACACCAGTGACAGACCACACAGTCTGCTTCTACCATGGCTTGTGCATCTGCGCCTGCCTGGCATGTTGTGGGATGAGCAAAAAGGGAGAGATGATCAACTGGTGCTAGAATATACCTCCTGCTCCAGACTCCCGGATCAAACTCTGCTCAGACTAAACCCATTTGAAATACTTGCAGGTCTACGCAGCTGCAATCTCAGCTTTCAGGCTGCAGCTTCTGCTACTGAAAACATTCTTATCTTTGATTAGATCTAACTGATTAAAAGGAGTTGCTCTTTAGATACCCCTGATACCCTTTGAATCCCTGTCATCACACTCTCTTTGTACAGTAGGGACCAGCAGTTAGGTGTTGGCATCCACAGCCAGACCATGCCTTGCAAACACATCCAGTCCCACCCTCCCAGAAGCAGCAGTGGTGCCTGTTTCCCACACACATCCACATGTCCTGGTCCACACTGCTCTAGGAACCTCAGTCCCTTTTACAATATTCATTAGCATTTTACCTAACAACCCCAAGTTCAACTCCTCTTGTACAGATTCATGGCATTTGCTGGTAAATGCCATTTTTTCATATTGGCAAGTAAAATTTCTATACAGTCAAATTCCTGGAGGCTGAATTATGTGTGAGTCAAAATGCATATCTCTAGTGTTGCTGTATGTGCATTATTTGCTGGTTTTACTGTTGTCATCTTTCTCTCATTCCCTACAGACTACTACTTTGGTCTTCTTGAACTACGGGGAAATATGTTTGCCTGCAAAGCACATTCAAGTAGGTGGTGACACTGCAGCAAGATGTGTGATCTCAGGATGACATGTGAATATACTTGGGATGGGTTATTCCTGATGCAAGACCTGGCACTCACCTACCTGTGACTATAAAAGGTGAATACCTTCTTCAAAAATTCACTACAAATACTCAGACAGGGATAGTTATGGTCCACACCTGCTTGAATCATTCATTCTCTGTCACTGAATAGCTTGACTGCTACCAGAATAACATAATACTAAATTTGAATGTATCCTTTAAACTTATCCCTAGTTTTTAATACACGTAAAGCAACTGCAAAATCCAGGACTATTCGACTGACATATCAGTAAAGGTTTCTCAATAATTTCTTAGAGTATCAATTTTGGAATCAGAAGCATTGCCTTCAGAAATACATTCTGTTCTTGAACGCTTCACTGAAAAAAGTAAAAAAATATATTTTTTTTATAGCCACCATAATAAACAAGTGCCCCCTCTCCCCTGCCTCTCCTGGAAAACATGGAAGTCTTTCTTTCTCTCATGCACTGCTATATTCACTTCTGGTCAAACATCTTGTTTGCTAGGGACTGTTTGGTAGCCTGACAGCAAACTAACTGTTCAGGATGGACACCTGTCATTCCTCTGATGGACCAAAAAAAGAGTATCTGGCAAAGATAACTACAGTGGTTTCACAGGGCTACTGAACAAATGGTTATAGTTATGTCTTTGGGCAACCCAGCTGAGTGAGTTTCACTTAGCCATGCAGAAGGCTCCTTCTCTACCAAGTATCTTTGCAAAAGCCCAACAATGACATCCACGTACTTTCATATTCACCAGGTAAGTGAAAGGGGAAAACAGTCTTATCCATGCATGCATGCACTCCCACACACACATGTGCGCATCTATTTGCCTAATGATTCCTTTGGAGATTTACACGGTTTTGAAATTACTCCTGACTGGTGAGCAGCTCCTGTGAAAACTTTAACTCATCTTTCAAGAAAACACCAGCAGCAATTTGCTAAGCATTGCAAATTATGTCGGCATTGCAAAGGCCACAAAAGAGAGACAGGTCTCTGCCCCAGTCTGAGTAACATGGACAAGGGGTGGCCACTCAAATCACATAGGAACTTTGATACAGAGGAGATTTTTACAGGTTCATCTCCTCGAGCAGCAAGGCATCAAACAGTTTATAGAAGAGAATAAATATAAAATAAGTGACCGTTAGAGTTTAGGGTTAGGAAGGATTATAGGTGTAATATTAATTGTGGTCCAGTCAACAGAAATGCTTCCATCACAGTTGCAAGGATCAAGCCTTTGGGGATTTAGTAGTGGTACAGTAAGAAAAGCACAGGAAAAGAAATAGCCCCTTCTTTCTTTTCAAGCTGTCTCCAACAGTAGCTGTTTTCATTTCGCTGTTCCACTGAGCCACAGAAACAGAAACAAGATTAGTGAATTTCTATACCTCAGAGTAATTTACAAACCAAACTTAACACCACAACCAACAAATGGGTCCTTCATACACCTCCAGTAACACTGGAAACAGTCCCACAGCAACCACCAGTTCCAAACAGTCCAAAAGTCTTGGCAGAATTGAAGTCAGGATCCAAATTTAGCAGCTATGAGCTGCATGCTGTGGTTCAGGTTATGAAAGGAGAAAGCAGACTTTATCATCTGTAGAGCCAGGAAGCAGAACAACTCAGGCCCAGTGCATGATTTCAGGTAGTGACCCTCCCTTTATAAGGATAAAACATAGGGCCGTCAAAAATTCTGGAAAGCAGAGGATACACAGATGATGTCCCAAATGTCCCTGATGTCCCAGGGTCAGCTGGAGTGACCCTGAGGGCAAGCAACAAAAACGTGTTCATAGAAATTGCAGAAGACCCTGAACAAAAAATGAGACACTTACCTTCTAGAGTATCTTGTATACTGGGTATACTGTAATGTAACAAACCAGTGGTACATATAACTTCTCAAAACAGCATCTAATGACTAATCCATAGCACTAATATGTGCTCTTCTCTCAGCAAACTGTCAATTTTATATTTACATTTCCTATACAGCATCTCTTTCTACTATTCATGATAGCCGCATCAGTCACAAAATCACATTGTGTACTTAGAAAGGCTTTGACAGCTGTAAGAATTCAACAAGACAAAGCCAGGAGCGAATGCTTAAGTAGTCAGTTCACATTTTACCCAGTCTTGCAAAGGCTGAAGGATCATCTGCTGTTTTGCTGTTGTAGTGATTTACTTCCTAAAAATGCTTGGGAGTACTGGCATAATCCATGTACTGACACGCAGAGCAGCAGGACCCCTGTGCTGAAGTCCCTGTGTCACTGGGGGGGTACATTGGCACTTGAGGGCAACTCTGGGAAACAAAAGAAAGTCTTTGTGCTTGTCTCTTCTACCTTCACTTCTCAACAGTTATGGGTTTTTCTTCACTTATCTGCACCACAGGAGTGTTGTTAATAAGTGTTAGAAGACACCCAGCCCCGTAAAAGGCATTAATTCTTCTGTTACAGGGAGAAGTACACAGATAATAGACAGATTAACAGTGCTTTCTCTTCAGCTTTTACTTCCTATTCCGTAACATTTTCACCCTCAAAAACAAGGACATAGCCATTACCTGTATCCACTCTAAATCAACTCCTAATGTACTGCTCACAAGTGACAAAAGGGAGTGGTCATCAACTGAGCAAATACGACATTTTTCCAGTAACATCTGTAGCACTACAATGTGTCATAGCAGGAAAACTGTGAGCGCGTCAAAGCAACTTTCAGGACATTAGAATAAGGCTTGCAAGATAATGATCTCATACAAAAATTCCTGGAAAGTCCCCATTATCCTAAACAGATGAGGCACTACAGCCTCTGAACTAACCAGAACTTTGTCCTCCCTTTTCTTGTTTTGTTGTGTTTTGTTTATCCATCTCCAGTTCTAATTCAAATAAAGCTGATGGAGTTGTGGAGGCTACCTGACTTCTGCTGCTCTGCTGCTGATCCATCGTCTCAGTTGCCATAGAGACAAGATCTGGAAACCATGGATGGGCACGGAAGAGAAGCTGCCCGCAGACTTTCTGCTGGTCGGCTCCGGCAGGGCCTTTCTCATCAGGTACTGAGAGAGTCAGGTTCAGTCTCTGAAGGTGAGGAAGAGTCAGAAGGTGCTAACCCAGTGACCCACGAGAGGGACTTGCACACACATTACATTGCCATTCAAAGAAATTCCAAGTACTACCGGTCCATGAGGCTGCCGAGCAGAGAGAAAAGAAAGACTTCGAGAGAGGCAATGCACATAGGGCATGCTACAGGTGAGTACTGACCCAAAGAGCATTATGCTTCCTTTTCCAGTGAGATTAGGAACTATAGGAGTCAATGAGATTAGAAAAGGGGAAGCGAAGGTAGAAAGTGGCTCAGTGGTCAGCATGTTACAGAACACCCCTGCTCTATGGCACAGCTGGCAGAGGAGTGCCATCCTTCTTTGCTCAGCTTAGAAATGCAAAATGGTTGGATGTTTAAACATGCTTCATAGCAGAGAAACGAAACAAATGTGGGACTCTGCTCTGCCACCACTCCGGTCTCTAAGAGAAAAATAATTTAAACAGGGAAGGACATGAAGCTGTCAACGAAGTAGGAACTTCTTTAGCATACAGAAAGGACATACTCAAAAGCAGTGAGATCACAAGTAACTGTATGGCAAGCTGAGTGGCATATAGAGGAAACTGCAAAAACAGAGCAGTACGTTTAGGGACCAAGCCTGTAGAAATTGCAATGGACCGTTATTAGAGGGGAGCAAGACTTCTCTGAAAATGCAGTTGCTGCCACCTTGCATTGAAGACAGCTGTAAGAAACACCTAAGATCCCTTTGAAATAGGAGGCTGAAATAACAGGAACACCATCCAGAACATACATGCAGTCAGCCATGGCTTCAGTAGAAATGGAACGAGTTGGCTTTCTCTGAGTATGAGCAGTACAGAACATGACTGTGAGGCCAGGATTTCACTGAGCTGGCACCTTGTCTGAGCAGCTGTCTGTGAAAGAAACAAGAGAAAGATATGAGAAGCTGAAGAGAGAGCCAGGAAAGGAGCTATCACAACACACTCAGAAGCACTGGAAATGGCTGCAAGAAAAAACTGGAAATGGTTTTAATCTAAGTGCTCAATGAGAGAGACCTGGAACTGTGAACACAGAAAATGCCCTTTGCTTCATCTCCCAGGTGTTCAGAGAACCTCCTTGTAAATAAAAGGAATTGCAGCAAAGATACCTACCCTATCTTCAGATTGTAATCTAACAGAAACAATGCACTGGACTCTGAACTTTGGCTAGCTGCATGAGTCAAAATGATACAACTCCTGATGTCTGAGTGCTATGCAAGCCACTGAAAGCTATTGCTTTGTTATGCAGCAGTAAAGCACACCACTTCAGCCGCTGAAAGCAAAGTTCTCTACAAAAACAAAGAATAGACATCCTCCACCCCAAAATAAAGGAGATCTGGGAAATGTCCCCAAGAAAACAGGTGTCTCCCGCCTGCCTCGCCAAGGAAGCCATGCTATTTCAGCAGTATAAAGGCCCATTCAACCCTGTGGCATGGACAGAAGGAAAGTTCCCTCCCTTCTCCAAGTTTCCAAGCAGACAGCAGCAGAGCAAAGGGCTCCTGTTTAATATTCTGCTACTGTTGCAATGAGGTTTCTGGATAAACTGAGCATCGCCTATGCCAGAGCAGAACTGCTCTCCACCCTGCCAGTGCAGCAGCAGGACCAGAGCAGAGCTGTCCTCTCACTGTCTTCGCACAGCACTGCTGCAGAGCAAGCACAGAAGATACTCGTTCTCTCTCCTGCTCCCTGAGCATCACAGCATCCAGGCGGCTGCTGAGGAGGCCCTCTTCCCTGTTACCTGCTGGTGCCACTGCAGCAGGACCAGCACAGAAGGATGCACCTTCTTCATTTATCTGCAGCATCACAGCATCAGGAGAACAGCACAGGAGGACATGCCTCCTGTCTAGCCAGTGTCATTGAGGAAGGACAAGCTAAAAGAAGGGCTTCTCTCTTAGCAGCTCATTAGAGCATCCACAGAAGCTGACCTGCACTTCTCTCCTGCACCCCCCTCTCTGTGTCACCACTGCTGAAACAGGATCTGTTCCAAACAGGGCTTTTTCTTCCATAGCTGCAATTATTCAGCAAGACACATTGGGAATGCTTCTTTTCTCCAGTCTGTACAGCAAGACCTGGGCTAGGAGCAATAGCTCTTTCTCAGTATGATTGTAGAAAGTGCAGCTCAGAGCTGCAGCTTTTAAACTCAGCTAGGACTGTGTAAGCAGCTCTTGGCTACCCTCTCCCTTTGCTCCACTGATTCTATCCCCTCTCCCTGAAACTGGACAGCGGGTTCTTCTACACCAGCCTCATTTGTAGCAGGAACTTCTGACAGCATTTGCTGACGTGCATGGAAGCAAGAGATGGGTGAGATCTTTTATCTTGACTTCAAACCCATTTGAACAGCAGCTATCCAGGAGTCTGACTTGAGCTCAAATGTTAACTTGCTCTCATTTTTCTTAGGGAATGACTGGGGGTGAGGAAAGGGAAAGAAGAAAGGAAGAGAGGGAAAGATACAGGGGAAAATACAGAGTAGGATACAAAACGGGAAAAATAAAGACTCAAGAAATGAGAGCACAAAAAATAATTTAAAATAATTTAAATCCATCAGAGAGAAAGGCTTGTATATAGGCAGCCTTTGCACCAGCCTAGCCTTGGCTTAAAGCCTAGGAGCTGTAAAACACAATAGATGCTTTGCTTTAACTCAAAAAAGAGTTTGTGTTTTTAAGCAATCTCCTCTGACAGAAGGATAAAGTGTTTAAACTATTCAAAAGGCAAAGAGAATAACTCAAACTAGCATTTCATAAGCCCTTGGCACTGTTCTAGGGAGTTTGAAAGTCTGGATTTCACCCTTTCCCTCTGAAAATCCATAGCATTGATTAAAAGGGTGCATCAGAAACCAGCTTCAGTCAGACCATTGACCTGCCTGTGCTGTCACCAGTTTGAAATGCAAACAGAATTATGACTTAGACCAAAATATTTCTAATAAAAAACAACAAGGCCATTTATCAACAAGCCTCAAACAACAGGAGGTTTCATTTGAAAAGTGAGATGCATCCCCTCCTGCCAAGTACTGCAGTAGTAAGGCATGGACTTCATACAACTTTGGCTCCCTGTGAAAGGATCAGAGGTTCATCTGAGGGAAATTGGAGAAACAATTAAAAGTAAAGCTCCTGTCTCACCCAAATCTAGCCTTGATTTATCCAGTAAACTGAAGATCCACTATGTGCCTGAAAGCAGAGCAGTAATGAAGCCCTGACTTGGGAAAACAAATATTGGCATGCATAGGCACACACAGCTAAACCTTTTCTGCTTAAAGAATTGCACTGAAAATCACTAATGTTGGGACGCAATTTTAAGTGGTGACACTGCTACTCGCATACATGAGAACTGATTTCGTATATCTACCTTCACCTTTTCTCAATTGCATTTGCAGCTGTGACAAAGGCTGTGCAATCTTGCACTATGTAAGCTTATGACACTTCAATCTTGTTTGAAAGTTCAAGCTAAAATGTAGCCATTTTTGTGTCTGTGATCTTCCTGTTGCCTTTGGTGTATGCAAACCACTACCTACAATAAAAGTAAAGATGACCCTTAAGAAAACAACTGTTTTAACACCCTCTTGGCTTCCTCTTATATCACAGGTTCACTCAAAAACAACGAGCCCATCAAAGAGCCTCTGAACGTTTTATCTCATAAAGGATCACCATCTCCAGTAAACTCTGATAAGACGTTAGATGAACTATGGATCCAAAGGTAAGGAAATGCACACGAAGGGTATTCAGCGTGCCTCCGTGGAAAAATATAGTCAGAGTGGTGTCAGAGCAAGAATGCTTGTTTTGGGAAGGACAGCTGGACTAAGCTATAGCTCTGATCCATGCCTTCTCACCTTGACACGTAGTGCTGGTTTCAGTCTTAATGATATAGTACTAGCATCATGGTATAAAGGGTCTTATCAGTATGAGTTTGGAGAAGACAGTGAAGGAAAAAGGGGGAACAAGAAGACAGTGGGGAAGATGGAAAAAAGGGGAATGTGATGTAGGATCACGCAATGGTGTAAGCAAAGCGGGCAGACTGGTTGAGAGAATAAGGAGAGCCGGTGGGCATTTCCCTATGGAACATTCCAACATAAGGGTGATCGCATTCTCGGCCTTCCCAGAGGGCTCTCCTGAAGCCTTTTATACAATCCCACACGTAAAACAGGATTTTATAGCTGAAGAAGTAGCTACAAAGATGCTTTCTAAAGTATTCTGACTTTGCTGTTTACCTTGAAGAACTGATGGGCAACAGATGCTTTCAGTGAGGTAGCCCTTTTTGGCTTAAATCCCTCAGTGACCTGGGTCCAGCAAAAAGTCCTGATCCCACAGCCAATAAGTTTACATACATCCCATTAATTTACTCTCGCCCCTGCTCTCTTGCCACTGCAGCCAGGCAGAGAGGGGAGCAGCTACCTAGCCTTACATTTTCTAATATACAAGTGAGGTATTCTCTGAAACTTCCTTTCCAGCTCCTTATCTCTTTTGTGTATAACTATGAGATAGTCCCTACTTGTACTGTAGAAGATCAAGCTGAAAGTGCTAAACACTTGCCCTCCAAAGGTGCGTGCATTATACTGCACTATGTGGTCCTAATTACTGAGCCTAGTTGTGTTGGTGTAATGCATACTGCCTTTCCAGGCACCTTTCCTTATGGAGAGGACTCCAGTAAAAAAATTTTAGCCAGACTGTCTGGTTGGATTTAAATAAATTAATTGGCCTGGCTAAAATTTATTGCCCTTTGGCATTAAACTGAGCGTATGAAACTAGACAGTTACAGTCTGCTGCGATGTCAAACCCATCTGTCTTCCTCTCCTTGTGGCATAATCATCACTGTCAGTCTCTGACATCCTGACACCACCACTTAGGCAGCTCTAAAATGTGAAAATTCTGATTCTCCCTGGAGCTGGAAACAATGAGCCAGTGCTGGGAGTCAGTTTTATCAAAGATGCTGCTGTGCACAGAGCTTGACAGGTCAGTACAGGTTCTAAGTCATGTGTCTGCCAAAAGCAGGCAATGCTGCTGAGTGGCATCATCTCTTGAAACTGAGCAGAGGAATTTGACAGAGAATGAGACCAGAGTTCCAGCTCAAACTGAGCCCATGGACTTCCCTTCTCCAAAAGATCAGCTGTAATTTATAAAAGAACCAGTAGAAATCTGCATTGTGAAAAGCCTGCAGGAACCTAAGGATATTGCCATCATTTGCAGTAATCACTATTCTCCCCCTTCTGTTGAGAAAACAGGCCATTGTGGAGATAAGGCATCTAAAATATTATCACTGGTCTCAAGAAATGCATTTAATCTTTCCCCAAAAGAATAAAACTGGTACCTGTCAGCTAAGAGTTCTTCTGAAAGCAGAAGCTAGCAGTTCTACAGAAAGGACAGTATAGGCACCTCTGACCAGCACTGGGAAGGTCCCTGGGGTTCTCAGGAGTGAATCACCACAGTCCTGACAGCAAGTGGGGCATCCGTGCTGCATCTCTTCATGTTCAGCAGCATCCTACAGCAACTATGTAAATGCCAGGTCTGGGCAGGCACAATCCCTTCTCCTTACATGAAGATGACCAGTAGGTCTGACACAAATGGGTTCTTCACAGGTAGGGATGTCACTTCATATATGACCATGCTACATGATTTAGGACAGAGGGCAAACACATCTGGGGAATGTAGTAAACAGCTCAGGAAGAGGAATCATTATCTGCATTGTACTCAGAAGGGATATGGACTTTAACACTCTGATTAAGGAAAGGGACCATAGGCTCCTTCAAACCCACCAGTGACTTGAATCTGTGTGCCATTCAAAGCTCTGAGAATAGCAGAGTAGTTCATTGATCTCAGAACACTGATGTCTGAAAACAAGATGACCTCAAACATTATTGCTGGTGTTCCAAAATCTGCCATATGCCCTCCATAAGATACTTCTTAAGAGCATTTTTATGCCTAACTATTCTTAAATCATTTTTTTCCCATGATCTTTCTCCTGTGCGATTCCCAGCTCCCCCTAAGCACTTGAGAGTTCTCCAAAACATCCCATGGCTCCCTCCTAGTCTTCCACATTGTACAAAGATGCAAACCCCTCACATGACAAGCTGCTTCCTGACAACTCAGATGACTTGCTGTGAACATTTCAGTGCTGAGCTTCTAGCACAACTTCTGTCTTTCAGACTAACCAGAGCCAAAGACCTAGAAGGAACTGAACTCAACAAAAGCTGCTCTTTCCCACAGTGACCAGTCCTTCCAGCTTCAGAGTGGCAGCAGTTGTGCAGACTAAGATTATAGAAAGCCATCACAGAAAAACATCCATCCAGGGTGTCCATCCACAACTGTCAGCCTCAGCTGAAAGCAGCTCCCACAGAGACCAGAAAATTAGTCATTTCAAACCCTAGAAAGGAGATTCACTAATCAGTGTCCACCCTATTTTACCAGCTAAATAGGATGTTGAATTCTCTTCATTTCTAATGCAATACAGATATTTTAGCAGCATAACTGTATTATTTACCTACCATTTCCCACTGAGTCGGATTCCAAAAATGGTATGTCTTTATTATGGGTCACTAGATACAGTGGAAGAGAAACTCAGTGTGAAATTTCATGTTGCAAAGCTCACTGCGAGGTCATTGGTCTACCAGTGCAGAGCAAACTATTTCTTTAGGCTGGTTATGAAATCTCCAACTCAGAGAAACGAGGATGATCTAAAAATCATTTGATTACATTTGATCTGAGCTCAAAGAATAGAAGTACTACAACAGTGAATACAAATAGTCAGCTTCAGCAGCAAGAAAGAATCTAACTTGTTTGAATTAATGCAATCACGTGTATTAGAAAGAAACAGTACACATGTAAAATAGCATAGCACTCTGAATGATGCTTGTGTGAATTTGGGTTAGCATCCCTCTCAGCACAGCACTCTTTGTCCTGCGCAGCAGAGGGCACTGCTTTTATGGCCTGATTTAACTAGAAAAGCGGAGAAAGCCTCTAGAGAGGCTAGAACCTGTATTGCAAAAGGTCCTATACCATACTCCAGCAGTTTCTTTCTACTTAGAAATAAATTTCTTACAGTCACTTCTTCTTTATGCTGCACAATGGTGCTTCAATTTGCACGCGGTGAAGTCAGGAATAGCTGGTGTAAACACATGTTAACCAAACCTTTATACTTTGTCACACTACAACAATTTTTTGCTCTTTTAGAGATAGATGATTGATAGATAGATAGATAGATAGATACAGATAGATAATGTTTTTCCTATTCCTCTTTCTGTACAATCTGAATCTTAAAAAGTCTAAGAGCAACAGTATTTGCAGGGAGAAGAATTTTAAAAACTAATAAATTTTCAGTAAAAATAGCTACTGTAGCTATTAAAATGCTATTACTGTCAAAATCTCATATTGCACAGGATCATACAGAATAATAACCACCAACATACACAATTCTAATTAAGTATCCTTCCAGCATGCAGCCAATGGAGATCCCAATCCTAGTCTGCCCACCTATTCCACCCAGTCTCTTCTTGTCAGGTTTTTCAGCTCAGTCATGGTTTCATTCCCTGGCAAGGTCTAGGCTTTGCCCTCCAGCTCTCCCAATCTGATCTGCTTCATCTGGACATACCCTGACCCTCAGGTCCTCAACCAATCTCTTTGTTTCACTCCTTTTCTATCAGCTTCAACTTGCAATTCCCCACACAATTTCCCAGACCCATGATTCCTCTCTCCTCCCTCTTGTAGCTCATCTCAGTGTCCTGCCATTCCCCAGGCTCTTCACCCTTTGGTTCCTCATATAGTCTTACTCTCCCACCCCTCCTTCTAGCTCCAGTGCTACATTTTACAGCCTTTTCCAACTCACCATTTCCTGAAGCACCCAGCTGTGGATGAGTCCTCTCTTCATAGGAGTCTCCTGGTCCAGAAGTACACCCCTCCCTCTCCATGCTTGAGTCTTGCTCTCTCTGTTTTTCAGTCAAGTAGTTTTCTCACTGTGCTGCCTGGACCCAGCACAAGGATCACTGAGGATGCGGCAGAAATGGCCTTTATTCACAGTGCCTAGAACTGGACCAGGCAGTTTTTACAGCTGCAATATCAGAAATGTTTCTCCCAGCGCTGAGCAGGGCACACGTTCTCTCCATTGCCAGCAGCTCAGGCAGGGATTTTAGATGCTAAAATCTAAGTCTAAAGTTTGTGTGTATTGCAGAGAGTGGAAAAGGGCCTATAATTTCTAATGGATTTTCCTAAGTGTGGCAAAGACAAAGCACTGGCAAACCCTGAATTTCAACTCGTATTTCAACAGAAACCAAAGCTACTCAAAGGATAGAACGCCATGTTTTCTGTTTTCCTTTAACAGGGATCCAATAATATTTTCCTAAGCATAAGAAATTGCTAATTGTTTTTAATATATAAAAAATAACCTGTCTGTGGCAGATGGTCGGTAAGTAAAAATGTAACCCTGATGATTATGAGCATCAAAAGGTTAGAAGCACCTAAAGGTAAGGATCTGATAATAGGAAGTTCTGAACATTTCTAGTTATCAGTAAGGCTGCCAGCCCCAACAGATATAATTAAGGTATTTTGATGAAAGCTTAAGGAGGTTCAGGAGAACAGATGTGTTCTTGGGCTTTAGGATCTAAAAATATTAGGGATGAGGAGTTCCACTTATCTTCCACTAAAAAGTCAAAAACCAGGAATATAAATTGCACAGACACACCCATTTTCAAAAGCACTGCTAAAAATCACACGTGAACAGAGAGAACCTGAACGGCATGAACCTGGAGTATGAAAATATCCTTGACTAGGTATAACATTATTCAAATCTATTACTAACTTCACACTTCTCCACAAATTTTGTTAGCTCAGATTAAAACAGTGCTTCTTACCTCATCTTGTGGCCTTTCTTGGTGTGAAACTCCCACTAACTAGAAGGATTTGGGGAATTTTTCATGAATAAGATATGCTGGACTGCCTCTTCTCTTTTTAGTTTCTGGATGAGGAGGTCCAATTTCTAAAAACTGCTATAAGAGAATATTAAAAAAACGCATTTCAATGTCTTTTGAAAACAAGCTCTTCACACAGCTTTATTCTAAGGATTACTTTTGAGTTTAGGTGCACATAAGAAATCTTAATTCAAATGATTAACCATTTTTCAAAATTACTAGTGCCTGAAAATACAAGCCAAGATTGGAAATTCATCCCCCAAACATAACTTAAATGAGATAATTGTAATAAACTAATTATAAACTCACACCAATTATCACATTTTTAATGCAACCATGGATCAGGTCAGCCAACATTTAAAAGCTTTTCCAACAGCAGTACAGTGAAGCTGGGAACAGTCTGCAACCACAGGAACCCCTTCTTTGTGAATGTATGCAAGCTCAGACCGGTTCTCCTTTGTCCACAGGGAGCTGAACCACAGTTACGTTCATGTCACCAGAGCATGGCCATCTAATGATGGCCATGAGGGTCATTTCTAGTGCCTGCCTGCTTGGGGATTCTAAGAATTCCAGAGACAAAACTGTGCTTTGATCTGTCAGGGTGTTGCATGGCTTCTGTCACCAGCAAGAGCACAGGGCACGCAGCACCATTTGTGTGGTGCTGGGGTAGGATTTTTAACTAGTTGCTTTAATGTATGTTGTTCTAGTAGTCAGATTCTTTCTTCTCCCCTACAACTAGACAGAGAATTATAGGATGAAATACAGGGGTTTTGGTCAGAAAACTGATTTGTCATGATGAGATTCTACTGATTTTGATGATATGGAGGAAAGCTGTTTAGGCTCTGTATCAAATTCATTGTTGATACAGTGAGAGAGAAAAGAAAACCTCCTCCAAACTCCTACCCAGATGGTTAAGATTAGTTGGACCGGGAACTTCTCCCTGAGCCTGCAGTTCCACAGCAGTGTAAAATAATCCACGGTGGCACTGCCATGGTCCTGCCATCCATCTGCATGTCTGCCACCTCCGCTATGCTGGCACTTGCATTGAGCTCACCCTGTAGTGAGACAACCCAGACACACACAAAGCTAGTTCTACCAAAAAAAAAGAATCATTTTCCACCAGTTTAACTGCCCAAACTTGCCCACCAAGAATAAGATGAGCATCAGCACTGGCATAAAAGTGGAGGTAGAAATCTGAAAAGTGGAATTGAGCAGCTAGGTCAGCTTAAACTGCATGCAAAGTCCTAATAATTGCGGAAGTAGGTAGGAAGAAACAGGCAGCTATGCCAGAGCTATTCTGCTTAGCAGAAATAGTCTAGCATCGACTCACCTAAAGTGGTATCTGGTGAATAAGGCATTCACCAGGTTCAAGCACCTTTCCCAGTGACCAGAGAAAGCAGAGCAGCTCCAGGAAGAGAGACTGATCCACCCTGGAACCAGCAGTAACATGTGGAATGTGAGGGAATGACACAGCTGTGACTCCAACCTGGAACCCCCATACCCAGCATGAACATCCCAGCCACCAGACAGCTGTGAGAGAATCAGTTGTTTGCCTGCCTTCCTTTTTCATGACAAACTTTGAAAGCTTCGTTTTGCCCCCAAACAGAAAAGTAAGATTTAGAAAAACACAACCATTTTGTAGGACAAAAATATCTTCTTCTCACTAAATATCATTTTTTGCTCTGGTTACAGAGTGCTGGGAACACTCTGTCACCTCACTTAGGAGAAAAAGTATTTCTTGGGCACTTGTTCTGTTTACAGGTGTATGTCAACATGAAGGATGAGAATAAGCCTGGAAAGGAAGAAAGAGCAACATTTTTGAAAGACCAAATTACAATTAAAAAGAAAAAAGTTCTAAAGGAAGGAAAAGTAGACTTAGTCACTGCTACACAGTGGAACAGATCTGAGACACAAAAATACAAGCTGTTGCCTCCCATGGCCACAGGGGGCATTTCACTCCCAGCTGGTGTTCTCACCTCTGCATAGCTTCCAAGATTTTCATTATCATTATTACTTTTACTGATCCTTTCGGGTTTTCATCTCAGACCAAAAGTGAAATTATTTTGGAAAATTTGAAGGAAAAAGGAAGACAGGTTGGATCAAATTACCAGACAGTTATGGGATCCTGAAAAGATGCTTTCTATTTTTGAATGTTTTCATAATATGACTGAGACATATGAAATTTCAATTTGCAACAGATTTAACCCTTAGGAGTGAAGCAATATGAGGGGTTAGAATCTGTTACTCTCAAAGCATACTTCTGAAACTTTTTAAGTAGATCCAGAAGTTATATTTACATAAACATTCATTCTAGCAGTGTCAGTAAGAGCTTATGCACTGACTTCCCTCTGTATACTAAGGAGAACTCCTCACTGCTTTTGGTCCTTCCCTTTAGAAAACTGTAAACAGCATCCCCGCTTTTCCAGAATTCAAGATAACATAGAGGTTCGGTACAGTTAATGTCGTCCCTCCCTCTGCTAAGAAAGAAGCTTTTTAGCATC